>NC_134219.1:27455000-27755000 GCF_965140235.1 Caretta caretta
TGCAGTTTCCACAGTATGCATCTGATGAAGTGAGCTGTAGCTCACGAAAGCTCATGCTCAAATAAATTGGTTAGTCTCTAAGGTGCCACAAGTACTCCTTTTCTTTTTACCTTTAAAATAAGAGTTAAGTGGGGCTGAGGTGGGACATTGACTTTGTGCTTACACCATCCCTTGCAGAACGACCTGGAAATGTTAACCATCATCTTATTTGTCACCATCACCTTCCCCCTCATCATCGGTGGTCATCATTCTGACACCTCTCAGAGGCTATCTCTCTCTCTCTCTCATACACACACACCCCCTCTCTCTTTACTGTCCATAGGCTGGGATGCAACTTTTATAAAATGTTATGCTGATGCCACTATGTTTGATGCATATTCAGTAGGTTTTCCCCCCTTTTCCTTATTTGTATTTCCTCCCCTTACTAACATTGGAGTATCCTTCTCCTATAGGTTAGTACATCAATTATCTCAACTTATTATCATATACGTTATTTCAGTGCCATGGCCCTCTTGTGGTTAGGTATCTGCAGATGTAGCTCATGTACCTGTTATTGTTATGTACACCAATTCATTGCCTTGACACTCTTGTGGTTGGACTTATGTTCCTGTGGTCTGAAATTCCCCTTAAACATTCTAATTTCAGCTCCCCAATACTTGGGGTTTTCCATTGGGCCATTTGTCTGTGCCAAATTTCATAGGCCTCAAGCTTTATGCTAAAACTGCTGAAGCTAATGTCTTACAGGATACAGGCCTATAGGTTCCTTGCATTACAGCTGAATATAATGAAGGCAAGCTAGCCCTATGAGCTACACTACTCTCGATGAATTTCATATAAGGTTTTCAAAGCAGCTTAAAGGAGTAAGGCACTCCACTGCCACTGAAATTCAGTATGGTTTGTACACTTTAACTTCCTTAAATACCTTTTAAATATCCCATCCTCATTCCCCAGTGTAGAGCGAAGTTTGCATGGTGCTGTAGAGGTGACCGTAACAACTCAGTCCCTAATAGAAGGGGCTTCCCATGTATGAGTTGCTAGTTTGTGGAGCAGCACAAGCAGGGTGGTGGGTGTTCCATTCCCTTTACAAAGTAAAGTATTTTTTCAGCTATTTTTAGACCTTTAAATACTTCACAAAACATTCTCCATATTCAGGAATAATCTCTTATAAAGTGCCAGAAACAGTTTTTGCATGTGTTTATTTTTTAATATATCTTACAAAGTTATATTTTTCTAGGTCTCTTTGGCATGGTCGCACACATGATGTACACAACTGTATTTCAAATGACCGTCAACCTTGGTCCAGAAGACTGGAGACCACAGATGTGGGATTATGGCTGGTCCTATTGGTAATTTTTGCACTAAAATATCTAACTGTTTCATTAACATTTAAATTGCTCTCTCTGCCATCCTTGTCCTCCAGTAACAACTAATGGCTCTGATTTGAGCTTTCCATTGAGGGTGTAATACAACAACCAACTTCTTTATTTGAAATTTCTGTAGTCTTGTCTAATGGTATAAGGTCCCATAGTTCCAGGACAGCTAGTATCAGCACTACCCAGGGCATGCAGGTGCCATGGCTCCCACTCCATCACCCACCCCCTATCCAATCCCCCCTGTTCCCTGTCCCCTGACTGCCCCCTGGGACTCCCTGACCCTTACTCAACACCCCCCCCACCCGCCCCCTTACCATCAGGAGCTCGCAGCCCCAGATGGAGCCAGCCACAGTGCCGCGCTGCCAGGCAGGAGTGGTGGGCCAGAGCACTGGCGGCATGGTGAGCTGAGGCTGCGGGGGAGGGGGGACAGGAGGGGAGGGGCCTGGGGCTAGCCTCCCCGTCTGGGAGCTCAAGGGCCGGGCAGGATGGTTCTGCGGGCCGGATGTGGCCTGCGGGGCATAGTTTGCCCACCTCTGCTATAGAGTAATTTTCATTCTCTGTAGACCAATGGATATTCATTAAAATGGGAACAGCTGCCATAGGAGAGACTGAGACCTACCTCAGAATAGTATGTTGCCCACTAGTTAAGATGCTCTGTTGGGATGAGGGATGTGAGTTGAACTCCCTGGTTCGGAATGGGGATTCGAACCTAGTTCACCCACATTCTAGGCAAGTGCAGTAATCACTGGACTGCAGGTTATAAAGACATATCTGCATTTCTGGCCTGGAAAAACTTTTCCTCGGCTGTCACTAATTAAGTCAAATTTGTGAATAGTTTTGGGTCAACTGAAACTGCTGTGGTAAACCCAGGACAAACAGCTACAAAAGGGGGGGTAGTAATTAGTCCCAGGGGATTAAAAGGCCCCTCCCTATCCACTGAGGAGAGAGAACCACTGGGCAATAAGGTTCAGCTGGAAAAGGGGTTGCTAGGGAACCAATTAGGTTCAGCTGACTCCAACTACTTGGGACCTTTTCAAACCCTCCCCTGGGTGGTAGGAGGGGGAGAGTGAGGGCGTAGGGAAGCTGCTAGTAGGTTGTTTGTAGCAAGACACCAAACCTTCCCAGTAGGAAGGCTGCACTCGCTCCTCAGAAGGGAAGGAAAACAAGCACAAGGGACTGACTGAGGAGAGGAGTAACAGGACCGTGTGCCACCTATAAGGATTTGCCTTGCCCCAAATCACAGTCTCCAAGGCTGAAAAGGACTGAGCCTACTGAGGTGAACGAGGTATTTTGCCACACTGCATTTTGGGTGAATCAACTATTTAATAATATTCATAGATTCCAAAGCCAGAAGGGACCATTGTGGTCATCTAGTCTGTCCTTTTGCATAACTCAGGCCAGAGAACTGCCCCCAAATAATTCCTAAAGCAGATCTTTTAGAAAAACATGATTCTTGATTTTAAAATTGTTAGTGATGGAGAGTCCACCAGGACCCTTGATAAATTGTTCCTGTGATTAGTTACCCTCACTGTTAAAAAATGTATGCCTTATTTCCAGTCAGAATTTGTCTCACTTCAGCTTCTATCCCTTGGAAAATGTTATACATTTCTCTGCTAGACTGAAGAGCCCATTATTAAATATTTGTTCCCCATGTAGGAACTTATTGACTGTCATCAAGCACCCCTTAACCTCCTTTTTTTAAAATTTAAATAGACTCAAAGAGCTCAATCTATCACTGTAAGGCATGTTTTCTAGTCCAGTGACCATTCTCTTCTTTGAACCCTGTACAATTTATCAACATCCTTCTTGAATTGTGGGCATCAGAATTGGACACAGTATGCCAGCAGTGCCAAATACGGAGGTGAATTTGCTCCTCCTTGAGATTCCATAGTTATGCATCCCAAAATTGTATCAGCTGTTTTCGTCATAGCATCGCACTGGGAGCTCATGTTCAGCTGATTATCCACCATGACCCCCAAATCTTTTTTTTTGAGTCACAGCTTCCCAGGGCAGACTCCCCCATCCTGTACGTATGGCCTAAATTCTTTGTTCTCAGACCTATACATTTACATTTTGCCATATTAAAATTGTTTGCTTGTGACCAGTTTATCAAGTGATCCAGATTGCTGTGTATCAGTGACCTGTCTTCTTCATTATTTACCACTCCTCCAATTTTTGTGTCATCTGTAAACTTTATCAATGATGATTTGTTTTCTTCCAGACCCTTGATAAAAATGTTAGAGTGTAGGGCCAAGTACCAATCCAGCAGGACTCCACTGGAAACAGACCTGCTCACTGATGACTCCTCATTACAATTACATCTTGTGATCCATCAGTGAGCTCGGTTTTAATCCATTTAATGTGTGCCATGTTAATTTTATGTCATTCTAGTTTTTTAGTCAAGATGTTGTTTGGTACCAAGTCAAATGCCTTACAACCGTCTAAGTATATTACCTTTATCAACCAAACTTGTAATCTCATCAAAAAAAGATATTCCGTTGGTTTGACAGGATCTATCTTCCATAAACCCAAGTTGATTGGCATTAATTACATTACCCACATTTAGTTCTTTATTAATTGAGTCCTGTGTGAGCCACTCCATTATTTTACCAGGGATTGATGACAGGCTGATAGGCTATAATTTTCCCATTTACCCTTTTTAAATATTGCCACAACATTCACTTTCTTCCAATCTTCTGTTAAGTTAAGTCCCAAGCAGACTGCAAAGAGCTACAAAAGGATCTCACAAAACTGGGTGATTGGACAACAAAATGGCAGATGAAATTAAATGTTGATAAATGCAAAGTGTGGCAAATGGCTGATGCTACTGGGATGGGTCCTGTGCTTGTGGGCTCCACTAGTGCCCCGGTGGGAGAGAGAGGGGAACGGGGAAGGGACCCAGGTCCACTCTCCTACTCTGTGTCCCAGCCCCTTCAGCTTTGCGGGCTGCTTACCCTCTCTCCCCTTGGGTAGGGTTTCCCTCAGTCCTCTGTGCCTGGGGAGTCCCTCTGCTCTGCTTGGGCAGGGTTTCCCTTTCCCTGGCAATCTGGTTCTCTGGCTAACAGCAGTACTCCTCCAAACTCTGGTCAGCTCTCCTTCCTTCTCTCTGTCTGATGGAAGAAGACAGAGTCTTCACGCTGAGTTTGTCAGCAACGAGTCAGAGACAATTTATTCATGCAATTGCAGGGAAGACAGCAATTGGACAGAGTGTCTGTCCTTAGGCAAATCTTCAAAGTACAAACAATATAAAACATTATTTATTCCCTTTCATTACATATAGCTATGTCCTGTTTATACATTTTTTCTTCCCATTATCTTAGTCAACATTGCATTCCATTCTTATCTTAAAGCAAGGTCCCTTGTAGTTTTCCTATTCGCCTTGCACAAACCTCGCTTCTACAAATCTTGCGTTATTAGGGTTAAGGTTGGCCTGTTTCTTGCTCTGTCTCTTAACCAAACTAAAATAACTGCACACAAATCCTCTTCCCTTTCACACTTCCACAATCTATTTAACCTGTAGTAACGTTTCCCTAGTCCACAGGGAACAAGATCATCCTAGGGCTTCTGCCCGCCTACTTCCCAGCTAACTTCCCAGCACCCAATAAGTCAACTCTCCTGCTGCTCTCTGGCCCTGCTGTATCACAAAAGTAATGCACATTGGAAAACATAATGCCAACTATATGTATAAAATGATGGGGTCTCAATTAGCTGTTACCACTCAAGAAAGAGATCTTAGAGTCACTATGGATAGTTCTCTGAAAACATCCACTAAATGTGCAGTGGCAGTCAAAAAAGCTAACAGAATGTTGGGCATCATTAAGAAAGGGACAGATAATAAGGCAGAAACTATCATGTTGCGTCTACATAAATACATGGTATGCACACATCTTGAATACTGCTTGCAGATTTGGTTGCCCCATCTCAAAAAAGATATATTGGAATTGAAAAAGGTTCAGAGAAGGGCAACAGAAATTGTTAGGGGTATGGCATGGCTTCCATATGAGGAGTGATTAATAAGACTAGAACTTTTCATCTTGGAAAAGAGCTGACTAAGGGGGGATATGATAGAGGTCTATAAATTCTTGAGAATTTGTTCACTCATTTTGAACTCTGGGTGTTTCTGTACCATCCTCTTAGGCCAGGAATGTGCTTACGTGGTATTAGCTAACACCTGGTGCATTGCTATTCTGCCAAGGCCAGGCCTACTCTGGTTCACAGCGTTTGGTTCACACTGTTAGTTATGCCTAAGGCTCTAGCAAGGCCTACACACGACATATTGAAAATCAGTATTAAAAGTCCGATAAGCTCCTCAGCTAGCTCTTTTAACAGTTTCAATGAAAGTTATCTGCACCTGCTGATTTTAAAATGTCTGCCTCTTGTAGCTTCTGCTTAACATCCTCCAGAGACACTAGTGGAATGGAAAGAGTGTTATCATGTGATATAGCTACATCATCTGTTTTTTCCCCCAAATACAGAACAGAAATATTAATTGAATACCTCTGCCATTTCTGCATTATTATTGATAATTCTACCATTTCCATCTAGTAATGAACCAATATCATTGTCAGGATTCTTTTTGTTCCTAATATATTGAACAAATGCCTTCTTATTGTCCTTAACTCTGCTGGCAATACATTTCTTTTTTTTTTTTTTGTCTCTTTGCATCCCTTATCAATTTTCTACAATTCCTAGCTCCTGATTTATATTTTATATTCATTGCTATCAACTTCCCCTGTCTTCCATTTGTTTTATATATTTATAATACACACACACATTTTTTTTTTATTGCTGCCTTCACTTCCCCTCCAAACCAGGTTCGTTTTTTAATCAGCATGGCATTTTTCCTCAGTTGTGGGTTTGTGGCTTTTTTGATATCTAATCAGGAGTTCTTAATGATTCCCAATTAACATTCACATTTTTCTGATTTAAATTAGTCTTCCCAGCTGTTTTGGCTCATAATAGTTTTTAGCTTTATGAAATTGGTTCTATTAAAGCATCAAGTGTGCATATATATTACTGGGCTGGACTTCATTCTGCTTGTACATTATAAATCTGATCAAGTCATGATCACTTGTACCTAGACTACCATTAATTTTAAGTGATCAATTTTTCTTTATCTGTTAAAACAAGATCTAATAAAAAATTCCTCCATGCTGGCTGCAATGCTCTTTGAGTCAGGAAATTGTCATTTACATTGTGTGAAAATCTGCTTTCAACTCTTCTCACAGCTGCAACTGAAGTCAATGGGAGCTGTGCTTTGAAAGCATAAAGTGCTATATACTTTGAAACATCAGGTCTCAGGTGTCTCAGATTTGGGGACCCAAAATTAGTGGATACCTTTGACCTTAATTTCTCTGTGCCTGAGCTCTCCATGTGTAAAACAGGGATAACAATGCCATTTCACCTCTCAGGGGTGTTGGGAAAATAATTTCATTAATATAGTTGAAGTTCTCAGATACTGTAGTGATGAGCACCATTGAAAAGCCCATGAAGAAATTAGAATTGTGTATTCAGAGTGGGGTATGGTTAGTGTGCAGTAAATAAACCTGGGGGCCACAAGTTGAACAATGAGGATGAAACAAAATATTGAGTAGCTGCAGTCTATCCTGTGCACTGAATTCATAGATTTTTAAAGCCAGGAAGACCATTAGATCATTTTGCCTGACCTCCTGTATATCACAGACTGTTCAATTCCACACAATTACCCATCTATGGAGCCCAGTCATGTGTGTTTCACTACAGCATATCTTCCAGAAAGGCATCCAGTCTTGACTTGAAGTCATCAAGAGATGGAAAATCTACCACTTCCCTTGATAGTGTGATCCATTTGGTAATCACACTAACTTTTAAAACTCTGACTTATTTCCAATTTGAATTTGTCTGCCTTTAGCTTCCTGCCATTGGTTCTTGTTTGTCTTTCTCTGCTAAATTAAAAAGCCCTCTAGTACCTGGTATTTTCTCCCCATGAAGATACTTAGAGCTAGATCTGCATAGGGACTTAGGTGCCTAACAATCACTTTAGGCACTTAAGTCCAACATTTTGGTGCCACTGAATCCTTCAAAACTCCCACTTAGCTGCCACCTAACTTATAAGTGACTAAGTTCCACCAGCAGGCATGAGCAAAACCAAATCCTGATGCCCCAAAGCTGCTTAGCACCTTTGCTTACACCTAAACCCGAGTTAGTGGGATGCTCAAGCTATACAGTCCCCTGCCTATCTCATGTTCAGGGCCTATCCAGCAGGCATTTTAAGAGCACTCTTACCAAACTGGGCCTCACACAAAGAACAGCTAGATGATGATGTTTGGGGATTGTGTGTGTGTACCCAATAAGCCAGTGGATAGGGAACTCCATTGGGGGGCATGTTCTGAACTTGGGTCTCTCACATCCCAGGCGACTACCCTAATCTCTGGGCTGTTGGCTATAATGGGTCAGAATCTCTTGTTCACTCATTCTGTCCTCTTTCCCCCTCCACAGCCCCAACAGACAGTTCACGGCTTTGAATCCCAAGCAGAGAGTGATACCTCTCTCCAGCCTACAATTAGGTGCCTAGCTACCTTTGAAGGGTGGGGCTTAGGACACACCCCTCACAGTGGAATTTCCTATTGGCTAGAATAGGTGGTTCCCTGCTCAGTGTGCTAGCTTTTGTGGCTCCCATTTTTAGGCACCTAACTCTCCCCATGTGTAGGAAGCCTGGCGGCAGGTATAAGGGGCTTGGGGAGATGAAATCTCTCCAAACAGGGCAAGAAATGCCAGTTGTGGTGCACCTCCCTTTGGAGGCGTGCCAGCCTGCCACCTTTCTATTGTCGCTGCTGGAAGCTCCTCAGAAGTGGGGGGGCCACTGGTGCCCGGAGAGCGACCCCGCCCCCACTGTGCCCCAGAGCTCCGCTCCCGCTAGGTCTCCTTCCCCGAGTCCCAGCTCGCTCCTCTCCACCCGCTGCTCGCCCTTAAGGCAGGAGGGGGCAGAAAGGAGTGAGTGGTGGGGGGCTTGGGGGATGGGGCGGAGAGGCACGAACGGTGGGTGGGAGGGCCCTGGGAGAGGGGGTGGATAGGAGAAGGCAAGGGGACCTCTGTGGAGGGGGCAGAAAGGAGCAGATGGGGGGCTCGGGGAAGGGGGCAGAGAGGAGCGAGCGGAAGGTGGGGGTCCTTGGGGAGGAGGCAGAGAGGAGCAAGCAGTGGGCAGGGGGAGGGGGCAGAGAGGATTGAGCAGCAGGCAGAGAGTCCTCGGGGAGAAGTGGTGGAGTGGGGTCATAGGTTCAGGGGAAGAGGCCAAGTGGTGGCAAGGCTTCGGGGCAGAGTGAGGGTGGAGCATGGGATAGGTCTTGGGTGGGAGGAGGCTGAGAAATGGATGAGCCTCAGGGTGGAGCAAGGGGTGGGTTCACAGTCCAGGCACCAGTGGCCCCTCCCACTTCTAGGGAGCTTCTGGTGCTTGCAAATGCAAGCCTCCCCAAATGCAAGAGTCATGCATCTCTTAAGTTGGGCACCAAACGTGGGCTGAGGTTGCACTGGGTGGAAGGATGCCTACATGGTAGATGGTGCAACACTCAGCATTGCAGTTCCTAAGTTCCTTTGTGGATTTAGCCCTTATACACTGTAATTAAGTCACCTCTCGATCTTCTTTTTGATAAAGAGCTTGGTCTGTTCAGCTTAAGTCTTTCACTGTAAAGTATTTTCCCCATCCCTGGAATATTTTTTGTGGTACGCTTCTGCACCCTTGTGGATTTCCTTGGTCAGTTTTATGAGGCAGGAGTGGAGAAGGCAAGTAAATGGCAGAAACATGCCACTGAGCCCCATTCCCTATCAGTGCAGCTGAGCTGCTTTATAGCCCTCAACTACTCATTGTAAGCAGGGTCTGAATGAGCTCTCTCCTGCCATCTATGGCAGGAGGAAAAGATGGGGGGAAAGGATGTCAGGAGCAGACTGTGTTTGCATAGACATCCCTTCTCTGCTGATTCCCTAGGCAGAACACCGAGCCTGAACATCTACACTGTGATCAGTGTTGGCTGTTTTGGTAAAGATTTGAATCCTGAGATAATGAAATATTTTTATTTTTATTGTATGAGTAAAGGGCAGCCAAACTGGGCTTAGTATGCCCCATTGAGGGGGTCACCCTAAATTTGACCTCACTTGTTAAGCAGGGACTACTGATGCCAAATCCTGGTGAAAGTTAGAGAAGAGGGGTATAGGTATCTTTGCCTTGTGGTCCAGTCCTGTTTAGGGAGTCTCTAGAGCTATTTGATCCTTTTCTGTCCAGTGTTTAAAAGTAAAGCTGACTAGACTCAACTGAGAATCTGGGTGGTGTTAGTGATTACTTGAGCTGCATGTACTGATAAGCTGCTCTAAAGGAGCTGAACCTTAGGTCAGCTGTGGATATAGTGTTGCAGTGAAAAGACAATGTAGAAGAGTTAGCAGCAGAGAAGTTCCCTGCTACCCAATGAAATCAGCAGAAAGTTGAAATCAGTGAGAATTGGGTTAAGTAGTGGAGCAGCAGGATACAGCATTGCAGAAAGAGGTAGCGTGGAGGGTAGAATGACAGTGGCAGAAACTGCAACAGCGTTGATGAGCAAAGGGGCCGGGAGGCAAACCCACCCAAACACGCTCCTGGCCTCTGAGGATATTGCTGACCTTGGACAACAAACCATGAATGGCATGCAGTGGAAGAAAAAGGGGAATGGCATGTTAGAGACACATCCATCTGTTGGACTTTCGCATCACACGGTGGAAAACAGAGCCAATAGTGGGGCAGGGGTTTTATTTATTGGCTGTATACTTTCAAGTGATTGTTGCAGTGTTTTCTCAAATTAATGCTTTGTTTAGTTCTTTAATTTTGTTTATTTTGTTATACGCAGACTCAGGATATGGCTACGCTGCAATTAAAAACTCGTGGCTGGACGGGCCAGTTGACTAGGGCTCAGGCTAAAGGGCTGTTTAATTGTGGTGTAGACATTTGGATTTGGAATGGTGTCCAGGCGCCAAGATCCTGTGAGGTGGGAGGATCCCAGAACTTGGGTTGCAGCCCGAGCCTGAACATCTACACTGCAATTAAACGACCCCTTAGCGTGAGTCCAAGTCAGGTGGCCCATCCAGCCACAGGTTTCTAACTGCAGTGTAGCCATACCCTCAGCAAGTGGCGAAGTGTTGCCTCTAAGGGGTGCCCAAGGGCGGTGGTCAGTTTTTCTAGAGTACTGGGTGAGGACTGAAGTCAGTTTTGTTTTCTATTGTTAATAGGAACCCCTATATTTTAAACCAGGCCCTTGTTGCTGTCGACTCCACTTGGCAGAAGGGTTACAGTTTTGTGGGCTTGTCTAGGGTCCTGGGTCAGTGCCCCTTGCAAGCACATTTTGAGTAAACCATTAATTTGGGGAAACAATTTTGTTATATTTTTGAGAAACGACACTTTCTATAATGGCTGTATACATGTTAGAGGAGTGGAGCAAGGGGATGAATATTGACCCAAAGACCTGCTTTCTAGTAGAGGAGGAGTAGTAGTAAAAAATGGGTGGCAAAAAGGAGCTGGACCAAAACCACTGTCCAACAAAGGCAATGGGCCCCATGGGGCTAACCCACCCTGTTCAGCATGGCTCCGACTGAGACTGAAGACACTACCATGGTGTATCCTAGAATGGAGAACAGATTCTGGTCTCTATCTACTGAACTTCTTTTGGCTTTGAACCCCACAGCAGAAGCATTTAGGCCTGTTGCTAGCACACCCATTTCATCAGTGCGACCAGCCTATGGCAATGAGTCTGCCCCACCAGCATTCCCGTATCTCTTGAAAGAAAGACAGGACTCTGATGACACAGTTCAGTTGTTGGGCAAGGGGACATACAGGTGGAAGGTGTCCCTGATGCTTTAGACCCTCCACTATTGGAGCAAGAGATGCAGAGGCCTATGTCAGTGTCTGAGGAACCATCAATGGAACTGTTACCGTCCCTTGCCACGGAGAAGTCTTCACTGACCCTGCAATCCCTATTCTCAATAGTAGTGATAGGGTTATCAGGCCAGTAAACAGGTTAACTTATGAGCACCTGGGGAGTTTAGAGAAGAACTGATACATGTAGCTCACAGGTTTGAATCAGCAATAGTAGGCTTCTTAAGACTCTATGGGGAGAATTCGTAGACCTGGTATAATATGGAGTGTGATTTGCCAGGACGAAAAATTATTGGCTGGGAGGAGAATGTAATCAGGATCTGAATGAACTCTCCCCTGCTGTCTAGTGAAGAACTGAGGGGAAAAAACCTTAGGAGCAGATTATACTTGCATAGACCCTGCTTAGGCGATAACCAAATAAATCTGCTTGCCTAAGTGGTCAATTTTGGTTATTTCATGTAAAGATTCACATTAGTATGAAATGTCATTGTAATTAAATGTTGTTATCCTTATTGTATGAGTAAAGGGCAGCAGAACTGTACTTAGTATCCTTTGATTGAAATTGGACCTCACTCGCTAAGCAGGGGGTAGTGTTGCCAAATTCAAGTGAAAGTCAGGAGCGGAGGTAATGTTTTTTACCTGATAGTGTGGTACTGTTTAAAGTGTCTTAAAAGTTATTTGATCATCTTCCTATGATGTTTTGGGGGTTTATCCACCCTAGTAAGTTTATCCACCCTATTCTACCATCCTCATAGAATCATAGAATATCAGGGTTGGAAGGAACCTCAGGAGGTCATCTAGTTCAACCCCCTGCTCAAAGCAGGACCAATCCCCAACTAAATCATCCCAGCTAGGGCTTTGTCAAGCCTGACCTTAAAAACTTCTAAGGAAGGAGATTCCACCACCTCCCTAGGTAACACATTCCAGTGTTTCACCAACCTCCTAGTGAAAACGTTTTTCCTAATATCCAACCTAAACCTCCCCCACTGCAACTTGAGACCATTACTCCTTGTTCTGTCCTCTGCTACCACTGAGAACAGTCTAGATCCATCCTCTTTGGAACCGCCTTTCAGGTAGTTGAAAGCAGTTATCAAATTCCCCCTCATTCTTCTCTTCTGCAGACTAAACAATCCCAGTTCCTTCAGCCTCTCCTCATAAGTCATGTGTTCTAGTCCCCTAATCATTTTATTGCCCTCTGCTGGACGTTTTCCAATTTCACTCCTTGCCCTCTAACTTTGGGTGCTTCTGTGCTGTATAGCTTTGATTGAGACCTCTGACACCAGGAGTCAGCTCACAGCATAATGGTCTCACCCTGGCTTCCACCAGCCCAGTTACTCCTTACAGAGTGTCCATAACAACACTTCTGGTCTCAATTCTCCCCAAAACCATCTCCCCTGCAGTGTCCAGATCCTCTTACTGGACACTCACAGAGGTAACCACAAGTTCACTGAATCCAAAGAGCCACTATAGATAATAGCTTGGTAGCTCAGCTGGGGTTATATACTCTACCCTACTACACAGCACCAAAATGATTTGTAGTAATAAACGTATTCTTAGTTTTTAACAAAGAACGTTGTGACAGGGTGCACCTGGACCTTTGTGACCCCCTACTGGAGGCCCTGCAATCCCACTGCACTCTGCCCCAGGAAGGAGTAGTAAAGGTGAGTCCTGCAGGCCTACCTAGAAAGGCTACACAGAAGCAGCCAATCAGAGCCCACTATGCTCAAATAAAAGGAGCTGCAAGATTGAGCAGCTCAGTCTCTGGCTAGGATTAGAGGGGTGCTCTGCTCTGGCCCAGGGTGTTTGGTGTGCTGCATTTACTGGACCTGAGAGAGAGAGGACCTAAGAACTGTAACCCTGAGGTGGTGGTAAAGAGAGAAGGTGAAAAGAATCCCAGGGAAAAAACAGCAGCAACTTATTAAAGGAGGCAGCATGTGGCTGCTGTGTGTAGGATCCCTGATTTCGGACCTGGAGAGGTGGGCAGGCTTGGGCTTCCCCACTGGCCACTGGGAAAGTGGCCCAAGCAATGAGAAGGGGACATGGCTTGTTTAGAAGCCTGATCTAAGGGTGGGATTTAAAGGGCCCAGAGATAGAGCTGAATACCCTGGTGAGGGCTAACAGTTCGTAGAACTTTTATAACTCCTGGAAGGGATTTACTTTTTGACCGTGTGACTTGGCTGGAGGGCTGAGCCACTGAAGACCTACCTAGGGAGGTCACAAACCTACTGGGAGCACCAGGAGCAGGAAAAGGCCTGCAGTACCAAATGGAGCAGCAGGCGGTGCTCAGGAGGGGGTGCCCCCCATTACAAACACAGATTTCCATGATTTCAAGCAAGAGTGAGAGAGCTATGAAAGGGTTGCAAACAAAATGAAAATAACGTGGTTTCTAGGGTCTAAAACTTAATTCTAGCAAAATATAGCTTTGCGTAACATAGTTTCTTACTCACACTGAGTTATCAGCATGCTCCAGCTTGTTTCAGCAGGAGGGACCCTTCTTTCATAGATACTCACTTATGCCAATAATCATTTTGTTCTAAAACAGAAAAATATGCTGTTTAATGTTCATACAGTTGAAGGCAAACATTAAACTTAAGTACTCAGTTAACTCTGCTTCATCTTGAGCTGTTTAACTCTATAGTAGCTGTTAAAACCTTCCACTAGGAATCTGTTCCCCCATTTAATCCATAATTTATAGCAATAAATGGATAGCTTGACCACTTTTGCTACAATATATTTAGGAGATACAGTAGTATGATGTGGATGCAAAACTGCTGTCACTTTCTAACAAGCCTTTTTGTTGACAGCCTTGCATGGGGTTCCTTCGCTTGCTGTATGGCTGCCTCTGTCACCACTATTAACCGATATACAAAAACTATTTTGGAATTCAAGCACAAACGAAAAAAGCTGGAGAGAAGTTTAAAGAATAAATGCAAGTTTCCAGATCCTGGAGTTCCAGAGAAAGCTTGGAATATGTATGTTAGCTCTTTTCATAACACTACAGAGGACTTGGAGCATCAATTAAAGGACATACATAATCCAGCCAGCATTTCAATGTTTGTAGATTTAAACAATATCCCTGAGCCATTCCGTGAAGAGTATTGCTAAATATGTTCTACAATATTTATTAATTAAAAATTTATCTGACTAGCATTATTTATTTTTCATAAAGAGAAATGCTTTTATCAATGCTTCAAGCAAGACATAGTGTTTGTGGAACTGATCCAGCTAGAGTGGTTCACAAAAGGCAATAAGTCATATTCTCCATCGTCCTGCATCTTGTACAGTCATATACACATGTGCAAAGTGGGTGTGAACACTACTACATCAGAATAGCAGTGGCTTACACCCCTTTACTAGTGGAAATGACAACACCAGTACCATGGCAACAAAGAATCTGGTCCACAACTTGGTCCATAGCTGGAATAGGCTATTTGTCATTAAAGATGCAACCTCCCAGCCAAATTCAGCACATTTCAGGCTACACTGATTAGTTTCACCATGTGACAAAGGTCCCAGGGAGCCACACTGAGGTAACTCGATTAGGATAAACTGTAAGGAATGGGGCAGATAATCCCCAAAGCTAGTGGATATTCCAATACTTAGATTTATCAAGGCAGCACAAAACAGCTTGTATAATACCTAACTTGTTACCCAGAAGCCAACAACACAGTTCCCTTAAAGTAACCCAGCCTTAGGCCTCCAACCAGACATCCAAGTCAAATATGATGAGGATTACTAAAAATCTTATTCATCATATAAGAAAGTTCTACCAACTCCAAAGGAACAGACACATTACATCCCAGGTTAATGAATATTCCAGATCTTACCCAAATACACACTTACAGACAATTCTTATTAACTAAACTAAAATTTATTAAAAAATAAAAGAGAGAGTATTGGTTAAAAGATCAGTATACATACAGACATGAGTACAGTTCTGAGATCAGATTCATAGTAGAGATGGTAAGCTTTGTATTTGCAAAGTGTTCTTTCAGAATTGGTCCATAGGTTATAGTCCAATGTTCATATTCAGGGCGATCCAGATAGGACTGGAGATCTCAGTCTTACGACTTAAGCTTCCCCTGCATGAAGCATCAAGCAGAACTGAGATAAAAAGGATCAGGTCCCAAGAGTTTTTTATACAGTTTTCTAGCAGCCCCTTGACCACACAGTGCTTAGGCGAACAACAGGCAATCAGCCAGACTCTGAAGTAGACCTGTTTCCTAAGCATCACTGGTAATTAGCTATATGGATTAACATAAGGCAATTTATCCATTAGGCAGCTTATCACAAACTTTAAAGAGACATATAGACAATGACATTATTTTACCCAAGATTCATCTAAATGTTAATATTCCCTTTTGATCTCTGAATCAATAGCTATAGTAATAGACAGGAACTGTCTGTTTACATGGCTGACATCTAACAAGATATAAGTAAACAAATACAATTAGTATCACCTCTAATTCTCTAAAAATACAGGTTTGCATTTCAAAGTTCTAGCCTATCTAACATGGAAAGGCCCTAATTACCATTTACATACTTTTTAAACATGTCTCTAAAGATTGAATTTGGGTCATTTATCGTGCAGGATGTTTAACCCTTTCTGGCCGTGTTTCACCCACCATAAGGATGGTGGTGGAATTTGATGCCTGTAGACAAACTGGAAGTGATAAGGTGTTATTGTGCAAGCTGAATGAGAAACCCATGCTGTGAGTGCTGGTGTTTTTGTGCCAAATGACCCCGCTATTACTATGCTGATGTGCATCTTTATTGAGAGTCATAGTTCACTGAAGACTACATAATACAGTGTCTCTGATGGTATTCGAGGCACAGAGGTCTGTGCAAAGTTCTGGTTCCCCCTTCATCTTGAAGAATTGGAAGGAGCAGTGGAAAGGATTAAAGTCTTGGAAAGATTTTCTTATGAGGAGAGACTGTTTAGTATATAGAAGAGACTAACAAGAGGGGATGTGTCAGAAATACACAGAGTAGCGAATAGTCTAAAGATGGTAAATCAGGTGCCTTTATTTGCTTACTTGCAGGAGGGGGTATCCAATGATTTTGACAGGCAAAACATTGAAAACTGGTCAAAATAAATATGCTTTTACTTAACACATAATTAACGTGTGGATATTTCTGTCACAAGATATCACTTAGGTGAAGATCTTAGTAAGAGTTTTAAAAAATTAGATGTCCCTATGTAAAATGATTACACCCACAATAACATTTGGTAGGGAAAAGTAAGAGTGAGATGAACTCTCATATTTCAGTAAATAAGCCAGCTGCTAACTGAGAAGGGTTACGAAGGAATATCCTCTTTGGGATGGGTATTTCATAACTGTTTGCTACAGAAGTTTCTTGTACCTCTCTCTGAAGCTGATGGTGCTGGTCACATCAAGACAGGGAACTGGACCAGATGGACCTGGGCTAATCTGCTCTACCAATCCCTGTATACAGATTGAACAGTCCTGTGGATTCTTACACGTTTTTAAAATGGCAGATTTGGAAAGATGAAACTTTTTTTTACTTAGTGAGCAATAATGTGAACGAGAGGCTTTGGGAGCAGGAAAGACATCAGTTATACTCACCATGATTAAGTGTTGTACCTGAGAAACTTCTCTCCTGTAGCCAGATCTGACCATTCAGCTCCCATTGCATAAATTACATCTCCTGTGCTAGTCTTTTGAACCTATTAAAGCACAGGCTGTAATACTAGTTCATAAACTCTGTTAGAAGGGATCATTGTGAAATCTCTACATTGGAAGAAATCCTCAATAGCACTGAGTGGACTTTTTCACTTATTCAGGCAGCAAACCGCTTGAGGAAAATATTTAAAAAGAACAGCACCCCATGGGGCCCCTGGCAGCTGCATCACTATGTCCTACTTCAGTTTCCCAGGGCAGTAGCATGGATCTCAGCAACCTTTTCATTGCCTTTTACTATTCTCAAGTAACTTGGATGTCTCTTTCTGTTATTGATGATGTTCTCCTTTTTCTCCTGACTAACACTGGGCAATTCCTATACAGCCTGATTCACATGGGGACAGTTGTATTAATGTAGATGAAATAAATGATCCCAAATAGTCAAAGGTATTAACACCTTCCATATTAGGAACATGATCTGGTTGGTCTGATCACGTCCCACTCCTTCACTGGTTCTCCTCCGTGAGCAGAGCTGGGTGGACCATCTCATCTTTTGTGCTGGTGCCATGCAGTACAGATGATTTCAGGATCAGGTGACAAGAGAAAGGGAGATAATAGGGAACAGAAAAAGACATAAAAGGGAGGGGAAGACAGAGTATGTTCTCACATGTATCAGGTTGGGATCCTCACTGCTGCAGCTATGATGGTCAAGCATGCCCGCTGGAGTACAAGGTAAAAATCCCACTGCCGCAGCCACAGTGGAGGTAGGTTCCTTCCTTTCCCACCTCTTGCCTCAATTTAAGGGCCTCCAAAATGGTGATGAGTGGAATGGTTCATCCTTTCATTATTTTGCCCACCAATTAGGCCTAATTTCCAAAGCACCACCTTTGGTCCACTGATTTCTGGTCCCCTACTCCTCTTGTTCATCAATCATAATCTTAACACTGTCCTTGAATGTTATCATAGACTCTCTCTGTTTAAATTCAGTCATTCTGTCTCCTTCTTGCATCTTTTCTTAAACAATCATATAACAGGTCATTGTGACAATTCACGAACCTTTACCCATTTTCCACCAATTACATTCACAGTTAAAGTTAGCTTGGGGAAGATAAAGGAGTGGTTCATTCAGAACTCAATTAATAAATAATTAAAGGAGGGCTTGATATTTTTTTTGATGAGATTACAAATTTGGCTGATAAAGGTAATAGTGTTGATGTCATAAACTTAGACTTCTCTAAGGCCTTTGACTTGGTATTACACAACAGTTTGATTAAAAAACTAGCACAATTTAAGGTTACCATGGCACACACTGAATGGATTAAAAACTGGCTAACTGATAGGTCTCAGTATATAATTGTAGATGGGGAATCATCATCAAGCAGGCATGCTTCTAGTGGGGTACCACAAGGATCAGTTCTTTGCCCTATGTTATTTAAGGATTTTATCAATAACCTGAAGAAAACACAAAATTATCAAGATAAATTTTGCAGATGACACAAAAATAGGGGAAATGGTGAATTATGAAGAGAACAGGTCACTGACAGTGTGATCTGGATTGCTTGGTAAAATGGACACAAGCAAACAATATGTGTTTTTAAACAGTTAATGTAAGTATATGCATCTGTGAACAAAGAATGTGGGCCATACTTACAGGATGGGGGACTCTATCCTGGGAAGAAGCGACTGAAAAAGATTTGGGGGTCATGGTGGACAATCAGCTGAACATGAGCTCCCAGTGCAAAGCTGTGGCCAAAAGGGCTAATGTGATCCTGGGATGCATAAACCGATGCTCAAATAGGAACAGAGAAATTATTTTACCTCTGTAGTTGGCACTGGTGCAATCACTGCTGGAATACTGTGTCCAGTTCAAGAAAGATGTTGATAAATTGGAGAGGGTTGCCTTTTAGTAATAGACTCAAAGAGCTCAATTGATTTCGCTTAACAAAGAGAAGGTTAAGGGGTAAGTTAATTACAGAGTAGAAGTATTTACAGGAAGAACAACAATTAATAATGGACTCTTCACTATAACACAATCCAGTGGCTGGAAGGTGAAGCTAGATAAATTCAGACAGGAGCTAAAGCATAACTTTTTAATGGTTAGAATAATTAATCACTGGAACAATTTACCAAGGGTCATGGTGGATTCTCTGTTACCGACAATTTTAAAATCAATATTGGATGTTTTTCTAAAAGATCTGCTCTAGGGGTTATTTTGGGGAAGTTCTCTTGCCCATGTTATATAGGGGGTCAGACTGGATCATCAGAATGGTCCTGTCTGGCCTTGGAATCTATGAATCACTTATTACAACAGGGCCTCAACCTGGCCTGCACTTTTTACAGTGCATGTTTGCATGTGTGCTCCCCCATAGGCACATTCTTTGGGTGCTAACACTTGTGGTGATGATACAAATAAACTGCTATGAATGGATACATTTATCTCAGAGCTTCTTTTTTTCCTCAGGAAAGCACTACAAGGGACAAAGTGAAGGTGGCTAGTGCTTTAGATGTTGATTTTCATCAACTCAGACATGTCAGTTAACCCTGACTTTGAATTTCCCTGTTTTAATGTTTGTTTTTTATAGCTACAAAAGTTATTGTAACAGTTATTTTCTCTTATTTTACTAATAGGTACTTTGGGCTAGATCCACAAAGAGACCGCTACGTTAGCCACCTAACTCCCCTGAGATCCTCAACCCCCTGTTCAGATGCTGCCTGTTCGTGCAGATACATAAATTTCTGCCAGCAAAGTGCCCAAGGTGCCTACATTTTTTCCAGTGGGTATGCACATGTAGCTCAGTGCCTTAGCTCAGACCTAAGCCCCAGTAGGATTCGCAAACTAAGTGTGCCTCTGCCTATCTCACCTGCAGAGCCCAATCTAATAGGTATGCTCAGAATATGTCCACTTGATCGGGTCTGACCCTAAACACAGAGAGGGTGCGGTGTGTTTCAGAATACCCAAGAGCCCAGGGGCTAGGGCACTTAGCTGGCATGTGGGACACCCCACTTCAAGTCCCTGCTCCATATTAGAGCAGGGATTTGAAAACAATATCCACATCTCAGGTCAGTGCCCTGACCACTAGGTTACAGGTCTCTGACTACAGTGGCATGTATGTGGGGATCTTTCTTTCTGGGCTGATGTGACCTAGCTTAGATGCCTAACTCCAGGAGAGGATTCATGACTGTACATCTGAAGCAGTTAGATGCCTAAATCCTTTCTGAGGTGGAGCTTAGGCCATGTCCCTTTCCTCAACATTTCCCACTGGCTGGCTTAGGTGTTTCCCTGCTCAGCATGATGGCTTCTGCGAAGCTCATTCATAGGCACCTAACTCTTCCCATACATTGTATAGGGAGCCTGGGTGCCTAATTTAGGTCCAAGGATTCCACTGGTTTGCAGGGTGCCTACGAGTTAGCTGTTGCAATGGTCAGTGTTGTGAGGCCTGTCCCTTTGTAGCTCTAGTTCTTTACTCTCAACCTTAATTTCACTTCACCGACAGTTTTGCCTCAGATTTACTTAGGCTTGAGTTTCTTTGCATTTGTTAGATGTTCATTATATACATGGGGTAGGGTTCCAACTGTCTAATCACACAAACCCAAACACCCTTGCCCTACCGCTACCCCTACCCTCCCCGAGGTCCTGCCCCTGCCCTGTCCTTTCTCCGTGTGGTCTGTTTGTTTGGGGGACCATGTGCTCACCATCTGGGTGCTGAGCCTAGCGGCCTGCTAGGCAAGGCTGAGAGCTTCTTGATGAGGCTTTGATCTCTGAGCCCTTTAGTACCCATCAACCCCTAACCAAGGGACAGAGCTAATCAGGAAGACCAGGGCTTTAAAAAGCCCACTCGTAAGCGACCAGAGGAGCTAGCGACCAGGGGGAGTTTTGTGTGGGAGTTTACAGGGAAAGTGGGGGGCTAGATATATGTAACATTCCTTAAACTTCTTTAAACTTAAAGCCCCAAATACCCCCTGAGAAAAACAAAACCTCAGCAAAGGAACTAACTTCAGGAGGTAAAAAGAGAATGCAGGCAGAAATCCAGCAACAGAGTGGGGGATATCCAGTTTATTGCACCCAATGCAGCATGTATGATTACCGGCCCTATGGGCAGGTGGCGTATGTATGCATTTGGTGCAAGGAGCTCCTGGCCCTCAGAGACCATGTACGGTCTTTGGAGACCAGGGTGGCTGAACCGGAGGAGCTAAGAGAGACAGAGAGGTACATAGATGAGACTTTCTGGGACAAAGTAGAATGATCCCACCCTCTGTCTGACAGCCTCTGTGCTGTTGAGGAGGATGAAAGTGTCAGGGAAGGAGAACATCCAGCTGGAGCAGAGGGAAATGATCACATAGTTGGGCTCTCCTTCCAGATAATGTTGTGGTATCCTCTTGCACTGAGGATACCTCTCCGGGGGAGGGAACTCCAGTTACTAGGAAGAGACTGGTATTGGTAATGGGCGACTCAATCATTAGAAACATAGATAACTGGGCTTGTGATGATCGGGAGAACTGCATGGTGACTTGCTTGCCTGGTGCGAAGGTTGCGAATCTCTTGAGACATCTAGATAGACTTATGTATAGTGCTGTGGAGAAGCCAGGTGGTCATGGTACATGTAGGTATCAATGACATAGAGAGGGATAGGAGAGAGGTCCTGGAGGCCAAATTTAGACAGCGAGGTAAGAGACTGAAGTCCAGGACCTCCATGGTAGCATTCTCTGAAATGCTTCCAGTTCCACACGCAGGGCCAGTTAGACAGGTAGAACTGCAAGGTCTCAATGCGTGGATGAGATTATGGTGTGGGGAGGAGGGGTTTAGATTTATAAGGAACTGGGGAAACTTTAGGGAAAGGGGGAGACTATACAGAAAGGATGGGCTCCACCTCAACCAAAATGGAACCAGATTGCTGGCATTTAACATTGAAAAAGTTGTTGAGCAGTTTGTAAACTAAGGGCTGGGGGAAAGCCAACAGGTGCGGAGGAGCACGTCGTTCAGAGAGAGACATCCCTTAGGGGAGGATCTACGAAGATTGTCTATGTCTTAGTAAGAAGGAGAGGATGGAAGATGATAAAATACAAGTAGGATATGATGAGAAATAGTTAAATGAAAAAAAGTCTCATTCAATTACATCATATCATGGGAGACAGCTAAAAAGTGACAAGTTTTTAAAGTGCTTATATACCAATGCTAGAAGTCTAAATATTAAGATGGGTGAGCTAGAGTGCCTCCTATTAAATGAGAATATTGATGTAATAGGCATCACAGAAACTTGGTGGAATGAGGATAATCAATGGGACACAGTAATACCAGGGTACAAAATATATCGGAAGGACAGAACAGGTCATGCTGCTGAGGAAGTGGTACTATATGTGAAAGAAAGCATAGAATCAAATGAAGTAAAAATCTTAAATGAACCAAACTGTATCATAGAATCTCTATGGATAGTAATTCCATGCTCAAATAATAAGAATATAGCAGTAGGGATATATTACTGACCACCTGACCAGGATGGTGATAGTGACTATAAAATGCTCAGGGAGATTAGAGAGGCTATAAAAATTAAAAACTCAGTAATAATGGGGGATTTCAACTATCCCCATATTGACTGGGTACATGTCACCTCAAGGAGGGATGCAGAGATAAAGATCCTTGACACCTTAAATGACTGCTTCTTGGAGCACCTAGTCCTGTAACCCACAAGAGGAGAGGCAATTCTCGATGTGGTTCTAAGTAAAGCAGAGGATCAGGTCCAAGAGGTGAATATAGCTGGACCACTTGGTAATAGTGACCACAATATAATTAAATTTAACATCCCTGTGACTGGGAAAACACCACAGCGGCCCAACACTGCAGCATTTAATTTAGAAAGGGGAACTACATAAAAATGAGGAGGTTAGTGAAACAGAAATTAAAAGGGACAGCCCCAAAAGTAAAATCCCTGCAAGCTGCATGGAAACTTTTTAAAGACACCATAATAGAGGCTCAACTTAAATATATACCCCAAATTAAAAAGCATAGTAAGAGAACCAAAAAAGAGCCACTGTGGCTAAACAACAAAGTAAAAGAAGCAGTGAGAGGCAAAAAGGCATCCTTTTAAAAATGGAAGTTAAATCCTAGCGAGAAAAATAGAAAGGAGCATAAACTCTGGCAAGAGAAGTATAAAAATATAATTAGGAAGGCCAAAAAAGAATTTGAAGAACAACTAGCCAAAGATTCAAAAAGTAATAGCAAAAAAAAAAAATTAAGTACATCAGAAGCAGGAAGACTGCTAACTAACCAGTGAAGCCACTGGACAATCAAGATGCTAAAGGAGCACTTGAGGATGATAAGGCCATTGCGGAGAAACTAAATTAATTCTTTGCATTGATCTTCACCATTGAGGATGTGAGGGAGATTCCCTGACCTGAACCATTCCTTGTAGGTGAAAAATCTGAGGAACTGTCCCAGACTGAGCTGTCATTAGAGGAGGTTTTGGAACAAATTGATAAATTAAACAGTAATAAGTCACCAGCACCAGATGGTATTGACCCAAGAGTTCTGAAGGAACTCAAATGTGAAATTGAAGGACTATTAACTGTAGTCTGTAACCTATAATTTAAATCAGCTTCTGTACCAGATGACTGGAGGATAGCTAATGTGACGCAAATTTTTAAAAAGGGCTCCAGAGGTGACCCCGGCAATTACAGGCCAGTAAGCCTGACTTCAGTACCGGGCAAACTGGTTGAAACTATAGTAAAGATCAAAATTGTCAGACACAAAGATGAACATAATTTGTTGGGGAACAGTCAAGGTGGTTTTAGTAAAGGAAAATCATGCCTCACCAATCTACTAGAATTCTTTGAGAGGGTCAACAAGCATATGGACAAAGGGGATTCAGTAGATATAGTGTGCTTAGATTTTCAGAAAGCCTTTGACAAGGTCCCTCACCAAAGGCTCTTAAGCAAAGAAAGCAGTCATGAGATAAAAGGGAAGGTCCTCTCATGGATTGATAACTGGCTAAAAAGCTTGGAAAAAAGTCAACTAAGGGGGGATATGATAGCAGTCTATAAAATCATGACTGGTGTGGAGAAAGTAAATAAGGAAGTGTTATTTACTAGTTCTCATAACACAAGAACTAGGGGGTCACCAAATGAAATTAATAGGTAGCAGGTTTAAAACAAAAGGAAGTATTTTTTTACACAACACACAGTCAACCTGTGGAACTCCTTGCCAGATGATGTTGTGATGGCCAAGACTATAACAGCATTCAAAAAAGAACTAGATAAATTCATGGAGAATAGGTCCACCAATGGCTATTAACCAGGGTGGGCAGGGATGGTGTCCCTAGCCGCTGTTGCCAGAAACTTGGAATGGGTGATGGGATGGATCACTTGATGATTACCTGTTCTGTTCATTCCCTCTGGGGCACCTGGCACTGGCCACTGTCAGAAGACAGGATACTGGGCCAGATGGACCTTTGGACCATGGCCGTTCTTATATTCTTATGTTCAAGCACTGACTGATGCCTTCTACTGTTCAGTTCCCACCTTTCCTAGGAACCATGTGCAGTGAGTCAGCCCCTCTCATTGAAAATTAATACCAATCTTCTTCTTTGCCCAGCAGAGAGTACTGAGCAATGAACTGGGGTTCCCCGCTACCATCTTGTTGTTGGGCTGGAGCAGTGAGGAGGAGGAGAGAAACATTACATAGCAATCCTCATTGCTGTCTCTCTTGTGTTCTGAAGGAAGGATATTGCTTTTGATGGCAGAGATGGGATGCCATGAGAGCTCCCAGACTATGAGGCAGGTATCCATGGGTATCCTTCTCACTTGAGACTGTCAAAGTTTCTTTTGTGTTAGGTTTCTCAGTCCATACCACCAGCTCAATGACCACAGGACAGAGTGAGTGATTCTGATATCGTTTTTCAGCTACTCCTGGCATGGTCCCAAACCAATAAGAGAGTTGGTAGAGACCTCACATGGGAGAGTGCCCTCCACACCACCTCCAAGCAGGACACCATCAGTCCCAGAATGAGCAGGTGCCAGATGGTAGCCTCTGGCATCTGTGGGAAGGAGTTCATGAGGTCCTTGCCCATTCCAATATAGGAAGGAGAATTTTGTTTCAGTGTGTGAAGATCTGGCTCCAAGGTCTTTGTGGGTTGGACTAGATGACCTGCTTAGGTCTATTCCAACCCTAATCTTCTGTGATTCTGTGATTGTAAGATGAGCTAAGTCCTGAGAAGCTATCCAGGTTGATGACAAAACCATGTAATTGAAGTATCTGGAACATTCTCTGGATGACTCTAATGGCTTTCTCACTGTGCCGTATGCAGGACACAATTGTTCCCATTTCTGGCTTTTTGGAGAGGTGGGAATCAGTGCTGTGGGGGAGTTCTGGTTCTGCTTTTCCAGCAAGTCCAGTGGATGTTCCTGATCTCTCTCTCTCTCTCCTCAACTTCTTGTTGTTTCAGTTCCACAGCCCTCTGCTATGCTAATTCCATAGCTTGCTTTTGGGCCCCTATTTCCAGTTCTTTTAGCTCCAAGATTTGCCTATATTTTTTCTTTTTTTTGGCTGCCTGCAGTCTGAACAGCTCTAGCTTTGCAATCATTTCATTGTTTGAGTGTCACAATTACAATTTACATTATTATTGTATATTTACATAATTATTTCATAGTTATACCTGCCTCTGGAAATTTCCACTACATGCAACTGATGAAGAGGGTATTCACCCATGAAAGCTTATGCTCCAATACGTCTGTTAGTCCATAAGGTGCTACAGAACTCTTTGCTGCTTTTACACATCCAGACTAACATGGCTACCCCTCTGATAATTTACATTATATATGTATACCCTCTAATTAGATAACCCCCAATCGAAAATGTTTATTAGTATTAGGATGAGAATCTACTTAATGTGTAAAACTGCATGAAAACTAATGAAGGATTGTTTCTGGTTATCACAATGTTCATGAAAACTAGTGAATGATTGGTTGGACTGCTGTAACTAAACGCATTATGCATATATCTGTAACTTAATTGCCCATCAAATGGGATTGAAGCCTTAGAGCTGTAATAAAGAAGGATGGTAATTTCAAAGCATGGGTCATTGTGTTCAACAACGGGAAATCTACATACCCATGCTGTGATGGAAACACTTGCCAGATTGCTTTCTGGGAAGACAGCTATAAGAATGAACCCTGGGAGTGATCCTGTATCTCTGGACTGATGAATTCTGATAGGGTGGAATTCTGAGCCATTGGACTGAGATCCCCAAAGCCATTTTGAGTAACCCTTAGAGACTTAGGGAAAACTAGGAGATTATTACACATCTGCTGTCATTTGGACTTACAAACTCTGACTCACCTGTTAATGTTTTTACCTGCTATAACCTCTCAATAACTCTCATTTCTTTTTCTTAGCTAATAAATCTTTAGTAAGTCTTCTAGCAAAAAAATTACTACAGTGTTGTCTTTAGTGTGAGATCACGAGTATCCATTGACCTGGAGTAAGTGACTGGCCCTTTGGGGTTGGGAGTGACCTAATGTGTGATGATTTTTGGTTTTAATAATATTTCATATTTTAATAATATTTCATAATTTGCTGTTCAGTATTGTCCTGGTAAAATATGTGTGGCAACATTGTATGTGAAGTTATAACATTCCCCTGTGTGGTGCTATTAACACATATTCCAAACTCCACTGCCTTGCCCTAAGAGAAGCTGGCCAACACGTATGTCCTAAACACAGGACTGTGTGCTCTGCTTAATTTGCATTTAAGCAGTAGACAGCGTCACCAAGCAGGGAGTGAAACAAAGAAAGCTCCAACAGGTGAGAAAAAGCCAGCAGGAAACATTCTTCCACATAAACTCTTTGTGTCCTAGTGCCCAGCTGGAAATGTTTTTCAAGGGTGGGGGGGACCTGAAACTAAAGCAAGGAGAGACAAACACGCAAAGGAACCCCCCGCCCCCCTCCCATCACAGTCATTGCACCTGAAGAGAAAATGGAAGCAGACATTGGACACTGAGGGAGGGGTTCTGACTTCAGAGTTTGGTCAGTAATCTTTTAAATCATGTGCTGAGAAACTTTGCTTGAATCTAATATAATTTGTTTTGTTAGGCATTAGTAAATGTTTTATCTTTATTTTTCTTGTAACCATTCCTGAATTTATGCCTCATTACTTAAACTGTACTCATTTAAAATCTATCTCTTTGTAATTAATAAACTTGTTTTACTGTTTTATCTAGTCCAACGTGTTTAACTGAAAGCATCTGAATAACTATTTGAGATAATAAAATGGCATAATATTCCCTTAAAGGAATAGCGAACTTAAAATATTTGTACTGTCTAGGAGAGGGCTGGGCAGTACAGAACATACATTTCTGGGATAAATGTGGGACTGGGGGTATGTTGGGGTCACCCTGCAGTATAACCAAAGCTGGTGAGAGTCAGAGTGTAACCCAAGTGTGACTGGCAGGCTCCAGTTGCATGCAGACACTCAGGGTGTGACTTGCATTCTGGAAGGCTGCTTGTGAGCAGCCCAGGTGGAACCTACTTCAGCAAGGCATTGCAAGGCACCCATCATAGCAGTGGAGATATGTTTGTAGATTTTGCATCTGTTGTTTTGGCAGGGTCTGGTGCTGCTTTGAGTTGGTGGGTCCCAGTCTGTAGGAACCTTGTTTCTGAGGATGAGATTCAAAAGACTGGGGGGTGGTGGCGAGGGGGTGGGGTGGGGAGTTGTTTGAAGGCCAAAAGACGGGGTTTAGGAAAGATTTATTTCAGAATGTGGTCCCCATCAAAGATGGATTGTAATTTTTAATGATACCCCTATATGGGTTCGAGTGCGGGGTAGCAGGTAAGAACTAGGGGTGTCCTATGACTGCAGAGGTGTTAACAGGCCATTTCACCTTGAATGGTCCCTTAGAATATGGGTGAACTACTTATATTAAACAATCTGTTCCACCTTGTATTTAGCTGTGACACTCAGAGTACATTTCCCAAACCCAGAGGAGAGCTCAGTGTAGCTTGAAAACTTTTCTTCTTTGCCAACAGAAGTTGGTCCATTAAAAGAGATTACCTCATGCCCCTTGTCTCTCCAGGATAACAGGACAGTTGAATACACATTCATCTGATTATCACATCAGTCTCCCTCCCTCCTACCAATTTAGAAAGCAAATATCTCCTGAGAGAAGTCCAGAGATTGAGCCACAAGGCAGCTGCAGCAGGTACAGCTACACTCAGCTGTGGGGGTGGGGGGGAAATAGGAGTAGGGAGGAAGTGGAGTACAGACATAGGTACCTGTAGCAGGGACTGACGGACACTGATGAGGTAATCAAGCTGCTTTCTGCAGTGTTCCCTTGGGCCAGTCTCTGCCCTGTATTGATTGGCCGTTTGGCTCCAACCTCCACCCCCTCAAACAAAACCATTAAACCAGTCGCCCCTTGTGACAGTACCATGCTGCTTGGAGTCTGTCTTTCTGATCTGTCTGCTTGGAGGTTGTAAGTAGGTTATAGTGGAAATAAAATTAGCAGTGGATTTGGCTAACATAATGGTTCGGGGGAATGAGGAAGGATGTGTCATGCCCATGGCTGCGGTTGTGGAATCAATTAAAAATGCACAGAAAATACCTGTACAAAATGGACAGGATATGTCTGCATGGGTACCCCAATTACTCGAGACCTTTTTGGAGGCATGGGCCAAGTCCAGCCTGGAATATTGTCAAGTGCACACCTACATTTTACTTGTAGGAGAGGACTCACTGCCTCAGAGTCAGTCACTGGACCATAAGGAATCCATACATCCAGTTCAGATAGTGGAGGCATTGTTAGAGATGACTGTCATAACTACAGCAAAGCAATTGATGTGCTATCTGTTCTGCAGATAGGGGGTGCTTAAGGTTATTGACTCCAACAATGGGAGTGGATTTGTGGGGTCAGTTGTCAAAGAAGTATGCAACCTGCTGGTCAGTGATCAGAAGTTTCACATTCCTTATCATCCAGCAGCAGCAGGATATGAATAGAACCATCAAATCCAAACTAAGAAAAAGAGGTGAATACAACAGGAAGCAATTGGAATGAAGTATTACCATGGATAAATGGCACATCAAACCTAAGTAACACACATCCACAGGATTTTCCCCTTGCTAGGCCTTAATGGGAAGGACAGTGAGATTGTGGGAGGATATAACTGACATGGTTCCAGTCCATCTTGTTACAATGGCCCTGTCAGAAGCCTGGGTTCAGATGCAGATTTTACAAGTTCAAAAGATCATGGTAGCAACTGACAAGGCAAAATTACAGAAGAACAAGGCATGGTTCAATGCCAGAGGTCCCCACCACCACCCCCAAGACTCTGTGGATACTTTGGGGGAGCATGAGTTATGTGAACAGCAAGGAGAAGGTGGAACAAGAGGAAGAGTATGGGGGACAGGTGACCAGGAGAATCCAGTGCTGCAGTGAGCCAGGACCCGTTTTTGACTCCTGGGCAGTCCAGCCGTATCTACGGTCCAGCATGGGTGAGCCTGATGCAGGGAAAGGAACCTCTGATAAGTATGCAGTTTGCTTTGAAATTGTAGATATGGAACTCCCAGAGTAGCAGGACACATATGTTGATTACTCTGAAGCTAGAAGAGGTAGTGAAACAACCAATAGAGGTAGAGTTGCTATCTGCTTCTCATTCCCCTACTGAGTTACGCATAGGGGGCCATGCGGAACAGTTTGTTTATGTGCATCAGGATGTCCCATGAATCATCCATTAAGATCTCAATGAAACTTTCCTGGAGGAGGTCAGAAATCCTCCCTCTGGGGAGGGCTGCTTTATTTCTCCCACCACGGTAGGACACATTTCCACATCACTGAGTGATTACTTTAGCATTGCAGCACACAGGCTAGCAGCATACAGCCCTGGTCTGTAGCCGGACACCTGCAGGAGCTGTTCCGTTTCAGTCTCTGTTAGCCTCAGGAGCGCGATATCAACTAAAATCACTACCGCCTATGGAAAATGGTGCCAGTATTCAGTTCACTTGCCCTATTCACATATATTCATGCCCATGAGCTATGCCCCCTTTATTTCCCCAACTCGCCCCCTGGCCCTCAGGCTCGACTCACTATGGCTGGGAACAGAACATGCTGCACAGGGGTTAGTTCCTGCAAAGTAACCAAGCCAATCCAAAACTATGTAATGCAATGTATAGTAAATGCAATGAGATGTATAATGAATATAAAGTGAAAGGGTTTCTGTGTAACTTTGGAACTGTGATGTACCCTGCATCCATCCCTCTGGGTCTGAGTCTGATCAACTCAGCCTAGCATTGCTGGATGCCAAATAAAAATGCCTAAGTGACAATGTCTGGAGTTGAACTGAGTACTTGGGAAAATGAGTGGAAGAGGTCTCGGGGGAGCCCCAACAGGGGGCTCTTCCCTCCACCCTCTGTCTGTCTTCTCTAGTTATAGAATGTCCACTATCTGGAGCAGGGGCTGTCTCTCACTCTGTGTCTGTGCATATCCCAGCACAAAGGGGCCTTAGGTCCTACTTTAATACAAATAACAGAATACTTTATCTTAGTCACTGGCTTTGGGAGAGGTGCAATCTTTAAAGTCTTTGCAGTCTGGCAGCAACCTGGCTTTACTGGCAGCTTTACTGTTCACTGAAAGGGAAGCTGAAAATGCTCACTCTTGAAACACAGACTTTATTCAGGCCACAAACAGAAAAAAGAGCTGAACAAAATCATTTCTCTTCTACCTTCTGCTTTTCCTTAACACCAGAGGCAATTATGGCAAAAAACAATTCCGGAAAGAAAGTGCGAATGTAAAGAGCTGCCTTGGGGATGGCGTTGGCCATAAACACCTCCTGTTTCTTTCTGCTCACTGTGCGCAAAACTTCCTCAGCAACCTCCATCGGATGCACGCCATATGTCAGCTTTCTGAAAAAGACTGTAAATCAGACCAGAAAGGAGTGAGCAGCAGCCAGATGGTGTGGAGCAGGACAAAAGTATAGCCTCACTGAGGCAGACCTGGGGAGTGATGGAGCAACAGACAGACCAGCTGTGAATTAGTGCTAAGAAGATCCCAACCTGCTTCTTGAACCCCTAGTTCCGCCCACTCCCACCCTCCATCTGACCCATCCCCTCCTCTCTCCCTCCATCCCCTGCTCATTTAATCATTTTACAAAAATCTCCTTCTGTTCCCTCTTTCTCCTGGCTTCCCTTTTCCCATACACACAATCCTTGTGTGAGTTGGAAAGTCTACAGGCCCTTCCAACATTGAGCACATCTTTAATGTTATTAAAACCCTGAAGAAATTTCCAGACAAGAAGCTTTGTATAAGCAGAAGGTTAAAAGCATATTTCAATGGAGTTCAGGTAACATTACCAACAGCACCACCACCTAAAAATATTACACTTACAGCTATAGAATTTCTGTAAATTAAGGAAAAGCCCCTTAGAAACTGTTAGAAAGTCTGGAAATGAAATTAAGGTATCCAGAAAACTCCGCACTGCCACATAATAATCACTGAGCATTCACTCTTCTCTCAGGAAACATGCACAATCTACACAACCCTACATGTTTGTCTTGGTTTCTTTGCTAGGAATAAAAGCCTGGTTCTGAATGTCCTTGCACCTGTTGTATAGAGCTCTGTGATGTCAATGGAATTACTTCTAATTCCAAGAGAGAGAGATCAGAGTCAGGCCTTTGGTGTTTTATGCAAAGTTCGGAATATACGTTTTATGTGATATATTGTCAATATCAAAAGAAGCTGGCAATCAGGGGATACTATTGCGAAGGGATGTTTGGGGGAGGAGAATATGTGTATGAATTAGGGCTGTTAAACAATTAAAAAAATAATCACAATTAATCGCAGTTTTTATCGCACTGTTAATAATAGAATACCATTTATTTGAATATTTTGGATGTTTTTTACATGTTCAAATATATTGATTTAAATTATAACACAGAATACAAAGTGTTCAGTGCTTACTTTATATTATTTTCTTACAAATATTTGCACTGTAAAAAAGATAAACAAAAGAAATAGTATTTTTCAATACACCTTATACAAGTACTGTAGTGCAATCTCTCTATTGTGAAAGTGCAACTTACAAATGTTGATTTTTTTTTACATAACTGCACTCAAAAATAAAACAATGTAAAATTTTAGAGCCTACAAGTCCACTCAGTCCTACTTCTTGTTCACCCAATTGCCCAGACAAACAAGTTTATTTACATTTATGGGAGATAATGCTGCCAGCTTCTTATTTACAATGTCACCTGAAAGTGAGAACAAGCATTTGCATGGCACTTTTGTAGCTAGTGTTGCAAGGTGTTTACATGTCAGATATGCTAAACATTCATATGCCCCTTCATGCTTCGACCACCATTCCAAAGGACATGCTTCCATGCTGATTGGGGGTTCTGCTCAATAATGATCCAAAGCAGTGCAGACAAATACACATTCATTTTCATCATCCGAATGAGATGCCACCAATGGGAGGTTGATTTTACTTTTTGTGGATTGGGTTCTGTAGACATATATGGCAGAATGAGGGTAAAACACAGAGCAGGAGACATACAATTCTCCCCCAAGGAGTTCAGTCACAAATGTAATTAACACATTTTTTTTAGTGAGCATCATCAGCATGGAAGTGTGTCCTCTGGAATGGGGGCCAAAGTATGAAGGAGCATATGAATGCTTAGCATATCTGACATATAAATACCTTGCAATGCTGGCTACAAAAGTTATCTCCTGTAAATGTAAACAAACTTGTTTGTCTTAGCGCTTGGGTGAACAAGAAGTAGGACAGAGTGGACTTGAAGGTGCTAAAGTTTTACATTGTTTTGTTTTTTAATTCAGTTATGTAAAAGAAAATAATTCAACGTTTGTAAGTTGCACTTTCACGATAAAGAGATTGCACGACAGTACTTGTATGAGGTGAATTGAAAAATACTATTTCTTTTGTTTATCTTTTTTACAGTGCAAATATTTGCAATAAAATAATATAAAGTAAGCACTGTACACTTTGTATTGTGTTGTAATTGAAATCAATATATTTGAACACATGGAAAAACATCCAAAATATTTATAATACATTTCAATTGGTACTCTATTATTGTTAAACAGTGGAATTAAAACAGCGATTACTTTTTAAAATCAGGTTAATTTGTTTTCAGTATTTGCTTGAGTTAACTGGGATTAATTGACAGCCCTAGTAGGAACTGAAATAGAATGAATCCGATTGGCTAGATCCTCACATAGGATGATCAGACAAGCAGGAGCATACAGTGGTGTACAACATAGGTGCCAACTCCGTGGGTGCTCTGGGGCTGCAGCAGCCACTGGCAGCCAAGCTCCCCCAGCCCCACCTCCTTCACCCTGAGCGCGCCGCATCCATACTCCTCTGCCTACCTCCCAGCACTTCGTGCCCGGATGCCACCAAACAGCTGTTTGGTGGCGTTAGCATGCTCGGGGGGGGGGGGGGGGAGGGAGGAGCGGGAATGTGACGCATTCAGGGGAAGAGGCAGGGCCGGGGTGGAGATTTGGGATTTGGGAAAGGAGTTGGAATATTGGCAGGGAGGGGGTGGAGTTGGGGTGGGGACTTTGGGGAAGGGGTTGGAGGGGACGGGGCTGGCGGCAGAGGAGGGGGTTGAGCACCCATGGGGAGCAGGGGAAGTCGGCACCTATGGTGTACAATCCGCTCTCCCTACATATATCCCAACCCCCCTGCAGGCACCCTGACATTGAACTGAGGTGTGCAAGCAGCTGCAGTGTGTTCACTGCTTACCTCTCTGCCCTGGAGCAGGTAGGTGAAGAGTGGGCAGAGCCTTGCACTGTCCAGCTCAGCTAAACTGTTGTGGAGGGTGTTCTCATTCAATTGGTGTAGGACAGCAGAAATTATTACACCCCTGGGAACAATGGGGAAGCAGGAAAGGAAATTGTTCCCTTTGGAGGCAGAGCTCCTTTCCTGCACTGTTCCTGCTGCAGCACAGGTACCAGCCACCCCAGGCACAGGGCTTGTGGCAAAACCACCATCCAGTTCTTTTCTTTTTCTGTTTTAGATTAATAGATTTAAGGCCAGATGGGGGCATTCTGATCATGCTACAGAACACAGGGCAGAGAACATCACCCAGAGGTTCCTGCATCAAGCCTATAACACGGGGTGGGCAAACTTTTTGGCCCGAGGGCCACATCGGCGTTGTGAAACTCTATGGAGGGCCGGGTAGGGAAGGATGTGCCTCCCCAAATGGCCTGGCCCTCGCCCCCATCTGCCCCCTCCCACTTCCCACCTCCTGACTGCCCCCCTTCGAACCCCTGACCCATCCAAACCCCCTGCTCTTTGTCCCCTTTCCGTCCCCTCCTGAGACCCCCCAACCCTGACCGCCTCCCCGGGATCCCACTCCCCATCCAAAATCCACTGTTCCCTGTTCCATGACTGCCCCCCAGACCGCTGCCCACTCCCTTACCATGCTGCTCAGAGCGGCAGGAGCTCGCAGCCCCACCACCTGGCCGGAGCCAGCCATGCCATCCATGCTGCCCGGCAGGAGAGGTGGGCCAGAGTGTTGGTGGTGCACTGAGGCTGCCGAGGGGGACAGCAGGGGAGGAGCCAGGGGCTAGCCTCCCGGCCAGGAGCTCAGGGGCCAGGCAAGACGGTCCTGCGGGCTGGATGTGGCCCGCGGGCTGTAGTTTGCCCACCTCTGCTATAACATCCGGGTTGAGCTAGAGTGGATCTCTTACAAGAAGATATCCAGTCTCAGTTTAAAGACCCTGGGTGATGGAGAACATGCCACATTCCCAGGCATGTCTTTTTTCTTTCTATTCTCTCTTAAAAGTGGTTGAGCCATTTTTGCTCAAACGTTCAACCAGAAATTGTTATGGGCTGGATGCAAGAACCACCAGGTGGAGTTCCCTGGCCTGTGCTAGGCAGGAGGTCAGACTAGATTATCAGAATGGTCCCTTCTGGCCTTGATCTAGTGGTGGTTTAGAAGCCAGCCAAAGAAGCAGTGTGTCTGTAACTAGACTTTACATGATGTTGTGTATATTTAGTACATTTGGGTCCCACTGTCCCTGTATGGTTTCTTCTACTGTTACTATTGTGTAAAGGGCAAAAGATAGCACCACAGAGGAGGTCCTAATAGAAGAAATAGCATGTTTAATTTGGAGCTAGCAACAAAGCCCAAGCTCTGCTCTGTCCTATCTTTTGGATGACCATTTGAAATAAAGCTACTGGGGAGGGGCCTGTCTCAAGCAGCAACAAATGGATTTTGTGAATTTTAGACCCTTTTAATTATCATGAATTATCTATAGCCAGAGATCACCTTTTATGAATTTCTTTGCTATATGTAAACTGTTCAATGCATATTCTGTTTGACCAAATTCAAATTCATTGCACATGAACACCTCCCTATACTTGCTCATTCAGGTATTCACCGTCTGAACTGTGACTGACCACTTGAGGCCCCCAGACATCGCAGTAGGGGAAACCATCTACACACCTAGAGAGACCTATCATATGGCTTTTTTCTTGTTCCCTGCCTGGATGACCCATGTTTTATGGACAGAAGGCGAAACTGAGCACATTGTTGGAACTTCAACTCTCAGGAGAGAATGGTGGAGGACTAGAGGGACAAACAGGAGGAGAGAAGCAGGCTTAGAATAGTTAATTCTGATGCAGCCCTTGCAGCATGATAGCTAAGGTTGAGCAGAGCCATCTGTTCAGAGCTGATTTTTCAAAGTGCTCTAAAATCCACATGAATAGTCTGACTGGCCTGAAGACTGCTGTCAGTTGAAAGCCTGGTGTAGAATTATTGGGGTTTAGCCTGGTTGAAAGCCTGGTGTAGAATTATTTGCAAATTTGGGGTTATTTAGTCAGGGATACAGAAATATAGCCCCTCCCTCAGAAAACCTGTTTTTAAAATATTTTACTGATTGCCTGCTACTAACACACAATGCTGAGACCAGGCTGACAAGCTGAGAATGGGCAGGTTCAGTGCATGGCACAGGCACACGGTGCTGTTACAGGTACATTTGAGGAGCCAAACTTGTTGCACACCATAGGCACTCAGCGCTGACACCTCTGTTGAAGGAGAACACCCTGTAGAGTTGAAGGGGTGGTTCACACTGCTGTAAGCTTGCAGAGGTACACAGCTGCTGCTGTGAACCTCCTGGAATTTCTGACAGGTGTTTAGGTGCTTTTGAAAATCCCTCTAGGCACCTATTTGCATTTTTAGACATCTAAATTCCATTGACAATCCAGCCCAGAGTCACGACACCAGCATGGTTTCAATCCAGCCCCCACATCTCCCCTACAGTGGCAGCTGGGGAGTGGGGGCTGCTCTTCCCCAGAGGCGGGAGCCATGCCTGGGAACGGCTGCACCAATGCAACTCCCTGTGGCTTTGATGCCTGCTAGCAGCCACAACAGTTTCCGCCAGGGAAGATCTTCCTAGAGCACCAGGAAGTCTAGTGCCAGCCCTGCTTTCTGGGATACAGACAGAACACTGACACAAAGGGTGGGTTCGGACAGAGGAAGGCCGCCTTTGGATTTCATGCGTTCACAGAATCACAACACTTTGGGGAAGGGCCCCATGCATCAGCCATGCCCAGATGGCATGTCAGAGAATCAGGGCAGCCAAATGCTGTGCATCACACCAGATACTCACATATCTGGCTGCCCCGTCATTCTCCAGCACCCAGCCGAGCCCATGCAGCCAGCTGGGCCATGGGGATCAAGCAGGCATTTGCTTTCTGCCACATGGAGACGCTGTGGCACCAGCTGAGAGGGTTTCTGTTCCTATAGCCCTGCCCTTTGTTTATCTATAGGGCAGCATGAGGGAAAACTTCCCCACACACTGCCCTGGCAGCATGGCTCAGCCCTGAGTTAGGGGAGAACTTCCTCTAGGGCAGTGGTTCTCAACATTTGCAGACTACTGTACTCCTTTGAGGAGTCTGATTTGTCTTGCGTACACCCAAGTTTCACTTCACTTAAAAACTACTTGCTTACAAAATCAGATATAAAAATACAAAAGTGGTGAAAAAATTACTTACTTTTTCATTTTTACCATGTAATTATAAGATAAACGGCAGCCCCCCGGGTTGAGAAACACTGGTATAGAATATAGAGCAGTATACACAAGTCATTGTCTGTATGACATTTTAGTTCATACTGACTTCGTTAGTGCTTTTCGTGTACTCTATTGTAAAACTAGACAATTAGTTTACCTAATCCCTGGAAGACCTCTGCGTACCCCCAGTGGTGCACATATCCCAGTTGAGAACAACTGTTCTAGGGGCCTGTGGCAGTGTCTGTACCCTCCATCCCCCTTTGGGGTGGATCGTAGGTTGGTGGCACCACACTTACAGTCTACCAGACTGTCCTGGGCCTCACAGTAGCGCGGCCCAGCGGCCAGCGTCAATACAGTGGCTGCCCTTGAGTTCTGGGCTGCATGGCCTAATGACCAGAGACAATACAGCGGCTCCCGAGTACAGGGCAGTGTGGCCTAGTGGCTAGATCTGGGGGGCCACCACCAAAGGGCAGTGGCAGCTAGGGTAGGGGGACCTGGGCCCACCCAACTCCACCAGGTCCCAGCCCAGAGCCCTAACAGTGGCGGAGTTGTCCGCCACTAGGACAGCAGGGAATCCAACCCCCTGACCTCACACGGGTGGGAGATACCACTCACTGCACCTCCCTGGGCTACTTCCTACCATGATTCCCGAAGCTGTAATCCACATGGTGTTGGGGTCTCTGGGCTCCTTGGCACAGGTAACTCCCTGGGACTCCAACTCCCGCTGGTCAGCTGTAAGCAACAGGTCTCCAATCTGGGTATCAGGGTATCTGGCTCCCGCAGGCAAGGGTTATAACAGTTCCTGGGCTGGAGCCTCCCAAAGTATCCTTCTTCCTTGGCTGTCAGCCCAGACTTAGCTGGGCTACTCTCCTTTATACTAGCACAGCAGTTGGAGCATGCCCAGCAGGATCTGAAGGGCACGATTTCTTCCACCCGTAGTGTGGGATTAACCTTTTCCTGCCTAATGCAGGGTATGCACACCCCATCACAGGTCCCCAGGGATAGCTCAGTCCCCACGGCCCAGACAGTTCTTGGCATCTCTGCTGAGTTGACCCATTAGTGCATTGGTTCCAAAACTGTGGGATGGTAGCAAATCACAACTTATTTAGGGGTAACCGCAGTTTCATGAGTCTTTAGTTGATGCCTATTGGGAAGTCTTCAAGACATTGCAAGAGTTTGGTCTTGATGGTAATTCCCACTCCATGGATTCTATCTTTATGTGGTTCTTTTCCCTTCCAAAAGAAGGTGTAACCCCCAGCTGGTTGTTGTAATAATGCCCTCTTCTGTCAAACTAGTTTCACTGAGGGCTACAATGTCAATGTCATACTGGGCTAGCTCTTTTGAAAGGAGAGCTGTTCTTCTTTCAGATCGAGAGGTATTGTCTTTATCTATCATAGTCCTGAAGTTCCAAGCAGCAATCTTTAGTGCTTTTTAGTTATCTTTGGTTTTCAACAGCACTGAGGCTGATCCACCAGCTGTGGTAAGCTGGCCAGATATGATTTGGGCAGGCAAAGTTTGAGGCACCTTTTCTAGCCCCTCCCCGTACAAAGGAAGAGCAGTGCAATCCTAAAAAGGATCGCTCCATTGCCTGGGGAGTTGCTGAGCTTCTCTGCTGCCCTTGGGTCAGGGATGGGCAACCAAAGTCCCAGGCTGCCTCCATGCAGGCTTGTGGCTACCCTGCCAGTAATCATCTTCACCTGTTGCTTTGCCACTCCATCGCCACGGGACTTGTGAAGAGAGATGTGCATGAATGACGCGTGTGTGAGGCTGATTAAAATGGGAGTCGTTGCACTGGGACAATCCCATTCTCTCAGCTGCTGAAGCTTGGCCCAGTGGCACAAAGGCTGTTACAACTGTAGGCTTCTTTAGCTGAAGTGGATAGCCATGACTTCTTTAGTGCCCCATCATGCCTGTCACCTTCCACAATGCGTTGCTGCACTGCTTTTCAAGCCATTGGAACAGTATATGGTCTCTTTCGCCTTGGCTACCAGAACAGTCTTCATATGCTTGGGAGGGCAATCCCTAAATCACCATCAGTTTCCACACTTCCGGTTATCCTCACCTGGTTTAGGCCGCCTGCCAAGGCAGTTTACCAGGGTGTGGCAGCCATAGGTGAGAGCTGGGTGTACACTGAAGACCAGAGAGGAAAAGAACCAGGCAAAGAGTGCGGCAGTTGGAATCACTCAAAGGTATTACCTCTCCCTTACACCCCATACATCCTCAATTGAAACAAGTGCTTCAAAAGCCTATTCAACACCACCTTGACTCACCACTCTCACTTGAAGAAACAGAAAAGGCAACCAGTATGATGAACTCAGGAAAGTCCAGAAGCAGAGACGGAATACTGGCAGAAATATATAAATTTGCTGGTCCAAAGATGGCAACAACACTCCAAAAGATCCTTGCTGACATCTGGGAGAACGAAGAAATACCACAAGATTTCAAAGATGCCATAATTATTCCTTCATTTAAAAATAAAGGTAGCAAAACGATCTGTGATAACTACCGTGGCATATCTCTCCTGTCTGTCTCTGAAAAAATCTTTGCTCATATCCTCCTGAACTGACAGATCTCGTCTGTCTCAGAAGCCAATCTACCTGAGGCTCAGTGCAGATTCAGGCCTGGTTGTAGCACCTTCAACGTGATTTTTAGTATCAGGCAAATATAAGAAAAATGTGTCGAACAAAACATGGATCTGTTCTGCATCTTCATTGATTTGACAAAGGCATTTGATACAATCAACAGAGGAGGATTATGGATGATTCTCAGAAAATTTGGTCGCCCACCAAAACTGGTAAAGATCATTCATTTATTCCATAAGGGGATGCAAAGTCAGGTACTTTTTAATGGAGATCTCTCAGATTCCTTCCCCATTTCAAATGGAGTCAAACAAGGCTGTGTCCTTGCCCCTGTATTGTTCAATCTTTTCTTCACCCAAGTTCTCAACCATGCTACAAACAGGCTCAACAGACGCATATACATCAGATACAGACAGGATGGTTCAGTCTTCAATCTTATAAGGCTTAGAGCAAAAATAAAAGTAACAGAACTACTAATAAGAGAAGCACTCTTTGCGGATGATTGTGCCCTCCTAGCACAAACAGAGGGAGATCTCCAGTGCATCGTAGATCGCTTCGTTGAAGCATCAAAATTGTTTGGCCTCACAATCGATCTGGAGAAAACTGCGGTGTTGCATCAGTCATCTTCACCCCTCCAGGCCATATCCCCGAGCACCTCCATTAGTGGAACCCAACTAAATCAAATCAACAATTTTACCTATATCAGCAGCAATGTCTCCAATGATGGATCTCTTGACAAAGAGATCATGAACAGGATACAGAAAGTTTCTCAGTCATTAGGAAAGCTATGTAACGAAGTCCTGAAATCCCACAACATAACCCTCTCAACAAAAATAAAACTTTACAATACTTTTGTGATCACATCTCTCCTCTACGGCTGTGAGACCTGGACACCATACAAATGGCATATCAAACAGCTAGAGGTCTTCCATATGCAATCTCTGCGTGCCATTATGGGGATCTGCTGGCAAGACAAAATTACCAACCTGGAGGTTCTCCAAAAGTCAAATGCCACAAGCATTTAGGCCATGCTGATAAAAGCCCAGCTACCCTGGGCTGGACACATCATTAGGATGCCTGAACATTGACTCCCCAGAAAAAATTTCTATGGATAATTGGCACAAGGACTTTGGAATCAAGGCCACCCCAGAAAGCGCTACAAGGACAGTATCAAGAACAGCACACACTTTGGTGCAATAAAACCGGATGATCTCGAGAAGGCTGATCAAATAGATCAGCATGGTGACACACAACACTCAGAGCTTTCCAAACCTTTGAAGAGGACAGAAATAATTGACTGTCAGCTGCAAGGGAAAAAGCTTCATACCACTGCTATAGCTACCAAGACACTCACCAATGACTTTGCTCAATCCGCTCACAGGCATGCGTGTCACACTTTGGACTTCAGAGTCACTCCAGAATCCACAAAAAGAGATAGCATGAAAACATCATTGTCGAACCAATGGACTACATGAAACAGTACATGTGAAGACACACTGTGTGGAGAATGCCATTTTGCTGTTCAAAATGGCATCTTCCTTGCTGTCTGTGGTCCCAGGAGGATAAATCGCTAAAATGGGGTCATACTGGCAAAAAGTTTGGGAGCCCCCGCATTAATGCAAAGTACAGTGGGGAGCTTGTGTCATCAGAGTTGAGACCCACCAAATTCATCTCACACACGGACCACCAAACTCCCAGTTTTTAGCCCACCTGACATGAGGAAAAGCCTGAAAAGGTGAACTGAGTGAAAACTAAAGACTAAGACCAGGTGATAAAGAAACAGACCCAACATTTAGTACTTTTAAAAAAATCTTATGATTTTTAAGTCATTCTCATGATTTCTAGGGGTCTGACTTGGTGCTTTGGGTTGGCAATACAGAAACAGATCAACTGGCTGCAAAAGCTTTCCCAGTTGAATACTCGTCTGGCAGAATGGTAAGTAAAGTTGCATGGTCTTTTCTCTCACCCAAGCTGAACTCATTCACTGATTCTTCTCAATACCCCAGCCATACTCCTCCTCCACTGTCCTTCCCTTCCTCACCTGCCCTTCTTGCTGGCCTTCTCTTCTATGCTCCCATCACACCTTTCCCCATCTCCACTTCCTTTACCCATCACAGCTCCCTCGCTTTCACTCCCCTGCCTGGTGCCTTTCTTTTCACACACTCCATTACACTCTCCCATGTCTTCCTCCTCTCCCTACACTGCTCACATGTCTTATGTCTTATGTCTTTTATTCTGCCCCCATCATCTGTTCTCTCTGGGGGCCTGTCTCAATGAACACTTACCGTATGTCTAAGGATGGGAGTCGGCTTCAGAGCCCAGGCTCCAGCCCAAACTGCAACTTCAAAGAGCTGTCAATACATCTAGTTTTAGAGCTGTTCACCTGGGCTGAGAAGCTCACTTCCACAGGCTGGGTAGATGTACCCTTAGCTCACAGCAAGGTGGGATGTAAATCTACCTTGCACTAAAATGTGGACTCTGCTGCCATGCACTAACATTTCTCTAGAACATTTTGATCAGCTTTGATCCACTTTGAAACACACTCCTCTTGTCTCCCTTCTATTCACCCACCCCCTACCTCCCTATCTTCTACTTCTATCGCTCCTTTGGTTCTCATTTGCTCTTTGAATCTTACATTTCCAAATGGAGGCCTCCCAGTTGCCAGGCTCTGGTTGAACATGGTATGAACGGATGAATGTTGGACTCACAGTGCTGATACAAACATCAAATTCTTCCACTTCAGCTCTAAGACAATCAAAAAATCCTTGTGCAGCGTGCTTAGAAGCAGCATCTAAGAGAAAAGCAACAGGAGAAACAGCCTTATAAAATGCAGAAACACTGACTAATGCATACCTGGACATTTCTGCCTCGTAACTCTGCCTGCACATAACAGTTTTCCAGAGAGAGGAGAGGAAACCAAAGTCAACTATCGAAGAGATTCACTCTGCAGCTGAGGGCAGGTGAAATGGACAGTAGTACATCATACAGACACAGTTATGAAAGCACTGATCATCACTCCATAGCTAAGGTTGAGCTGAATTTAACATTTAAACCAAGGATTTAACCACTTTGGTTAAATAGATTTTATCCCCCCCAAACCTACAGCGCTTACTCTTTGCATAGAGAATAATTTTTATGAGAATTTACAAGGAAATCTGTTAATGGGTGTCTGAGTTAAAAATAATTGCCAGCTCTGGCCATTTCATCTAATAACCCAATTCTGACCCCTGCTGGAGCCAGGCTAGCATTATTGAGAAACACCAGCTATCTCACATTTCCAGTCCAGCCTGTGCTTCCGATTGGCTTCTCTGCTCAGGAAGTAGGGGCAGGCAGAACTCTCCCCGCTGCCATGGGAGCCAGAGAATACTTTTGGGTAGTAGAACAGGGAGAAGGAGCAGAAAGAGCCCAGCAGTTCAGGGCAGCTCCCCATGTAATGGGTCACTCTGCTCCCTCCTCTTCTGTCCCCGAATCCTGCAGTACCAGGCCTGGGAAAAGGAGGAGGGGGAGTGAAGAGTGGTCAGCTGCAGTTGACCCTCCAAGGCCTGTGAGCAGGCTGTGACGATCCCCCAAGAACTGCAGGAGAAGCAGAGGTGGAGGCTAGAGGGGGCACAGGGCTGATGCTGGGCCTGGGTGACTGTCAGATGTGGGGGCAGAATTGATTTGAAGTCTGGGGAGCAGAATTAATTGCTGAGCGGGGTGGGGGTGTGGATATTGGGCAAGCATTGACATGCAGTGGGGGCATATAATTAGTGGCAGGGCTGGGGATTAGGTAGGTGTCAGGTGGGAGAGACAGAATTAATTCCTGGGATTCGGGAGTCTGAAGAAAAGCTGAAAGTTCTGCACCATCAGACAGCAGTGAGAGCTCCTGCTGCTGGGAACAGAATCACCTCCCTCAATAAATCTGGAAGAGTTGGTGTGACTGAATACACCCCTGTATTTACATCCTACACACTATTCTAATAATCTTACACAAAGCATGCCTTTTGTTGAGATTCCCTCTGAGACCTTTTCCACTTGGCTTATCCAGAACACCTTTTCCAGTTCTGGGAGAACATTTCATCCAGTTCTCTGGGATCCAAAACTTTCAGTTCTATTCTGGATTTCATCATTCAGGTTCCTTTATTTGACCTACAGCAAAGCTACTGTGTTGCTCAGACTCAAAGGTAGGGGTGGGTATAGGGCATACCACAGATCCAGAGTTACACAGGAAAACTCTTTCTTTATATACATTAACACATTACATTGTATTTTCTCTACATTAAATCACACATTTTGTTATTGGATTGGTTACTTTGCAGGAACCAGTCCCTATACAGCATGCTCTATCCACGTGCTGGTCACAGGGGACCTGATCTTTACATTCCAGCTTTATCTTGTCCATTGTCTCTAGCTCTGAGTTTTGCTGCTTATCTTAGTTAGCACTATCCTGACTCAAGCATACAGTTTGTCAAGCCCCTACTTATAACTTAACCTTCTATTCACCTTCCCAGTCATGCCTACTAAGAAATGAGGCAAGTCACATATGTTAAGCCAGGCTTACACCTTGTAAGGTATCATTTGAAAAATCATAATTTGCTGGTCAGTATTGTCCTGGTAAAATATGTATGGCAACATTGTATGTGAAATTATAAGATTCCCTTCTCTGGTATTATTAACACACATTCCAAACCCCATAGCCCTGCCCAGGCAGAAGTCAGGTCTATCCTAAATAAAGGAAGGAATATGTGCTAGCCTTAATTTGCATCCAAGCAGGAAACAGAGTCTTCAAGCAGGAAGGGAAAACAAAGGAAGTTCAAACAGGTTAAAAAACCAATAGAGACTATCCTTCCACATAGGCTCCTGGTTCTCAGCTGGAAATGTTTTTCAAGAGGGGGACTGAAACTATAAAAAGGAAATGCAAATACCCCAAGGCACCCCTTTCTCTCTCTCACACTGCCCATCACATTCACTGCACCTGAATAGACAAAGGAAGTGGCAGCTGGACTCTGGGGGTGGTAGGGAGTCCTGACCGTACGAGTTTGGTCAGTAAGACTGCTGAAAGCGTGTAGTGAGAAAACTTTGCTTTGAATCTAACATAGTTCATTAAGTTAGGCACCAGTATGTGTTTTATCTTTATTTTTCTTGTAACCACTTCCTACTTTAAAGCCTCATTACTTGTACTTACTTAAAATCTCGCTCTTTGTAGTTAATGAACTTGTTTTACTATTTTATCTAATCCTGTGTGTTCAAGTTGAAGCGTCTGGGTAACTTCATTTGGGGTAACAAATTGTGTGTGTATTGTTCTGTTAAACGAATAAGAGACTTAACATATTTGTACTGTCCAGGAGAGAGCTGGGCAGTACAGATCATACGTTTCTGGAGGAAAACCTAAGACTGGAATTGTGTTGGGGTCACCATGCAGCATAACCTAGGCTGGGAAGAGCCAAGGTGTGACTGGCTGGCTGGCTGCAGCACACACAGATGTAGCTGGGAATGATTTACATGCTGGAGGCTGTTTGTGAGCAGTCCAGGTTGGAGGCTACAGCAGCACCCCATATTGCAGGGTGGGATGACACAGCTACTCATTGATCTGGATTGCACCCTGGTATTCACAGCTGGCAACTCTAATTATCACACACACGTACTGGGGGTGAGACGGGGCGAGGAATCAACAAGGAAAAGACAGATCCAGAAATATGATATAATCCTTTTTTTAAAGTTTCATGATTTTTGGGCTCTAACCTATAATTTTTTAACCTTTGGAGCTCATGATACTTCAGCAGTGTATGTTAGTAGGACAGTCGAAGTAAGACAGAAAACGGGCCAAAGAGAGCTGTCCAAAGGGGGGGTGTCTTCACTGAAGAGTTAGCTCAGTTGATCAGCACTTGGGCCTGAGCTCCCCAGTTAGCCTTGTCAGGATGGGAGCAGCCACACTGCAAACCATACCCAAATTACTGTGTCCTCACTGATGCTGCACTTCTCTGTGTGTTTCTGGGGACAGATCCCATGGTCTTTAATGCTGCCGTCAGCCGAATCACTTTAAAGTGAATTATGGGGAAACTTGCCTGTTCTGGGCATGCAGGGACTTGTGAGAAGACATTGGAAGATTATCAACACTGGAGTATTAGCCTGTATCCTCACTGAAAGGTGAAAGCAGCACCCAGGCTCTAGCCAATAGCCTGCTCTAAACCAGGCTGGCCCGGATTGAAAGCACTACCATACTCATGAGAGAGTGTTTGTGTGTGAATGGGAGGAAATACCCATATAAATTAACTTTGTGTAAACTTAATGTGTTAATATGTTAACTTGAAAATAGGTACCTCTCCACTCTGGCCAACTGATTGCACATCCTGCTTCTTTGTAGATTGCTATAAATGAATGTGTTGGTGAGGCTGGTACCAAGGAAGGGAAATTGTCTCTTCCAAGCCTAGAAAGAGGACCATAACCCTTTGTTGAAGAGAGCAAGGTTCCACGAAGAACACTGCTCCTGTATCCAACCCTGCCTGTAACCCCATCCACTTGCAATGTAATCCCAAACGGCATGTAGGAATTTACTGAGTTCAGAGTGAACAAGCCAGACTCCAGTGAGGGCTTTCTTCCCCACTGGTCCACAGGATCTCCTTCCTACGACGTATCTGGTGCCAAATGGTGGCTTCTTCCTTTGCCATTGAACTGATCCCTACTTGTGGAGGATGTCCCTTGGTGAAGCATATTGGGGTATGATGCCTCCATCTTCTACAGACCCATCACACAGCTTCCTCCAAATGGCAAGGATCTGATTCCAGTGGTTGGTTACTCCAGAAGCAAATGTCCTCATGTTTTGGTCTCCTGCATGATGTCACTCCTTTAGCCATCACTACTCCCTTTACAGGGCCTAAGCTCCTTCTTGTCCCCAGCTCTGGGTGAATACAAAAGACCCTGACATCTGTGTCTTATGAAGATGCTTGTTGGGATGCTCATCACCATAGATTAATGAAATTTAAGGCCAGAAGGGGCCATTTTGATCAGCTAGTCTGACCTCCTGCATAGCACAGGCCATGCAATCCAGTGACTCCTACACTGAGCCCAATAACTTCTGGTTGGACTATAGTGTATCTTTTAGAAACAAATCCAGTCTTGATGTAAAGACGGCAAGTGAATGAGAATCTGCCACATCTCTTGGGAAGCTGTTTCAATGTTCCAGTTACTCTCACTGTTAACTATTTGTACCTTATTCCCAGTGTGCATTTGTCTAGCTTCAACTCCCAGCTGTTGCCTCTGGTTCTGGCTTTGTTGGGTAAATTAAAGAATCAGAGACTTTAAGGCCAGAAAGGACCACCAGGTAATCTAGTATGACCTCCTGTATATCACAGGCCACCAACCCTGTGCACACTAAACCCAACAACTGAAATTAATCCAAAGTATTATAGCCAACACCTTTTAGGTGTAGACCAGGCCTCAGAGAGGAGATGACTGTGTCTACTTCTTGGCAGCTGAAAGGAAGAGCTCATAGAGTGAGGAGGCAGGCACACATGAAGGTCATAGTGAGATCAGACTCCTCAAACAGTATAGCACCTGATACTCCTCCTTAACTACTCAGTTACTATGTAGTAACTTCTCAGCTCCTCTCCCACACAATATCACCATGATCTGGTCTTCCCACATCATCAAAAACATCCCTTCAACACCACCAACACCAACACGCACCTCTCTATCTGCTGCCCCCTCACCAGTTCAGCCTTCACTTCCAGACTCTTTGAATGTGTCTCTTGGAGTCCCTCTCCTCTAACTCCAGCCAGGATAACACCAGTCTGGCTTCAGGCCTCTCCACTCCCCTGAAACTTCTCTTGCCAAAGTTTCTGAGAACAGTTGTCTGGGGAACTTTCAGGGCATCTGTGACGAAGTGGGACTGTTCTTAATGTTTCCTCTGAATATTGTGGGGGTGCCTCAGTTTCCCCTAGTCAGTTCTTAAGTATCTAAGTGGTGGGGTAAGGGTGTATAATCACTGCAGAGCCCTAGAAGGCATGTGTGTGCAGGAGTCTGGACACAGAGGATGGCCGACGCCCTGTTTCCTGGCAACTGATGGCCTGGGCCTTTCCCCCCTGCAAGGTGAGAGCTAAAGAGTTGGAGAACAAAGGAATCCGGTGACCTCCTGGCACGGGAAAAGGAACAAAGCCCAGAGGAGGAGAGGCTGGAGGGAGTTTCAGTTTGAGGCTGGCTGGGACATGGAGTGAAGGGCAGACGTGGTTGTCTGGCTCACTGCCCCCCAAAATGGACCCAGCTGAGGGGTCCCGTTCTCTGCACCTACAAGCTCTGTTTTAGACCATGTTCCTGTCGTCTAATAAACCTCTGTTTTACTGGCTGGCTGAGAGTCACGTCTGACTGCGAAGTTAGGGGGCAGGACCCTCTGGCTTCCCCCGGAGCCCCGCCTGAGCGGACTCGCTGTGGGAAGCGCACGGAGGTGTAGAGGATGCTGAATGCTCCAAGGTCAGGCCCAGGAAGGTGGAAGCTGTGTGAACTTTGTGTCCTGAAGACAGGCTGCTCACAGAAAGGAGACTGCCCCAGAGTCCTGCCTGGCTTCATAGGGAGCAGTTCCAGAGCATCTCCCAGGGACTCCGTGACAACTGGTGGTAGCAGTGGGATCTACTGCACCCCGTAGACGGCACTTCCTGCAGTAAGTGACTGGGGAGCAGTAAAACGAAGGGGGATTGACGGGGACCAGGCCTCTTTAGTCTTCATCCTCCCTGACCTCTCAGCTGCATTCCACGCTGCTGATCACACTTTCTTTCTTCACACCTTGTTTGCTCTTGGCTTTTTGATCCTTTCCTCTTCTGGTTCCTGTCCTTATCTTTCCCAGGCAAAAGTACTTAGGGTCCAACCCTGTGTATTCAGATTACTAAAGAGTTAACATTATTTTAACCTGATACTTGTCCAGGCTTCCTACCTGCCACACCACACTAGGGCAGACAATAAAGCAGTCACCAAAGGTTTGAGTATCTTAATCTGCCAGTCATACCTGAGCTATAAACATTGCACCCTGCAGGATATGCTTGGATCCACTAGGTTCTGAAGAAACATATGGCTAATATAATGCAACTGATTTTGTAAAATATATTTGAATAGCAAATGTGGAGGATAATTATTTATCGGAAGGAAAGAGGAGAATTAGGAAAAACTGGATTAGAAGATTTATAACTATCTTTTTGCAACCCCCACCCCCCACAAACAAAACAAAACAAAACAAAAACAGTGGGCCAGATCTTCAGGAGACATAAATCAGTGTAGCTCTATTGGCTTCTGTGGACCTTTGCCAATTTATACCAGCGAGGGATCTAGCCCATTACCTCTGTCTCCTCACTGCCTCATAAGAATTAATCTTGATACAATAAGTCTGTAACTAAAATGTAGTGCTGGTAAATGTATTATTATCTCAGAGCTATACATTGATGTTATTTCCAGAAGCATATAGATTCTGGGGTATTTTTGTGTAACCTATCAGTAACACTTGTGGGGCCATCAGCCCCTATCCTGCAATCTGATGCAGGCATGTGCACTCCTGGGAAGTGTCATTAATTCCACTGCAGGGTCTGGGCCTGATTTGATATTTCCCAGTTGGCCAAGGCCATGGTTGTTGTGAATTAAAAAACTATATTAACAACTGCATAGAACATAATGACAGATTAAAATAATAAATAAAGCCCAATACCACACTAGCCAGTCCTTTGCAATTTATTCATCCCAGAAGTCATAGAGATGATTTGCTGAACCCTACTCCAAATTAGCATATTCAATGAGCTAATATCAAAATCATCATGTCATAGCTATAGTTCACACTTTAAAATGTAAATTTTGTCTTGTAATGACTTACAAGCAGCACGAAATGGGACTCCTAATTTTCCTTGGATATTATTTACTAGGACAACTTGGCCAGTTCTTCTTGAGATCATGTTGGGAAGAAGGGCTGAAAAAACAACAAAAAGGAAAAAGTGAAAAAATATGAATGTGAACTAAGCTGAGACACAGAAACTCTGTTGTATCCATGTTGGTCCCAGGATATTAGAGAGACAGGATGGATGAGGTAATATCTTTTATGAGACCAACTTCAGTTGGTGAAGGAGACAAGCTTTCAAGCTTTACACAGAGCTCTTCAGGTCTGGGAAATGTACTCAGTGTGTCACAGCTAAACACAAGGTCAAAGAGATTGTTTAGCCCAAATAGTTAACACAGATTTCAAGGTACCATTCAAGGGAACATGGTCAGTTAACATCCCTCCAGTCATGGAGTGGGGGAATTTAAAAAGGCTGGGGAGGGGGATTAGTGGGTTAGCTTGTTGTAATAAAAATAAGCCATAAATGTAGTGTCTCTATTCAGTCCATGATTTTTAGTGTCTAGCAAAGTTATGAATTTAAGCTCCCAGGCTCATCTTTTGAAGGTGTTTTGAAGGTTTCCTTTGAGGATGAGGACTGAGAGGTCAGATACTGAGTTTTCGTTTTGTGAAAAGTGTTTGCCCATGGGTGGTAGGGTGTTTTAATCTTTTATTATTTTTTCTGTGTGAATTCATTTGAAAACATAGTGATTGACTGATTTCCCCCACCTAGTTATTAATTATTTATTATTAATTATTATTATTATTATTATTATTTATTATTTATTGGGGCATCTAGTGCACTGCATGAGGTACACCACATGTTGTGATAGGCATGTGTAGGACCCAAAAATCTTGAAAGGTGTGTTGTGGGGGGTGTTAATCATTGTAGCAATGGAGATATGTCTACAAATTTTGCATCTGTTGTTCTTGCAGAGTCTGGTGCCGCTTTGAGTTGATGTTTCCTGGTCTGTGGGGAGCTGGCTTCTGATGATGAGCTTGGAGAGGTTGGCCGGCTGTTTGAAGGCCAGAAAAGGGGGCTCAGAAAGGATTTCTTTCAGGGTGTGGTCCCCATCAAGTATGGGTTGTAATTAGGGCTGTCAATCAATTGCAGTTAATGCCTGCAATTAACTTAAACCCAAATTAACCTGTCAATTCTTAACAGGTTAATCACATACCTCTGGGCGGGGAGGGAGGTGTGGAGGCGGGGGGAGGGGGCTGAAGCTGCATTGTATGGGAAGAGTTAGGTGCCTAAGAAAGGGATCCTTAGAACCCATCAAGCTGAGCAGGCTGCTAGTTAAGCTAGCCCTGAGTGAAATGCAGAAGAAAGGGGTGGGGTTTAGGGCCCAGATCCATATCTCTCCTGTTTAAGCTGTTCCACTTTGTATAAAATAACTCAATATTCATTGGGTCAGACAGAGAGCAAGGAAGTGTGAGGACTCTATAGTCCAGTGGTTGGACCACTCCCTTGGGAGGGTCATGTTCAAGTCCCTGCTCCAATGGCTCTTTGCCATGGCCGGATTGCACGAGAGTCTGCCCCTGGCACTGATTTCTGTGGTTGTGCTGGGATCTTCTTGACCATCTGTATATTTAGTGTAATTTTGAGACCCACTATTTTCCTCCCATCTCTTTCTCATGAAGAGATCTGGCAACTGAGAGATCCTTCTTCAGCCTCTGTCAGAGCTTGACTCCAGTTCTCAGCCTTCCCAGGGGTGTATACAACAGCTTAGTGTTTTGGACACACACACACACACACACACACACACACACACATACACCCCAGACTGTTTTTTCCTTAAGAGTGAAAAATGTTAAAAAGTTATAAATGAATCTGAGTGATTGGCAGTTCTAGAGGTGTACTCCCTGCAACAGAGCTGATAGCAGTCTTGAGATACTTTCCCTGGGATGATAAGAAAGAGCAACAGGGTAGAACCAAGAGCATCTGAATGAAACTTTGGTTGCTCTTGGGACAGCAGACAAAGAATGAGGGAGGGAAGAAGGAGAAAGGTGGGAGAAACAGAAGGCAGCAAAATATCTGGCTCTCTGAAGTACCTTTACAAAATCCCTCTGCTCTAAGGGCTCGATCCTGTATGGTGCTCTCACCCGAATTCTTTAAAACACTTAAACATGTGCTTAATTTTAACCACGTGGGTAGCCCCAGGAAAGTCAATGGGACAACTCACATACTAAAAGTTAAGGATGTGCATAAGTACTTTGCTGCATCAGGACCAGAGTGCTCAGCATCTTGCATGATTGAGCCTAAGTGCACCCCAAATTTGTACACAATTATGTGCTGGATACAGTCTTGTCATGGCTAAGTTTTAGCCTGGCTGCATGCACTCCTTATTGATTTGTGACAGTAGAAGCACATGCCTACAGGGGTCACTTGCAAACATACAACTGGGTGTTTTGAAAATTGGGCCATGATGTCACTTATTGTTGATAAACACTCTTCTCTTCAAACTCAGGAGGCCTGATTCTATTCTCATTTGCTCCAATTTCAAACCACTGATTTTCAGTAGAGATTCTTCTGATTTACACTGATGGAGATGAAAACAAAATTTGACCCAAGCCATGCCACAACACAACACAATGACTTGGCACCCAATCTTTAAATAGCACTTTCAAAAGAAGAAAAAAATCAAAATACCTTTGGTTAGTGTTATAGGTCCAAAATAGTTGGCATCCATAATCTTTTTATCGAGTTCCAAGGAGATACTCTGCACTGGTCCTTTCACCTTCATGCTAGCATTGTTGATCAGTATATCCACACATCCATAGCAATCCAATATTTCTTTAGCTACATCTTGAATGCAGTTTATGTCTGAGAGATCCAGAAGTACGAGCTTTGGTGTAAATGTCTTTTTTAAAAAAAAGGAAATAGTATTTTGTTATTTCAGGCATACAAGGTTATATGAAAGGAGACTGTGTCAGCTCTCTGTTTTAAAGTGTATTTACTGTCATATGCGAAGAAAGTGCTCTCAGCATCATTTTGAGAATATTGTTTTCCCTTTTTACCCACTCTCAGAGGAATCTGACTCAGTGTTGCCATCTCACATGATTTTATCATGACTCTTGCAATACTTGATGTAGTTCTTAAAATCCCAGTTCCTGAAGCCCAGAAATTATGGGAGAATCTCAGCTTTCATTTTTAAAACTAGTCAATTTCTAGCCATTGTGCGTATGAAGAAAAGCTGGGAACCTGACCTGACGCACTATAAAGGCTCAGAAGCCAGAACACTGTGACACTCTAAGTACCTTTCCAAGACCTGAGGCAAAGCTCTGCATAGCTTGAAAAAGCTTGTCTCTCTCACCAACAGAAGTTGGTCCAATCAAGGATATTACCTCACTCACCTTCTCTCTAAAAAGAACCCAAGTCATTATTCTTTAAAATCTCATGGTTTTTAAATTATCCCATGGTAGCTGATGGCCCAACTCATGACCTTTGAAAATGTGGCTTTTGCTGAAAGAGACCCCTCTGTTAGGCAACTTGGGAGCTCCACAACTGGGGTAAATCCCACCTCCCTTCTCTTCACTAGTGGCTAGTATTGTGTCTAAAGTAAATGCTGGGGTGCATGTAGCAAACTGACCCCACTCCCACACAGATGAATCTCCTGCTATCCCCTGCATGTTGATGATATTTTCAGGGGTCATTACATGGAGACATTTTGTGAGGAGAAGTGGTTGGAGAAGTGTGAACAGAAAGGGCCGTCCCCTAACCCTCCCCTCTTCAGAATGAAAACAGGGACAGGAAAGAACAGGGTGGCAGAAAAATGTGTGACCTACTAGAACTTATGCCCTCTGTAGTCTGTTCCCTAGGCCCAGGGAGCATTAGGTGGAAACAGAGAAGGTGGAGGTGCATCATCACATTCCTTTTGACAATTATCTTGCCTTTCCCAAACTTTAGACTCCTGGGTTTGCCTGGATGCCAGCTTGACTCGTCTGTCCCCTTCCCAGCCACTCGGTACTGGGGGCAAGTGACCCTGTGGGCAGTGGAGAAGTTAGAGCTGCTTGTGGCATCTTAGAGACTAACCAATTTATTTGAGCATAAGCTTTCGTGAAGTGAGCTGTAGCTCACGAAAGCTTATGCTCAAATAAATTGGTTCGTCTCTAAGGTACCACAAATACTCCTTTTCTTTTTGCGAATACAGACTAACACGGCTGCTACTCTGAAACCTGTTAGAGCTGCTGTGGCTAACCTATGCTTTGGCCAGTGCCAGGGTCAGGAAACCTCTAAGGTAGCATAAAGTTTAGCATGAGCAGAAAACCTGGGCTAGTCCCTGTAATTGATGTGCATGTTGATTTTTGTTAAATTGGGGCAGAACTGGGAGTTGAAGCACTGGGGCCAAGCATTTCAAAACCAGGTGTCTAAAACTAGGGTCCACATGCTATTTTTAGAGACCTAAATAAAAGTAGCCCTGTTTTCAAAATAGACTGAGTGCCCACAACTCCCTTTGGTCTCAGCAGACCTTGTGGACTTTTGGCACTTCTGGAAATCAGGCTGTGTATATCTGAGTATCTAAATATGACTTAAGCAGCCTGCATGTGGCACTAGGCCTGAAAATGGACTTTATACGAGCCATAAACATTCTAACAGCCACTGTCCGAAATTCATTTGTATGTAAAAACTGTGCCAAGCACCAGATCATTAATATTTTCCCTCCAGATCTGTATACTTTGACAAGGCACAAAGCAAGGAGAGGACATACTTACCACGCTGGGGTCTCCCACACTGATTAAAGCATTATACAAGGCTTCTAACTTCTCCCATGTCTTGCCACACAGCACTAACCTAGCTCCTCCGGAGTGAAAGACTCGAGAGCATTCTGGAAAATAAATATATTAATAAGGAATAGTAAAAAGTCAGTTGGAGTAATTTCACTTTGAAATGATTGTTCTGCTGTTGATGAATTCAGTGTTTTTTTCAAACTTCATTAATTTTGGAAAAAGCAACAATAAAAAATAATGAAGAAACATAAACCCCTTCACGGGACAGGAAATGTATACATGAACAGTAAGTACAAAACAGATTAACATCTTTTACAATATTAAAAGCATGCAGAATGGTGCACTCTAGCCCCATGATCTAATCAAACTCTAAATAGCCAAGGAGCTTGCAGGTCACGGCTCTGAGGCTACATTTACACAGCAAGGAGGCTGTAATTTGCAGTTCATGGAGCTCTACCAGCACTATCTTTAATCTAGCTGGCTCAGTGTGACACAGAGGCCCATTGGTGGTTCTCTACTCAGTGTCAGCAACTCTTGTCAGGCCTGACTGACTGTACCTGACACAATGTTGTCAGAATATGTACCTAAAAGGTGTCATGTAAGGTATCATATGCAAACTGGTAACACACTGGTCTCAAAACTCATTGTGTGGTGCATGTACAGGGTGCGTACAAAGAGTTATGGATATGTATTGGAATTATGTCCTTAAAAAGTGTTTGGGCTCAGGGCAGGGCTCGGGGTGCAAGGTGGGACAGCGGGGTCAGTGTGCAAGGTGCGGCGGGGGCTCAGGGCAGGGGGTTGGGGTGCAGGAGGGGTGTGGGGTGCGGCAGGGGGCTCACGGCAGGGGGTTCAGCTGCAGGAGGGGTTCGGGGGGTGGGTCTGGCCCAGCGTGCACTGGGGGCAGGGCAGGCTCCCTGTCTGCCTTCCCTGCCCCCGTGCCACTCCGGGAAGCAGCCGGGAGGTCGGGGATGGGGGGGGGCTGCACAGGGGTCTGTGTGTTGCCCTGGCCGCACCTCCAGGTACCTCCCCCAAGGCTCCCATTGGCTGCAGTTCTATGTTCCCGGCCAATGGGAGCTTTGGGGGAGGTACCCGGAGGCATGGCCAGGGCAACACACAGACCCCTGTGCCCCCCCCTCCTCCCCCAGGTCCTGGCCGCTTCCCGGAGTGGTGCTGGGGCAGGGCAGGCAGGCAGGGAGCCTGCCCTGCCGCCAGTGTGTGCCGGGCTGGAGCCACTGTAGGTAAATGCTCGGGGGGCGGGGGGCCCGTGGGGAGCTGGCGGGCCGCAGAAAATAACCCCGCGGGCCACATGCGGCCCATGGGCTGCATGTTTGAGACCCCTGCCCTAGGTTATCATTCACCTGAAGAGTCAAAAACCAAGTGTTTTGAGTTCCATATGTTGGGTCCTGGCTAAAGCTATATAAGCCAACCATGGTGAGAAAAACATCTTTGAAGAAAAGACTCTAGTTTGGTGGGGGGGCGGGGGGATTCTTAGAAGAATATTTTTACTTTCATTTGTTTGTAACCATTACTTATTCCTTATATTTGGTATCACATAAACCTACATCCTTTTGTGAATAAATTAAGTTAATAAGCGGTTGTGAACTGTCTCTTTGAAGGCACAACAAATTTGATAAGATTTGTGGATGCTAAAGTAAGAAGAGCTGAACACTGCAGAGAAAGGCATCTGTGAGGAACTTGGGAATTGAGGTTTACTGACGATTACATGCTAGGCAAGGTTATGACTGGCAGAGCCCTGAAGAGTTTGCTGACAAGGCAGACAGGCTAGAGAGTCAGGAAGCTGACAATATGCAGAGCTTAGCAGCAGCAAAGTTCTCACCTGCTGAAGCAGAGGGGGTAATACGGTTGTGGGAACCCTGACGGATCATCGCACTCACTAAATTGCAGTGAGACTGCAGTGCCCACAGCCTTCAGCTTGGGCTGCACAAGCCCACTGGCACCTCTGTCTACGTACTCACATACTAGTAGTCGAAATTATTCCTTCCAGTGTGGTAATATCTTGCATTTGTTGATATAGAATGTCATCTGCCCTCAAGCAGCCCATTCACTTGTCTTGGTTATGTTCCTTTGAAATTCCTTGCAGTCTTCCTTAACCTTGACTAACTAAATAATTTTGTATGCAGTATTTCTGTAGCTGATCCCACACTCCTTGTTGTCACCTAATACCCCACACTGGAACCCATATGGGCTATCTCAAACCACTACAACCCATAGTCAATGGGGACCCTATCCCGAAAGAAATCTTTCCTGAACCCTCTCTTCTGACCTTCAAACAATCCCCCAATCTCTCCAACCTCATCATCAAAAGCAAGTTCCCCACAGATCAGGACACACTAACTCAAAGCGGACTCTGCCAGAACAACAGATGCAAAACCTGCAGACATATCTCCACTGCTACAATGATCAAAACTCCCCCACAACACACCTTTCAAGATCCATGGGTCCTACAAATGATTATCACACGTGGTGAACCTCCTCCAGTGCACTAAATGATCCAATATCAACTAGCAGATAATCACTATGTTCTCAAATGAACACACATAGGAAAATGATATAAGACAAAAACACCCTATCACCCACAGGTGAACACTTTTCACAAAGCAATCACTCTCCTCATCTTATCAGTCCCCATCTTCAAAGGAAACCTGCACACCACTTTTAAAAGACAAGCCCAGGAACTTAAATTTACAACTTTGCTAGACACTAAAAATCATGGTCTTAATAAAGACATTGGATCTATGGCTTATTACAACAATCTGTAGTGTATGTAGAAGCATGTAGAAGGTCCTTTGGGTGAGTTTGTGGGGGAGGAGTTTGTAGAGTTTTCCTTGGAGTTGTTTGGGGAAGGATTTGATGCTATTCAAATAAACATGCAAAAACTAACGGCTAGATTTCTGGAATAGTCCAAGGGAACCCAGAGTTGCTATAGCCTTTCATAAGAATGTACCATTTGTTCAGCTAACAAGATTTCATAGTTAAAATCTATATTTAATTTTGTGATTAAAATGTGTATAAAAGGAAGTCAGCTATAAATGATACAGCTTTGGGTAAAATACTGTAATTTTTAGTGACAGGGCTTACCTCATGGGCAATCCTGCTGGGAAAGACAGGGTTTGTACTCATAATGCTTTCTTTTAGTTTAAGTGATAAAGTGAAGAAATAAGGCTAATGCTTGCAATCAAGCATACTTATGTTATCAAGCTAGTGAAATACATCTGTGCTGAAAGAAGCAGTTAATAAAAGGAACTGAAACCAAATACTGTGTTTATAAGGACACCTAATCACAAAGTGCAATAATCAGAAATGTAACTGATTAATAATGCACAGACTTAGCTCAAGGTCCCACCATTGTTGTTAACACAATGAGAACAGATGGAGAAATTGCAACTTGAGGAAGCATAACTGCAAAGTTGGCCAAGAAATACACCACCAAGTGGCCCATGGAAAGCAACTTGGGAAGGTAAGTTGCCTACCGGAGCAAACCCGCTGGTGTTCAAGATATGTCCAATGGTGGTTGTACCTACATTTATGGCCTAACTTGCCTTGGTGTGACAATTCCACTCCAGTTGCAAGAGCTCAAAGTAGGGCTGTTGATTAATCGCAGTTAACTCACTCAATTTACACAAAAATTAATTGCGATTAAAAAAAATTAATCAGGATTAATCACAGTTTTAATTGCAATGTTAAACAATAGAATACCAATTGAAATGTATTAAATATTTTTGGATGTTTTTCTACATTTTCAAATATATTGATTTCAATTACAACATGGAATACAAAGTGTACAGTGCTCACTTTATTATATACAAAAGTAGTAATATTTTTAATTCATCTCATACAAGTACTGTAGTCCAACCTTTTTATTGTGAAAATGCTCACTTTATATTTATTTTAATACAAATATTTACACAGTAAAAAATAAAAGAAATATAGTTTTAAATTTGCCTAGTACAAGTACTGTAGTGCAATCTCTTTATCATAAAAGTTAAACTTACAAATGTAGAATTATGTACAAAAAATAACTGCTTTCAAAAACAAAACAATGTAAAACTTTAGAGCCTACAAGTCCACTCAGTCCTACTTCCTGTTCAGCCAATCGCTAAAACAAACGAGTTTGTTTACATTTACGGGAGATAATGCTGCCCACTTCTTATTTACAATGTCACCTGAAAGTGAGAACTGGAGTTCGCATGGCACTTTTGCCAGCATTGCAAGGTATTTACGTGCCAAATGTGGCAAACATGTGTAAACCCATTCATGCTTCAGCCACCATTCCAGAGGACACACTTCCATGCTGATGATGCTCATTAAAAAAATAATGTGTTAATTAAATTTGTGACTGAAATCCTTGGGGAGAATTGTGTGTCTCCTCCTGTTTTACCAACATTCTGCCATATATTTCATGTTATAGCAGTCTTGTATGATGACCCAGCACATATTGTTTGTTTTAAAACACTTTCACTGAAGATTTGACAAAACACAAAGAAGGTACCAATGTGAGATTTCTAAACAAGGCTACAGAAATCGATCCAAGGTTTAAGAATTTTGAAGTCCAAAATCTGAGAGAGATGAGGTGTGGAGCATGCTTTCAGAAGTCTTAAAAGAGCAACACTCTGATGTGGAAACTGCAGAACCCAAACCACCAAAAAAGAAAACCAACCTTCTGCTGGTGGCATCTAACTCAGATGATGAAAATGAATTTGTATTGGTCTGTACTGCTTTGGATCGTTATCGAGCAGAACCCATCATCAGCATGGACGCATGTCTCCTGGAATGGTGGCATACAAATGTTTGCAGGGGCATACAAATGTTTAGCATATGTGGCACAGCACCTTGCGACACCACCTACACCAGCGCCATGCGAACACCCGTTCTCCCTTTCAGGTGACATTGTAAACAAGAAGTTTATCTCCTGCATTATTTCCTGCAAATGTAAACAAACTTGTTTGTCCAAGTGATTGGGTGAACAAGAAGTAGAACTGAGTGAACTTGTAGGCTCTAAAGTTTTACAATGTTTTATTTTTGAATGCAGTTATTTTTTGTACATAATTCTACATTTGTAAGTTCAACTTTCATGATAAAGAGATTGCACTACAGTACTTGTACTAGGTGAATTTAAAACTATATTTCTTTTGTTTTTTACTATGCAAATATTTGTAATAAAAATAAATATAAAGTGAGCACTGTACACTTTGTAGTCTGTGTTGTAACTGAAAGCAGTATATGTTAAAATGTACAAAACATCCACAAAATTTAATAAATAGTGTTCTATTATTGTTTAACAGTGCAATTAATCACAATTTTTTTTTAATTACTTGACAGCTTTACTCAAAGGCTGATGTTTATTTCATGATTGAATAGTGAGAGACCACAACCATCATTTTTGTTGGACATTTCAAATTTTAGGCAGAAGTATGGGTCTGATTGGTCCATCCAAGCACCTCAAAGAAGGGGAACCAAGTTGGATTACCCAAGAAATGGGATAAAAGGGCCTGTCTCCTTCAGCATATCGTTTTCCAAAAGCCAAAAAGACTTGGAAGGGAGAAGACTGAGGTCCAGGGCTGGCCACCTGGGAATCCTGGTGATATAAAGTACCTATCTTAAATATGAACCCTTTAACTGCTTCTTTCTGTTTTCCTGAACTAGAGCCTGATTAAGCCACATGCACTGATGAGTCATTCCTGTGCTAGGCTCCAGCCAATCCACAAGCCAAGGACTGGTATGTTAACGTTAACTAAGACTGTGAAACACTATGTGTGGCTACCGTAGTTACTGGTTTCATACTACCTTCCAAGTTCTAGTATACAGATATAAAATGAGACCAAGCGTGCAAACTTGTTGAACGGCACTCATTCTATATAGGCTGTCATAAATGCAGGAATTCATCTTAGGTAGTTAGGAGTCAGATGGTGGGGCTAATATAGTTCATTGGGAAATAGATTAAAAGGTTTGACTGCTATAAATCCATGGGGAGGAGATGTTGGTGAATTAGCATGTAAGTATTTGGCCAAAATGGCTTGTGGTCCAGCTTTGGATTATTTTTCCTCTGTTGTGTTAGCAACACCAGAGTTAATAAACAATTGGCCCTATTTGACTCTTAGTCAAGAATCTAAACAAAGTCACCTTCCCAACATAAGAATTGAGTATAAGTGTTATTTCCTAGTGTGATTTGATTCTGAAAAACTTAAATGGATATATTGATCATTTATGTTAGGCAAATCGTAGTCCAATATTATTTTTGTCTTCTTATATCCTTTACAATTAAGCTGCTGTTAAGGATATTTAATAGAACTCTATAAAGCTAAATTCAATTCTCATATCCTTAGGAATTAGGAATTAAAATTAAAAGAACCTGAGGAAAAGTAGTATGGGTAATCAGCTAAGCAGTTGCTCAACTAAAGTTTATTTTATGCTCTGTTTTTCTTACAACTGGGTGGCAGGGTAGCTGGAAGTTAGGTGCTGCGATGCTGAGCACTGGAACACCTAAGTCTCTTTACAGAGCTAGCCCTATCTTCCTGTGCACTTACACACATGTGGCAGCATGGTGGCTGTGGACAATATCTGTTCATGATGAGCTGCATCCCTGCTGCTGGATTATTGCAATAGCAGTAAATATGGCATATATTGTCCAATGTTCCTTTTGAGCTGGGGTTCCATGGAACAGCTGATAATAAATAGCATTTCAAGGCAGATGCTGCTGCAAGATGATTTCATGCCAAGTGAAGGATTAGAACCAGTGTACTGTACTGCAAGCTCAGCTTAGTGTCTCATTCAGCTTTCTGCCTCAGACTTGGCTCTGTAAAATGGACTTGTCCCTCACCTCATGTACAGTAACAATTTCATATACTGTATAGGATAGCTCACTGCTGGAAGGACCTGGTATCATTGCCCATGTAAATATTCAAGCCACATCAGTAATGCAGAAAGACGGATTTGATATTTGAAAAAGGATTCTCTAAGGAAGAGCTCACCACACCTAGTCATGAAGCATTGTATTGTTTCTCTCTGGCTTTGCAGGTAAGCCATATTGAATTACAGTCGTGCCTACTAGATTCTGTTTCATAGACCTGTGTGTTTGCAGAGGATGCAGACCTGCTTTCTGTGTTACTGCCTTATGTTAAGAAACCAACTGTATAAATACCATTAATGTTGAGTCTTCCAGTTTACGTACCATGCAGTGTGAGAAGTAGCTTTGGGATATGGAGACTGCTGAGGGAGCAAGGGTGGGAGCGGAGATGTGGATCTTCCAGCAGACTGGACACACAGAAGAAGGATATTTCCAGCTATTTATCTGAGGGAGTCGGTTGTTCTGAGTATGTACTTGCTTGGCTGGTTTTGCATGGGATGCTGGCCTAAGTCTCTGAAGGGGGTTCTCTGAATGCTTTTTCACTGCATGTTCTTATATTCTGTGTGGCACGACTGTAGGGTAGTGCAGACACCTATCTAAGATGCTAGATATCAGAGCATTCAGGAGGGAGGTAATGTTGCTCCCAACTCCATGCCCTTTCTCATGGCAACTATATTCCCTGTTTATTTACACATAACATAGCCTGGTTTCCTTTTCTACCATGCAGCTAATTCCCTGAAGAAAACATCTCTGAAAATAGAAATCCATTCCAAACATCTCCCATTTAGTGTAGGAAAAAACTGAAAAGAAAAAACAAAGTGTAAAGGCTGTGGTTCTTGTAAACCAAACCAAATCCAAAACGAAATCACAAAGGCACAATTTTAAATATTAAAAAATTCCTTTAGAAGGCATGTTCTGCATGTAATATTAGACTGTATGAGCAAAGAGCAGCAGCTGTCCTGTCCCCAGAGAGGATGGAAATGGCTCAGCCCTTCTACGCTGGAGGGAGTGGTGAGGCCCCAGAAAACACAAACAGGTGAAGTAGTTTTTTAAAAATGAAATGAAATAAAGGCCTAATGTACTACTAATAATCAACAAACCATTAAAAAGGAATGCAAATGAATATAATGCTCGATTTTTCAATCAATAGAGATTCAAATATAAATAAAATAATGTGTAAGTGCAACGTGATATGTCTAGAGCAACTACCCAAGACCGACATGCATCTAAAAGAACCGCTGTGCTAGCTTCCTGTGACTATATAGCATGAACTGAGACAGCAGTGCTGCTTGGCCACTGTGATACTTACTGCCTGCTGCCGCACACACAGATGTGCCGATGCCATTGCAAAGCCGCTCAGTTAGGCCTAGATCCTGCAAACCTTACTACTGAAGTCCATTGAACTCCTCATGCTTAAAGTTATGCATGCATATAAATGTTTGCATGATCAGGGCCTGGTGGAGCTGGAGTGGTACAGACCTTATGGGTCATATTGGTTATATGAATCATCTATTTATAATGAAATGCTGCCACCTGATAGTAACTGTACACGTAATTAGATCTCACAGTGACAGCATGCTAAAAATAACTCCATCTTCATTTCCCTCTCAAACTTCTTATTCAACTGAGATCAATCTAATGTAGTCCATCTAAATCAGCAGCAGTACCTCTAAAGGGGAATAAAGAGTGCACATTCCAAAATTGTAGTACGTGTTTCTATTTATATTTGCTTTCTCTCCATTTTGCAGGTGAACATATCCTATATAAGGTAACAAACATATAAGGTCATCTGAGAATGCCCATGCTAGAGACAATGATTCTTTCACTCTATGAAACAGTGAAAACACCCCCAAACCCAGACAACTTACCCTTGCCCAATCCAGAGATGGCATCAGTAATCACTACCACTTTGTTTTGCACAGCTGATTTTGACATTAGCCGACCAACTGCTCGGTAAATATATATAATTCCACTGATTCCAAAAAGGAGCAAAGGAAGAATAAGCACAGCAAGGACACCCATTTTTACCTGAAAGAAAATAGACCAGGTTAGAGTCACAATGGAATTGAGGCATTCTTCATATTTTTCAAGATATCTTTTAAAATGAATCCTTGTCTCCATTCATGGAAAAGATAAGCAGAATGTATGGATTATGTTAGACAGCAGCAGTCACAGCATGTCACCAGTTTTTAACAGTTTCAATAGAAAACTTAGCTTGAAAATCAATGGTATAATGTGGCCCTATTTTTATCAGATAGGCTTCATTTTCCTCCTCACTATTACACATTATAGTCAAAGCCTTTTGTCATTGTATTCATGACAGTTCTCTTCTAGAAAAAGAATTGCACAGTTGCAAGAGTGAATTCAGTTTAACCAAAGGGGTGCAAAATTATGTTACATTAATCTCTGATACATTTTCCTATCCTTTTAGAACTACATAGATAAAAGCTGATTATTGCTATCACCAGATAAAGAGTAAGAGAATATATACGTTTCACATGTTACAGAAGTACTGAGAAGAGAATAACTTACTATGAATATGAAGCAGTCAAGAAGCAGATAAGTAATTAATTTATTCTAGGATTTTAATCAAATTCTTTCAGCATTTCTGGAAAGCAGTCGATGTACTGAGGCCACTTGTCTTGAGGGAGAACAGCTATGTATAGTTCTCAGCTGCATAAGAGATTTTTAAAAAGTAAATATAGTATCTACAGCAGATCCACATGCCTGATGTATTTAGTTTCATGGGGCTGGAAAGTTTTCTAGAGCTCTTTGCACTGTCCTAATTCAACTGCACAAAGAAGCTTCTGTTTTTGTGTCTTGTCTTTATGATAAAATGGAAATATGTTCCTTGGGTCACCTTGTTGTTTGGTTTAGGCCTTCAACTGATATTATGCATGAAAACAATTTGTACAAACCCAATAACGTTAGAAAGGTTCTGGTGTCTTTTTCTTTTTCAAAAGTTACAGTGGAAGTAGTTTGTTCAATCTGAATATTCAGTCGTCCATCTACTATCTAATCACCCAGCTAGCTGTCCGGAGAGAGAGTTCATTCAGAGCCACGCCCTTGGCTTCGAACAAAAATTCTTAACCAACACAACATCCGTCTCGCCAGCAAATTGAAGATCTACAGTGCAGTGGTTTTAACATCTCTCCTGTATGGATCTGAGACGTAGACTCTTTATAGGTGCCACAAAACAATCCTGAGAAGGGAAAAGCCCAGGGGGCACCGATAGGAGAGGGGATAAATTCAGCAGAGAGAACTGGGCACCTGAGTTGGAATGAGCTGTGACATGGTGTCATAAATATAAAGGGAAGGGTAAACACCTTTAAAATCCCTCCTGGCCAGAGGAAAAACCCTTTCACCTGTAAAGGGTTAAGAAGCTAGGATAACCTTGCTGGCACCTGACCAAAATGACCAATGAGGAGACAAGATACTTTCAAAAGCTGGGGGGGAGGGAGAAAGAAAGCCTCTCTCTCTCTCGGTCTGTGTGATGCTTTTGCCGGGGACAGAGCAGGAATGGAGTCTTAGAACTTAGTAAGTAATCTAGCTAGGTATGTGTTAGATTATGATTTCTTTAAATGGCTGAGAAAAATAAGCTGTGTTGAATGGAATGTAGATTCCTGTTTTTATGTCTTTTTTGTAACTTAAGGTTTTGCCTAGAGGGATTCTCTATGTTTTGAATCTAATTACCCTGTAAGGTATTTACCATCCTGATTTTACAGAGGTGATTCTTTTTACTTTTTCTTCTATTAAAATTCTTCTTTTAAGAAACTGATTGCTTTTTCATTGTTCTTAAGATCCAAGGGTTTGGGTCTGTGGTCACCTATGCAAATTGGTGAGGATTTTTATCAAACCTTCCCCAGTAAAGGGGGGTAACATTTGGGAGGATTTTTTTGGGGGGAAAGACATTTCCAAACGGACTCTTTCCTAATAATAATACCGGTTAGACATTTGGTGTTGGCAGCGAAAGTCCAAGGGCAAAAGGTAAAATAGTTTGTACCTTGGGGAAGTTTTAACTTAAACTGGTAAAATTAAGCTTAGGAGGTTTTCATGCAGGTCCCCACATCTGTACCCTAGAGTTCAGAGTGGGGAAGGAACCTTGACAGGTGGTCTATAGCAGACTCCCACCACAACATCACCCTTGTTGCTCACAGGTCTAAACTTAATCCAGAGACTCTCAGGTTTTTCTGCAGTTCCATACATGAGCTCTGAGCAGTCATACTGCTCCCTTACATACAATGCAACTCCCCCCACCTTTTCTGCCATGCCTGTCATAGAATCATAGAATCATAGAATATCAGGGTTGGAAGGAACCTCAGGAGGTCATCTAGTCCAACCCTCTGCTCAAAGCAGGACCAATCCCCAATTAAATCATCCCAGCCAGGGCTTTGTCAGGCCTGACTTTAAAAACTTCTAAGGAAGGAGATTCTACCACCTCCCTATGTCACGCATTCCAGTGTTTCACCACCCTCCTAGTGAAAACGTTTTTCCTAATATCCAACCTAAACCTCCCCCACTGCAACTTGAGACCATTACTCCTTGTTCTGTCCTCTGCTACCACTGAGAATAGTCTAGAACCATCCTCTTTGGAACCACCTCTCAGCTAGTTGAAAGCAGCTATCAAATCCCCCCTCATTCTTCTCTTCCGCAGACTAAACAATCCCAGTTCCCTCAGCCTCTCCTCATAAGTCATGTGTTCCAGTCCCCTAATCATCTTTGTTGCCCTCCGCTGGACGTTTTCCAATTTTTCCAAATCCTTCTTGTAGTGTGGGGCCCAAAACTGGACACAGTACTCTAGATGAGGCCTCACCAACGTCGAATAGAGGGGAATGATCACGTCCCTCGATCTGCTGGCAATGCCCCTACTTATACATCCCAAAATTCCATTGGCCTTCTTGGCAACAACTGCACACTGTTGACTCATATCCAGCTTCTCATCCACTGTAACCCCAGGTCCTTTTCTGCAGAACTGCAGCCGAGCCATTCGGTCCCTAGTCTATAGCGGTGCATGGGATTCTTCCACCCTAAGTGCAGGACTCTGCACTTGTCCTTGTTGAACCTCATCCTTCCTGAACAGTTTATATCCATCCATGACAGTACTCCAATCATGTGAGTTATCCCACTACGTCTCTGTTATTCCAATCACATCATAATTCCTTGACTGTGCCAGTTCTCCCTGCTTGTTTCCCAGGCTTCTTGCATTTGTGTATAGGCACTTAAGATAACTCGCTGATCATCCCTCTTTCTCAGTATGAGGCAGGAGCCCTCCCCTCTCGTGTGCTCCTGCTCGTGCTTCCTTCCGGTATCCCACTTCCGCACTTACCTCAGGGCTTTGGTCTCTTTCCCCCGGTGAACCTAGTTTAAAGCCCTCCTCACTAGGTTAGCCAGCCTGCTTGCAAAGATGCTCTTCCCTCTCTTCATTAGGTGGAGTCCGTCTCTGCCTAGCACTCCTCCTTCAGGTGGTCTGGACACTAACCTGGAACCTGAGAGACCCAGCTCAGCTACCTGTTTTGCCATGGGTTTCCTGTGTGATCTTGGGCACCTCATTCTGTCTGGACAACAGTTCCCATCTATAACATGGATATAATAGTACTGCCCTGCCTTGTAGGGTTGGGTTGAGGATAAATATATTAAAGAGCTAGTGGTTTAAACAGAGGTGGTTGGAAACTTTGTTTCCTCATGAAAATTTTGTGGGTTTTTTTGTCAAAGAAAATCCCAACATTTCTCAAAACTGAACTTTTTTCTCTGAAAATGGTCAAAAACATGAAATTAAATTAAATTAAAAATACAATTTTTCAGCCAAAATTATTTGTTTTCTCAGTTTTCATTTCTTTAAATGAAAAAGAGAAAATGTAAAAGGAAAGTGAAGACTTTCTGTGAAAGTTTTGTTTGGTGAACCCTGCACTTTATACATTGGAAAACATGGTGATGGAATGCGGTCATGGCAGCCATATGGACACTTTAGATAGAGCAGTAAATAATGTGACTTTTCCCCCGGATCATCTACAGAGTTGAGTTATGACAGTTCCTTCCATTCAAGGCTATCATGAGGCTGATGTCATTCTCAGATTAAATTCATCCATGGGCACCATTTAATTTGGTGCCTGAGTGTGATCTGAGTTCTTCTGAGCTGGCCTCCAGGCATAAGGAATAAGTTACATTCCATGTTCAGCACTGGATGAGTTGATTTTTCACCTTCTGTGAAGCACCAAGTATTGGCTATTGCCCAGAGCCACCAAGTATGTCAGTGGCAAAACCAAAAACCAAGTCCCATGAGAGCTGGGTGCATGCTACTTTGGAGGAGCTGGGCCTGAAACAAGTTCTGAATTCCTATCGACTGCATGAACTTCCTTAGACTCCCTTGAAAATAAAAGCCCAAATATGGAATTTTTTGCACCATTCTGGAGTCCTTTCAGGATGCAGAATAAAAGCACATTTGAAAATGTGGCTCAAAACAAGGATTGCAAATTTTGTTTTAAAATTAACAAGACAGCAAATACAAACGTTGAAGGACTCCTGAAATGAGCTGCACTTGGCATGTGAGGAAATGATGCATTGTAGGCATCACCTTTGAATGGACTAAAATCTCACTGTCTGAGGAGATGCAGGAAGACAGCAGCTTTTGATGTTTATCGCAGGCTCAGCGGTAAGTCCTTACTAATGTTCACTTCCAAACATAACGCATGCACAAAATAGTATTTGCCCATAAAAACACAAGTATGTACACGTAGAAACACACACACAATAATCCACATTCACAACACACATGTAGTCACAATATTTTTCAATCATAAACACACGTTGTGTGTTCACAAACACAACAATAATACACACTTGAACGCCAGAAGAAGCACTGACGACACACACAAAAAGGCACAAAAAGGTACACAACATTTTTCAGAAATAAAGACATGATATTGTACATTCACATCATGTTTGTTCTCAAGGACACACACAGGAATAGAAAACTCACATGCACATTGATTTCAACTCAGGTATACGCTCACAATAATATACCCTGACAACAACACACATGTGAGCAGTACACTTGACTAGCAAAGACACACTGAAAGCAGTGTCTCAGTACATTGCACTTAGAATGTAATCTCACAAAAAGAAACACAGAAGCCAGATCGACACTAGAAACTTTCACCATCATAGCAATGGTCAAGCATCAAGCACATCAGCTTGGAAGTGTGATTTTTGGGCAACATTTCTATACCGGTCAAACCCCTCGTGTAAACGTGGTTAAACCAGCTTACAAATGCTCCTGCGGTGTGGCTTGTTTCTCGCAGAGAACCCGTGTCAGCAATACCAGCAAAACTACTCATCCGTTTACAGGAGGAGAGCTTGTTTGTATTGCTATATCAGCAAAACTTTTCCAGTGCAGACCTGGCTCTCCACTGTCTCGCTAGACATTCTCCCTCTTCTTCTCATATAAACACACCCACACTTCCACGCACGCAGATTTACCTCCATTTACTGCCATTGGGTAAAATTATCACCCCCACCCAGTTAGTTAGGTACCGAAGTCTTATTTTCAAAAGTGACGTTGACACTTCTACATATAATATGGCCATATTTTTAAAGGTCTGTAGGTGCCTATGGAGGATTACCTAAAGAACCTAGATGCTTAATACCTATAGAAATCAATGGGTGTTAAGTGCTAAGATGTTTCTGAAAATCTCACAACACACCAAAATACCTTTAAAAATCTGGCCTGAGTGACTAAGGCATTTTTGGAAATGGAACCTTGTTACAGAAGTGCTTTTGCAAATGTTACCCCTCGCCATGAGGCAGTCACCAGCCAGAGGCAGATCCGATTGCTCACAATAGTGAGGTATTGCAGCAGGTATGAGATGGCCATGATATGAAAGAGGAAGAACTCCATGCAGTCCATCAGGCAGTGGAAGTAGGCCTGGGCATGGTAGCAAGGGAAGGAACTCGTCTCCTGATTGCTCACCATGGGGATGACCAAGCTGGTGAGCAGGACGTTCAGGAGGGAGAGGTTGGTGAAGAAGCGGCATAGTGTACTGGTGAGTTTGGAGAAGAAGACCCAGAGATTCTGGCTTTGGGATAAACTGTTATTTCATGTTAATCATCCAGAACCCAGAAAGGAAGAATAATTCCAATGCAGCAATTTCAGGGCTTTATTTGATTGGGAAAGGAGAGTAACATGTACAGTGTCAGGGTCTGACACCAGTTTGGGGTTATCCTTAAGCCCTCTCCATAGCCCTAGCCCATAACCAACAGAGACTTAAGTATAAGTTTTTCTTTAAACCTTCAATGGGGCCACTCATATGTTTGGACCACATCTTCAGCTGGTGTAAATTCTCAGAGATCTATTGACTTCAACAGAGCGATGACAATTTAAACCAGCTGAGAATTAGCCCTTTGGTTTTTCAGGAACCCATGTGTGATATGTCCATTTATTCAGAGAAACAAAACACAGCATGTTTAAAATGTATCCACTCAAAACAGCTTGAAGTCCAAACATCGAGTACTTTGGATGTGCTGTTTGTAAATGAGCAATGGAGTAAGATAGAGTCGTAAATAATCTTTGCTAAATAATGCTTAAGAACGAGTACTTATAAGACAATCATGATGTGGACAAAGACAGTCATTAACAGGAAGAAGCACAATCATTTTCATAGGTTATTTGTTATCTAACTAGCTAGCTAACACATGCACAAAGATGGTATTCTAATAGTAACAACTTCTGAGATCCCTTCTCAGCCTGGAAATGAATAGATCTACATGGGATAGCGTATGGAACACCAGATCAGTGCATGTGATGGCACTTTTCCACTTACATCAAGGCTAGAACAAAACGATCCCAAACAAGTAACTTACACCAGTGTTCATGTCACTGCCGAGCGTAGCCCAGAGACTTTGGGCCAGAACCTGATCAGTATTAAATTGGTGATGTGAATGTGTTTACTCTACATTGGTGCTGGTTCAGATGAGTTGGGATATCAGACCCTTACATTTCTGTCACACTCACTTTCTCCAGGGGTCTGTCAGCCAATTCTGAATCCTTCTGTAGACAGGCTCTTGGCCAAATCCTAATTTCTTTGAAGTGAGGGGCTAAACCTCAGTGACTTCAATGGGATCCAAATTTGGCCTCATTATCCCAAGTTGGATTTTCTTTAGAAAACACTGGAAAAAGTTTCTCTTCCAAACAGTCTTTGCACCATCACAAGAATGACACAGCTCTTACAAAGAGAAGATGGGAGAGGTAATAACTTTTATTGTGCAATCTTCTGTTGGTGAGAGGGACAAGCTTTCGAGTTACACAGAGCTCTTCTTCAGATTAAAATAATAAAAGACAGCTACCTGAGGCTCTTTCTCCCCTAACACATCATTCATAATACAATAATATCCCAACAGTATATACATAATCGAGTCAGGAGAAACTTAGCCATGCAGAAACTTCTTTTGCACCCTTTTAACATTGTGGGGAGCAAACCTTCAGCTCACTCAGAAAACCCCATCAAAGAGATGACATATGAGCACTCTCAAGAGAAGGCAAACATTGAAAATCCTGTTGAACCAAACTCTCACCATCTCAACAGGCCTGCCCACCTGCAAACCCACCTGGAAGAAAGAAACAAATAAAAACAACAAACAACCCAACAAAAACTAAAAAACTGATAAGCAAACAAAAAACAAAGAACAAATGCGTTGATACCTCCGTCAGAGTTATTATCCTGACAAAGAAGAGCCAGAGAACCCACTAGGAACTTTGCTATGACAACTGATTATCACATAGAATGGTGATGTCTAGCAGTAGATAGATAGATAGATAGATAGATTTCAATCTTAATTACATTTATGTAAACCTAGAGTAACTACAATTTTCTTGGGTTAAATTTGTCTGGATTTTTATTAATGTAAATACCCAATTCTGCATAAACAGATTGCAAAGTATGTTCTCATGAAGGCAATAATGTCATCAGATGACTCTATTTATAAAGAAACACAGAATGAACTCGTGATCAGTGGAGATATATACACATTTTATTCTTGCTGAATAACCTCCAACCTATCAGTTTACTCAGTGCACCTTTCATTTCCTTGTTTCTCATGCTGTAGATGATTGCATTCATCATTGGGGCAACACAGAATAGAGAACAGCCACCAAGAGATTCAGATCTGAGGTCTCGTTGGAGGTTGGTTTCAGGAAGGCAAAGGTGCCTGTGAAAAGGAAAAAAGGAGACCACAGTGAGGTGAGGGAGGTAGGTGGAGAGGGCTTTATGCTGGCCCTGCTCCGAAGGGATTTTCAGCACTATTTTGTAGATTTGAACATACGACACAATTGTAAAAGCAAAGCAGATTAAACCTAAAAGTACATGAAAAGAAATAGCAACAATTTCCCTGAGATACGAGTCAGAGCAGGCGAGGTGGAGGAGCTGGGGGATTTCACAGAAGAACTGGTCCACCACGTTGCCTCCACAGAAGGATATTGCAAACATGTTCCTGGTGTGCACTGCAGAGTAGAGAATAACACTGATCCAGGCACTGGCTGCCATTTGGACAAAATGTTCATTACTGTCTCCTAGTGCAATGGTTGGCAGATGGTGATGTATCGATCGTACGGCATGATGGTGAGTAAGGGAAAATTTGCTGAAGCAAAGCATAAGAAAAAAAAGACTTGGGTATCTCATCTAGAATAAGAAATCGATTTTGTGTTCATGAGGGAATTGGCCATAGATTTGGGAATGGTGACAGAGATGGAACCAAAGTCTAGAATGGACAGATTCATCAAGAAGAAGTACATGGGGTTGTGAAGGTGGCGGTTTCGGGCTATGGCTGTGATGATGAGAGGGTTCCCCAACAGGGATATCAGGTAAAGCAGTAGAAACACCACAAAATGTAAAATCTGCAGCTCCCTAACATCAGAGAATCCCGGGAGAAAGAATTCGGTCATGGCGGTTTGGTTGGACATTTTCTTCCTCAGTACACTGTGTGATGGCTGTGGAGGGAATGAGAAGGACAATGGTCAGTATTAGAATGGCCCTGTTTCTCCTTTCCCTAATATCTCATTCTATGAATGTCAAAGGTACATAGAACTCATCACTTACAATGACTAGGTGTTGTTAGTGCTCCTCACCTCTGACAATCAATCAGTAATATTATCACACTTGTGTAACCTCCTTCATCACTTTACCCAATCTGAGGATTCAGCCCAAGGTGTGACTTGATAAAATGCAGTATGAAGGATGGAACAAAGCACGCTCCAAATCCAACAATTCTTGCAAAGAGGTCCCTCCGTTGCGACCATCAGCAAGCTTATCACTTGGGCATGAATCTAAATGCCAACACAGCCCCGTGTCTTCTGTGTAAGTTCTGTACACCCATTTACACCATTTATACTCAGTCAGCAGCAGTGTGGAGCTAGGCCAGGAACTCTGGGTTCTACTTCCAGTGAGCTCCTGTGTGTCCTTGAACAGGGTCAGGATAGACAGGCTTTGGCTGCTTGGTTCAACTCTAACCCAGGGTCTAAAACATTCTGTGTGCTGCCAACTTTACTGCTTATTCAATTGTTACCTCCACACAACTATCCCCTTGAAGGAGAAATCACACAGATGAGATAGAATCAATGGGTTTGAAATCAGGCTCTTATCAGGCAATATTAATGTTCCCCAATTTATTTAACATTTACTGCTGGTTGGACATTTTCAGCTGGGTTCTTTTTTCATGGAGATTGTTTTTTCAGCTAAACAATACCGCCAACAACAACATCTTAGAACCTGTCTGCTTCCCTCAAACATTTCGGGATTCTTTTTTAAAGAAACTGAAAACTCAGTGGAAAAGTTCCCATGAGCGCGCAGGAAGCCGCTCAGCCCTGCTGCGCTGTGGGTGGCGGTGGGAGCCCCCGGGCTGTTTTAAATCGCCCGGGGGCAGCAGGAGGGGCCCGCAGAAGTGCGGGGAGAGTGTGTGTGTGTTGGAGGAGAGGTTGGAAACTTTGCTGGAGCCGGACCCCTGGGACAGGAATATTCCTGGTGTCCGAGCTCCACGGGCCCATAGAACTCGCCGCCCATGTCAGGGAGGGACCTTCAGGCAGTTGCTGAGGGACAGAGCCAGCCTTCCCCCAGGATCTGCCAGATAAAGGACCTTCCTCTTGCCAGGTCTGCCCACAAGTGAGCTGTTCTGCTCCCTTTCAAATCTTCCCTCCAGTCTGTGCCTACCCTGCAGATGTGTTGGGGTGGGTCTGGCTGAGGGCAGAAGAGCTCCTTAACCCCTTCTTGCCCAGTGTGGGATTTGTATTCCTCATCACAAGTCCAAACAGAGGGGGGGAAACCTTGAAGGTACAGCTTTCCATACTGCTAATGGCTAACAAGCCTAGCAGGCCTGAGGGGTTATTTTTGCAAGTAGAGCTTTTTGTTCTATTGGTACTTTTATCTAATTCTTCAGATGTATTCTTTGGGTAGCAAATTATTACCCCACCTAGCTGTAACAATAGGAATTTTAAATCCTTAATTTTATCTTGGTTTCTCTTGAACTCCTTGGAAGGTGACTTTAGATGATGCTTCATTCAGCAGACATTCTTTTGCCCTGTGTCATCCTGGCATCTCTGTTGCCAGGCTTGGGAGGAGGGTTAGGGAGAATCCACTCTGCGGCCTGCAGAAGACTGCATTCTAATTCAAAAGTTTGTTACTTTTTCTCCTGATTTGCTTCTGCTCCTGGAAGGTGATATTCGGAATTTTTTTTTGAAGCATGAATTCTAGATGAGTTTTTCAAATGTTTGGGTAGAGAGAGTTTTTGTAGGTCACCTTCCCCTTGTCCCCGGTATCTTATAAAACCATTGCACTCACTGATGTGCTGTTCACACACCACTGCCCTCAACAGCTTCTCTGTGTACTTTGATGCAATCCAATCACTTGCCTGGAAAATTACTCGGTTTTCTGATATTTCTAAAATATTAAGGGATTCCCCAAAGTCAGAGCCAGGATTGGTAAAGGTCCCCAAAACACAACTGCAGCCTACCCTGTGTCAGCCAGATCCAGCGTCTTAATTATTTGTAATTGATTTAAAGTGAAACAAGAGGTTGATGCTCAGTCAACCCATGAAACTCTTTGCCAGGGGATGTTGTGAATGCCAAGACTATAACAGGGTTCAAAAAATAACTAGAGAAATTGATGAAGGAAAGGTCCATCAATGGCTATTAACCAGTATGGGCAGGAATGGTGTCCTTAGCCTCTGTTTGCCAGAAGCTGGAAATGGTCAACGGGAGATGGATCACTTGACGAATACCTGTTCTGTTCATTCCCTCTGGAGAACCTGGCATTGGCCATTGTCGGAAGACAGGTTGATTGTGCCTCTGTGAATCTTCCAGGGAGTGTACACGAGAATTTATGAAAGAGTGATCTAGAAGCATTCCATAGTGTTGCAAATCATGGCCTTGAGGACAGACAGAAAGCAAAGTGGGGGATTCTTCACCCCACCCCAGGCAGTACAATGAATATAGCCTCTGTTTCCTTCCACTGGAAGACACTTGCACACCTGCTGGGCCAAGACTGCTGCCTGGGACTGCGGGTGCTACAAGTGGCCAGCAGTGGGCCAGAAGGACGAGGACCGTGCAAGAGGTTTGCCAATAGAGGCAAAGAGAAGCCAAAAGCACCTTGCTTCCAAAAGAGCCAAGAAGGAGAAGGACACAATCCATCAAGAGAGACTGCTCTAGAGGTTCCTGGATGAAGAGAGGTGGCTCAGACAGCGGGACGGATTGCTCAGGGAGAGAACGCTGGGTATGTGGGCCAGCAGGGTGATTCATCCAGCTCCGTGACAGAGCCTGCACCAATGCATGTGCCAGCTGCAATGTCTGCAGGTGCACAGGTACCTGTAGACAGGAGAGGGGAATGGTGTCCCTGGTCCTGGTTCACAATGGTTGGAGGGTGGAGTTTCTAGCAGGGCCAGTGAACAACATTATAAGTAGGGTTTGTTTTCCAAACTATCCACAGTTGTATGTCTGAGAGAAAGATTCTCTAAGCCCTGTCCAAGGGATGTACCCCTGTCTCCGAGACCAGGGAGGTGGCAGAACACAGACTGGTTTATGACATATACGACATCTTTGCTGGTCAGCCCCGAACTCTGAATTCCATGATTAATCTTCTTCTGACACTTAATAGCTTTTCTATTTTGGCTGTAGCGATTCTTCAGACGCTCGGCCAAATGGCAATCCTGCTCCCATGTGGCACCTCAATTTCCCACTCTCTAAACTGGGGATAATCCTGACCCACATTCAGAAAGTGGTTGATCTTCTCTCTTTCTGCCCAAGTCCCTGCCCTCCTTGCCCAGCCCTGGCCTCTGTCCTGTTCCCCAAACTTCCATGCCCATCTGAGTGCCTGTCTCACCCCAGCTCAACCTGCAAGGTCTCCTGTGTTAGCCGATGGCCAAGGATGTTTGGTGAGGTGCCAGCTATGCCCGTTTTATACCATCTGTGACTTTAACCGCTAGGACGCACTGTCCCTTCGCGGCGGGCAGCCCGGGCTAGGCTGAAGGATGCCCCAAGGTCCTAAACACCCGTGACTTTAACTGCTAGAGCTCAGAGCTCCTTCGCAGTGGGCAGTCAGGATTGACTGACAGGCACCCCAAGAGTTTGCCCCATGGAGGCGGCACAACTCAACGCTAGGCTCTTAATACTGTCACCTAATGGCCAGGCTTTATAGCCAAAACGGCTGAGGTTCTTTAATTGAGTTGGCTGCTTTACAGTAAACCAGAGAAAACAAGTCAGGGTTATGCACAAATGGTTACCAAAATTTATTAAACTAGATTCTAATCATGTGGTTACAAAATTGCTAGTGCCTACTTATTTAAATGTAGAGATGTTACACACACAAACAAGTTACAAAACTGAAGCCACCATCCCAAAGAAAGAAAACAAAGTATAGAGCTCTATTTCAAAATATGTGTACACTAAAGATAGGAGATCAGGTGTGGGTGCTTCTTACCCTCCTTGCATCTCTCGATTCCAGCGGTGCCAAGCCAGGATCGGTCACTCAATTCCGCGGAAAGACGAATAAGGGACAAGGCGTAGGGACCCTCTTAGCTGCAGAAGCCTTGGGAGGCTGTCACTTATCTGACCAGCAGATAGATAGTGAAAAGCACTCAAAAATCATGGTGCTGTAGGTCCCCTACTTATACCTCTGTACTCCTTTATTCTCTTTCTCCTTTCTTATGCCAAATTGGGGCTGGTCTGTCTGGGCGACGCCAGCTCTCGCAAGAGTAGTTTACACTTGCAAGGGAGAGAAACAATAAGTTTTGACTACTGGACATTCGTTTTATTAGGGTAAATATTTTCCCACCTAGGATGTTGGGGTGTGTGCATCACGCTATTTAGTAGGGGCTAAGAGCCATGTCTGTCACAGCTTCTCTGTTTGCTGTGAGCCTAATCGTTGTATATGTTCCCAGAGGCACATTGTAGCAGCACATCTGTGCTTCTCACAGCTTCAAAGGCTGTGCTGGAATTGATGTTAAGTGCCCTGTTGTTTTGGCTCCCTTGTGTTCCCAGCAATGCTGGTCTGAGGGGGGCGGGGTGGCTGTCTGGCTACAGGTTCTCACAAATTTTTGGCAGCCTCAGAATGAGGCTCTGACAATACTTAACTAACTGTAGGAAAAACAAATAAATAAATTACATGTGCATATTTACATAGGGATTTTTTGCAGACTCAATAATAAATATAAGGTACAGTTGTGTCTTATCTTTACTGGACCTAAACACAGAACAAACCAGTGCTTTGCACAGTCTTGTCTTTTTTGTTGTTCTTTTGCTTTTTTGGTCAAAGGTGGACGGCTGTACAACAATTCTGAACTAAATTTAAAAATGCTTTACATAATAGAAAGGATAATGACTAATAATGAAAGAATGTATCTGCCAATATGTCCAAAGTTTCTTTCACAGACAAAAAAACCCAGTCAACGTAGCCCAGTAATAATAATGATACAGTAACAACAAAGTCTGAGCCGTTGCTGTTGTCTTTTCAGCTTGGTTTTTGCATCATTTAACAGCTTGCGCCTCTGAAGCTCACCGTAGTAATTTGGTTCAACTTCCCTTGCACAAGTGCTGTAGGGACGTTGCACGACATACATTTCAATTTGATGAATTTCTCTCTCACACTGCAACTTGTTCAGAAATGGAATCAGATGGCTTCGGAAACACAGGAAACTGCCTTTCCCCCTGGTGCTGAAGTGTTTCTTTTTCTTTCTATGTTTTGCTTTTCTTAGCAGAAGGTCCCAGAGGAGCCACCTGCTGTCACATTCAAGGTCATTTTCTGGCACTAGATTATCTGAAATACTTTCTGATACCCAGTCACATTTTAACTTTTTCACCTCCCTCTCCACCCCCATGAACAATCGCAACCTGCCCAAACACCACGCAGTGAGATGGCCCATAGCCACTTACAGAGCTACAATAACATGAGATGTAAACACAGTGGTTAGAGGTCTATAAAATCATGAGTGGTGCAGAGAAAGTGACTAAGGAAAAGCTATTTACTTGTTCCCATAACACAAGAATTAGGGGCCACCAAATGAAATTAATGGGCACCAGGTTTAAAACAAATAAAAGGAAGTTCTTCCTCACACAGCGCACAGTCAACCTGTGGAACTCCTTGCCTGAGGAGGTTGTGAAGGCTAGGACTATAACAGGGTTTAAAAGAGAACTGGATAAATTCATGGAAGTTAAGTCCATGAATGGCTATTAGCTAGGATGGGTAAGGAATGGTGTCCCTAGCCTCTGTTTGTCAGAGGGTGGAGATGGATGGCAGGAGACAGATCACTTGATCATTGCCTGTTAGGTTCACTCCCTCTGGGGCACCTGGCGTTGGCCGCTGTCGGCAGACAGGATACTGGGCTGGATGGACCTTTGCTCTGACCCAGTATGGCCGTTCTTATGTTCTTAGCCAAAGAATACACTTTCTGACTTGAAAGAAAACCACACCTATGTAGCTCAGCTCTGCCGGCATGGTACTATTTAAAAGGGAGCGCGCATGAGGATTTATGGCATTTAGAAGACACCTTTAATACTTAACATCTGAGCGATTGTTGGGGCACTTTGGAGGCTCTTCTGGCTGCAAAACAATCAGCTGCTGGCTGCATTTGAGAAATGCTGTTCTGGAGTCTAAACGAACAAGGTCTTCCCTTAGCCACATGCTGGGGAAATGAGGTAAGACTCCTTCTCATGAGATCACTCCCTCTCAGCTGCAGAGAAACGCTTGACAACGTGACCCTGAGTTTAAAAGGTTCAAAAGCAGAAGGCACATACGGAGTTTAAACGAGACACACTTATTGCTTGAGGGCCCCACTGCCTGATTTTGAGATCTTGGCTCATTCAAGAAGGTGTGAGTTGTATAAGTGTCACTTCTAGGAGTCTCATTTTGAGCCCCTTTCGAGTGCAGTCTCTTTTCCCATCTGTCAAGGTTCCTTCCCCACTTTGAACTCTAGGGTACAAATGTGGGGACCTGCATGAAAACCTCCTAAGCTTACTTTACCAGCTTAGGTTAAAACTTCCCCAAGGTACAAACTATTTGACCCTTGGACTTCCACTGCCACCATCAAACGTTTAACCGGGTTTCTGGGAAAGTGTTGTTTGGAAACGTCTTTCCCCCCAAAATCCTCCCCAAAACCTTGCACCCCACTTCCTGGGGAAGCTTTGGTAAAAATCCTCACCAATTTGCATAGGGGACCACAGACCCAAGCCCTTGGATCTTAGAACAATGACAAAAGCATTCAGTTCTTGAAAAGAAACATTTTAATAGAAGAAACAGTAAAAAGAAAAGGATCACCTCTGTAAGATCAGGACGGTAAATACCTTACAGGGTAATTAGATTCAAAACATAGAGAATCCCTCTAGGCAAAACCTTAGGTTACAAAAAGACACACAGACAGGAATATTCATTCTTTTCAGCACAACTTATTTTATCAGCCATTTACAGAAATCATAATCTAACGCATATCTAGCTAGATTACTTACTAAGTTCTAAGACTCCATTCCTGTTCTGACCCTGGCAAAAGCCTCACCCAGACAGACACAGACCCCTTTGATGTTCTCCCTCTTTCCAGCTTTTGAAAGTATCTTGTCTCCTCATTGGTCATTTTGGTCAGGTGCCAGCGAGGTTATCCTAGCTTCTTAACCCTTTACAGGTGAAAGGATTTTTCCTCTGGCCAGGAGGGATTTTAAAGGTGTGTACCCTTCCCTTTATATTTATGACACCTACATACATATTCACATACACCTCAGGTTTGCTACAGATCCACTGTCTTCCCATGTAGCACCGTGAGCGGCTGACCCCTTTCTCGTCGTTCAGATACGCGCAGTCACCTCCTCCTCTTCAGTGAAACCTGCAACACAGAAGCCAGGGAGCTGCAGTCAGGCAGAGGCCGGGCATTTCACACCAGTCCCAGCCAGGGGAGCCGTTCTCCACAGTGCAGGCCTGAGTGCGGAGCAGCTACTCTCCCAGCCCCTCAGGAGCGGAGCTCAGGACAGCGGGGGCTTTGCAGAACCGCTGACTGTTCCTGACCCTCTATGCTGAGCAGCCCACAGGGGTGCTGGAGAATGGACAGTCCCCAGCAGGACAGAGAGAATTTGTTAGACTGATTGTCAAAAGGGACCGGCCCTCTAACAAGAGGGGCAGACCATCACCAGAACCAGACGACTGAGCAGGAAAAGCGGAGAAAAGGAGGGATCTCGCCTCCTTGAAACACATGGAGCAGAACCAAGATGACACTGAAAGAAGAAATTGCATTCAGGGGTTTCCTTTTCCGTTGATCTATAACTCTTGAGCTTTCCATTGGGGATGGGGGAAAAAGAGAGTGTTGAAGAAGATCCTTTGTGAAAGCATGTGTTCCTTGTTTGTAACCCTCACGTGACTCTCCCAGAGTTCATCTGGTGTGGAGGGTGGAGCTCTAGGGACAACATGCCTCTCGGGAGATTTGGGAGGGTTCAGCACTGGTTTTGCATCCTACAGCAGCTGATCTGCAGGGTCCCACATCCTAAGGAGCATACCAGACAGGGAGTCTGTACTCCAGGAGAGTGCCACAGAGGCCCGAACTCAGGACAGTGTCTGGTAGCTCTTCAGACCCAGTGAGGCTGGAAGCAGGTGGGATCCAAAGGTTGGGTCCAATACAGCAGAATGGGGACTGTCCATTGGGGAGCCCTGACCCAGCGCCAAAAGAGCCTGATTTTTCAAAGTACTGAAGTAACCCAGACCAGAGAAGTGGGGGGGTTTCCATCCCCCTCTAATGGCTGGTCTGCAAAAGAGCTTTATCAATGGGGGGGGTTTCAGTTAAAGAAGTGGATTCTTTCGCTCCTATGGCAGAGGCTCATGCTTCTAGTCCGGAAGTCCCAGGGTCCAAGCTGCGCTGGTTTTGTGATCACACTTGGAGTCCACTGAAACCCATTGCGGGGTGTTGGCTGGGCAGCCATCACTACTGTACCCCGTTCCCGTGGGAGCCCCAGGCGTCCAGCACCTGTGAACCGCAGGCTCCTTTAACATCGGTGCCTTGTTGCGGATTCAGAGGCCTCACCAGCCAAGTCACTCAAACCTGCCGGCTGCAATCCCCAGCGGGACCTGCACCTGCCATGCAGTGCTCGGCATGCTGCCCTCTCTAGCAGCCACTGATAACCTGAGCTCCCTGCTGCCTCCTTTCCCCGGGGGGGGTCAGACACCCCAGGGACCTTGCTGAAGAGGGCTGGGGGAGAACAGCGAGTGTCCCAGCTGAAATCCCAGCGCGCTGCGAGGGCATCTCTGGCTGTGGCGGGCTCTGTCTCCGGCCCAGCACCGTGCTGCGGGGAGGAGCCGAGAGTTCAGGGACACGCCGGCTCCCATCGGTCTCCGATACACGCAGGACGCGAACGGACCAGGGTCGTGTCTGGTTGTTTCACTAGCACTGAGTGGTGGATCTACCTGAGCTCAAACAGCTCAGACACCAGAATCCCAAGCCCAGGGGATTAGTCCAGAGGGGCGAGAGAGACTCACAGGTGGTTGAATTTGGTGCTGTTGGTCCATTTCCAGGGCTGACCCTGTTCCCTCCGGAGGCCGATCCAGTGGTCCTGGACACCCTTATGGCGCAGCAGGAACGCCTTCAAGAAAGCCGAGGGACAGCAGGTATAAGCCCCAGCTCCGGTGCTTCCCCACCCCCACCCCTCCAGGGCTCTGTGCCGCAGAGAATCCCAGTCTCATATTCATAGAATATCAGGGTTGGAAGGGACCTCAGGAGATCTTCTAGTCCCACCCCCATCCCCAATTAAATCATCCAACAGATATTTGCCCCATATCCCTAAATGGCCACCTCAAGAATTGAACTCACAACCCTGGGTTTAGCAGGCCAATGCTCAAACCACTGAGCTATCCCTCCCCGCATATTGAAGAGTGCTCAGTTTATTTTTTTGGGTCGGGGCGGGTGTTCCCCTGCCTTTTGCAAAGTACAAGATCACCCAGGCAGTATTAACCCTCCCCCTGCACAGAGCAGCCCCACCCCTGTGCTCCCAGTCACCCACACCCCAAGTCCCCCTGGGCTGGGGGCAGCTGCTGGGTCTGAGCTCTCTGCAGAGACCTCTCTTCTCACAGATCAGCCCCCGCTCACCACAGCAAGGCAGGAGGAGGGAGCGAGTCAAGCTGAAGTGGGAGCGAGTCAAGCTGAAGTCAATGTGAGAGGATCCCCTCCTCCCCCCCTCCTCAGCTGGCTGCTCCTTTCCCATCCCCACAACAGGAGCACTGGCTGGGTTCTCAGTCCCACTCCAGCAGCCAGCAGGCCAGGAGATGCCTGAGCCAGCCCTGCCCTAGACAGAAGCTGTCTTCCTATTTGGGGAGGGGGGCAGCTGAGAATGGGCAATCCCTGTGATCACACACAGACAGTAGGGCCCTGGGCCCAGCCAGGGCTGGCGTTCAGCAGCTGGAAGTTCATTCACTCTGGCCTCCCAGCACGGGAGGGCTCAGAGCTGCTCCTCACCCCACGGGGCAGAGCCCAGGGCCTACTGCAGCAGCCACCACTGTGCCAAGATCAGTGTATGGCAATTCGAGAGTCTCTCACCATTTCCTGCTCACTGTCGATCCCAGCCAGGGAGGCACCCGGTGCACAGCAGCGGCTCCGGTTGTCGGTCCAGCTCCCTTCCGTCTCTGAGAAATAGTAGCATTTCCCTCGGTATCCCATCCAGCCGTCCGGGCACGAGGGGCCAGCAGGGGGGCACAGATCAGCTGATGAAAGCTGAGATGTCAGCACTGAGAATGAGACAGTCACATGGAGGGTAAGAGTTGCATCTATAATTGGGCATTTGACTGGTACAAAAAGTGGTCAACTGACCAGTCAAATCTGTCAAAGAGTGGTCAGATATTTTAAAATACCAATTTATCAGAATTGGTTACCTCCCACCAGGAACAAAAAAGAGCAAGATGTCATTCTCTCCAGTAGGTTTAGCTTTCGATAGATACGGATCTACCTAATTTTTTTAAAAAAATGTACTTCACTGAGTTATTTTAGCTCAGAAAAAAAAGGCAAAACAATGAAACCAGGTTCCGGAAAACACAAGTGAGGCTCCAAGACGCAATCCGAAAGGCAGGCTGCCTCCTACCCCCAGGGCTCTCGCTGGAGTATTTGACTGTGGCCAAACAGTCAGTCAGTTGACCGGCTTGCCAAGCCCATTGGGACCCCCAGCTGGGGCTGGACCATGGCAATCAGACGCAGGGGGACGGAGACGTTTTCACTGTAAATTTGCCTGGCAAGAAGGATTCCAGGGACACTCCCAGCCTGCGAGGGACTGACACAGCTCAGAGCATTTCACCCCAGGCACAAGATCAACAGCTGGACGTTCAACCTCGCAACAAACAGCAGGTGAACAACTGAGAAGAACTTGGGAACTTTCACGCAGGGACATGAAAGCCACAAGGGGGCGCCAAAAACCACAGCAACCGGAAGTGACCTGTTGCACTGTGGGCCAGGAATGATGGAACTTAATTCACCTCCTACCTGCAGACTTTTCTCTCCCCAAACACAGCAGCAAGAAAAGCACTTTCTGGAAGCCCTCACGGCAGTGTAACCCTTTCAGAGCCATGAAAAAGCAGCAGTGGGGTCACCCATAAGTGACACCAAAGAGGATTTGAAAGACCTGTCTAGTTGAGAGGAGTCGGACTCAAACCCCTCCAGATGTTTTCGAGCACGTCACTTTTGTTTGCACCACAGTAACTCGGTAACTGGTTTTCAAGCCTTCTCATGTGGCTGGCGCTCAGCGAGGAACAGACACTCTAAGTCTGGAAGAGTTAGGAAATGTGGCAGCAGTGATCAGAAAACGAGCATGTGTTCACCTCACACACAAGGCATGTCTGACCCTGTAGATTTAACTGTCCAGTGCACGGTAGCCCACACCCCTGCCCTACTGAACTGAGCAGAGAAGTCAGTGACTAACAGTTGATGGCACAGGCTGTCTCCACCATCCATCTCCAGGTCAGATGCCACATGTTCTGCAGAGCTCCCTGCACCTGCAGGTGTGTAACCAACCCTAAGCTCACAGATTCCCACCTTACACAGTGAGAGCCAATGCTGCCCATTGCAACAGCCTGCCATTACAGCAGGGAGCTGGGATTCAGGGCCCATCTGTATCAGAGCAGGCTGCACCAGTATAATCACAGTGACGCAGTGACATCAGGGCAAACACCTCCTGGAGATGCGCTGGAGCAGTGCGGCTCGCTCTGGTAACTTCCTGCAGCAAACTGCACCAAGGCAAGCTCCTTTGTGCACCAGTGCAGTGCGTCTGCTTTAGTGGTTTGCACCAATTCAACTGCACGGATGTCATGACATCGGCACAGAGGATTCCTAATGCAGACAGACCTGGATTCAATCCCCTCTGCCAGCTGCTAAACCCTCCTGGGGCCCAGTGATCAGATCCCAGGGCAGTAGAGAAATCCCATCCCCGACAGCCTCCAGCACGCCCTGCCCCAGACGACGGGGGGATACAGCAGGGTTCATGTTCACGGCAAACAGACGCCCTCTGCGCGAGCACACGCTGTCTGGGCAGCCCGGGGGTGTGAATGGTGCTAAGGGACCCTTCATGGCCAAGCTCAGCGATTGGTGAGTTTCCACACTGCGCTGGTGGAGGGGTCTCGACTGACTTCTACGGCTCATTTCAGTAACACTGCAGCACCTGCCGCCCGGCCACAGGCGTGACCTGAAGATCCAGGAAGGCCAGGCTGGTAACCTCAGAGCAACACAGAGAAGGCAAAGGGCTCAGGGATGCGCTGCACCCTGTCCCATTGGACACCCTGGACAGGGACTGTTTCATGGTGCATGGCAAAGGCGACTTGGGTCCAAAGTGCTCAGAGGTGGGCTGAGGGGCTAATGTCAGTCAGATTGTCCCGACACAGAGAGTGCCCAGGTGCAGGGGTCTGGGAGGGAGCAGGAGGAAGGTCGGGGAGGAAGATCCCCCAGGAATCCTCTGTCCCAGGGGCAGAAGCCAGACAGGCCGGGAGGAGAGAGTGAGCGTGGTAGGTCACGGGGGAATGGGATGCACGGAGATCATAGATGGAGGGGAAGGGAATGGGGCGGAAGCTGGGAACTCACCTGCCAGAGCAATGATGGCAGCGATGAAAGGAGACGATACAACTATCAGTGCAACCACAACTCTATGGGTTGGACTTTTCTTGCAGTTACCAGGAGGGTCTGAAACAGAAAGACCCGTCAGGCAGGGCTGGGAGGACACGTCTCACTGACAGCACCGGGGCTGGAGCTGCCCTGGAACATGCATCGTTCTGTCCATTGCTCCTTCCGTCAGACACTCTGGGAGGGGAGCCCAGAGGGTGAGGCAGACCCCCCCACCAAGGGCAGATGGAGGGTCCATGGCTCCCTAGAGCTACCCTGGGGCTGTTACCAAGATCCAGCTCTTGCTGGGTAGCAGGGCCTCAGAGCAGCAACCGGGCCATGGTAAGACGCAGCTGTGGGGAACTACAGACCCTCCCCCTGCTCTGGGCAGGGAGCCTGGGGGGAGGGATACGGACCTGGGGCTGCTCTCAGCCCCCCACCCCAGGCAAGTGGAGGGTCATCCACGGCTCCCTGCAACTGCCTGGACTCCAGCTGCCAGCCAGAGGTGGGGTGGGGGGACCTCAGGGGGAAGAGGAGGGGGAGGGGCGGGGCCAGTGACAAAAAGTGGGAGGGCCATGCCCCCTTCCAGCACCCCAGGCAGTCTCAGTGTCTCTCTCCAGCCTGCCCCCAGGCAGAGATGCCCCATTACCTGGGTTCCCTCCAGTCTCCAGGTGTCCATTGCCATTAACACACAACTCCTACAGCGGCTCTTCACTCTCAGCAACCCAGCTGCTGGCCCCATTGTCCCTCTCAGCGACACTCAGGCCACAGACGCTGCTGCAGGTGCTGGGCTGGGGTCGGCTCCTCTCGGTCTGAGTGGGTCCGATTTGGCAGCAGCAAAGCCGAGGCAGAGGTCCTGGCCCTGGCTCCCCGTCCCTGCTCCAGACTCTCCAGCCAATCTGAACCCGAGACAGACCAAGCAGGACAGGTCAGGGGTGGGGGAGGCCATTTGTGGTTTCTTGTTCCCTGCCCAGCAGCCCAACCCCCTGCCAAAGGCGGTGCCATGATGATTAAAACCCCTTAACTCCTATCGGCCCCTCCGCTCCCAGGGCCTCAGAGACCTGATGTCCTATGGGCCCCTCCCACCCGTGACAGGCACCCAGCTGGGGGGTGGGGGAGAAGACCCTCCTCACACACACAATCCTCCTAGAAGTAAGTGTGAGTCGGATATCAGAAGGGGAGGGGCTGGGGCTCGAAACAGCCTTGTCCCTGGCCCAGCCCCCTCCTTGGAGGGCGGGACTTGAACCAGTGTCCGGCGCTCCTCTGCCCAGCCCCTCCTTTCCCTTCCGGGGGGGACTCTTCCGAACCCCCCCCTGCTCTTCGGCCCAGGGCCTGCCCCCCGAATCACCCCCCTTTGGCCCAGAGTCCCAGCCCTTCGGCCAAGGACAGGCCCCCGCCACTGCGCTGCCCTCCCCATGCGGTCCCCAGGCACCGCCCAAGCCCCGCCCCCCTTCAGAGCCCCGCCCCCCATTCGGGCCCAAGCCCCGAGCCCGAGCCCCGCCCCCCATTCGGGCTCCGGTCTCTCCCCCTCCCCATTTGGTCCCTGAGCCCGAGCCCCGCCCCCCATTCGGGCCCGAGCCCCGGCCCCTCCCCCTCCCCATTCGGGCCCGCGGTCCCCCCTCGCCCCAGTCCGGTGGTGGCTGGAACCGGCCCGCAAACCCCGCCGCACAGCAAGCGAGCCGCCGCCGAGCAGCCAGCAGCACCCACCCACCCACCCACCTGCGCCCCGGGCAGGGACCCCTGGGACCCGGAGTCTCACCCGCGGGAAGAGCGCCCGGCGCTGCAGCCCGGGGAGGAGCTGAGGTCCCAGCAGCCAGGCGGGCTCGCAGCGGATCCCGCCCGGTGAGTTCGCAGCCGCAGAGCGACCGAAGAGCGACCGGCTTCCCTGTGACCCCCGCGCCAGCTTCGTTCCCACGTGGGTCTGAACAGCGGAAACGTCCGTGCCCGGGGGTCACCGCAACAGCGGCCGATCCCCGCCCTCAGCCCCCCCTCCATTTAACCCCTCGACTCCCGGCCGCTCCGCTCCCCACAAACCTTCCCCCTCTCTCCCGGGCTGGCCGGGTGCCCGAGCGGCATCCCTCCCGGCCCCGGGCAAAGCTCCGATCGGGGCTCAGTCCTCGCCCTCCCTGACCTGCCCGCCCTGCCCGCCCTCCTCCTGAAACCTTGTCCTCCCTCTGCCCTCCCCTGCTCCCCCCACCCCGACCTCTCTGATCGCTGCTTCCCCCTCCTGCCAGCTCCCCGGGGCCCTTCCATAGGCTCTGTCCTTGGTCCCCTGGGGCTGACCAAATAGTATATAAACACATGGGGCGGGGAGGGTCCTGACTGGTTTGTTTCGGTGTAACAGTGTGTGACAAGGAGGGGGGAGGTCTTGAGAAAAAAAAAACAAACAAACCAGTAAATGTGACATGGTTTATGGCCAGCCTCCCTCTTCTGTTCTCTTCTCCCTCTGCCCCTCCTCTCTGGGTTGTCTCCTCTGTAAACACAAATTCAACTCCCCTCTCCATGCTGACAACTCACCCATTTGCCTCTCTGCACCAGCCCCATCTCCTGCTGGCCAAATGAACACCTCAGCCTGTCTCTGGGACATCTCCTTGTGCCTACCTAGCTGTCAGCTCAAGCCCAACATGGCTAAAGCAGAGCTCTCTGTCTCTCCCCTCCTGTCCAAGCCCTCTCTATTACCTCCTTTCTCCATCGCTGTGGACAACGCCAGCATCCTGCCTGTCACTCAGGCCCATAACCTGTCATCTTCCACTCACACCTCTCTCTAGGTCAGGGGTGGGCAAAGTTTTTGGCCCAAGGGCCACATCGGGGTTGCAAAACGGCATGGAGGGCTGGGTAGGGAAGGCTGTGACTCCCCAAGTAGCCTGGCCCCCACCCCCAATCCACCTCCTCCCACTTCCTGCCCCCTGACTGACCCCCATCCCTAACCGTCCCCTCTGGGTCCCCATCCCCTAACCAACCTCTGTCCTTGAGTGCCCCAACCCCTGTCCACACCCCTGCTCCCTGACAGCCCCCTCCGCCCCCGGGATTCCCACACCTATCCAACCTCCCCTGTTCCCCATCCCCTGACCGCCCCCCCCAGAACCTCCACCCCATCCAACTGCCCCCTGTCCCCTGACTGCCCCTTATCCAACCCACCCCCACCCGCTTACCACGCTGCTCAGAGCAGCAGGAGCTTGCAGCCACGCTGCCCGGTAGGAGCAGCAGGCCAGAGCACGAGCGGCACAGTGAGGTGAGGCCGCAGGGGCGAGGGGACAGCGGGGAGGGACCTGGGGCTAGCCTCCCCTGCTGGGAGCTCAGGGGCTGGGCAGGACAGTCCCGCAGGCTGGATGTGGCCCGCAGGCTGTACTTAGCTCACCTTTGCTCTAGGTCCTCACATCCAGGGCTGTGCTTAAGTCTTGTGGTGTTTTTCTGCATAACATCTCTAAGATACAGCCTTTCCTCTCCATCCACACAGCTAAAATTCCCATCCAGGCTTTGATCACATCACATCTCAATTACCGCCACATGCTTCTCTTTTCCCTCTTCCCCAGCTCATATCCATTCAGAATATTGCTGCAAGCTGCAAAGATCATTCTCTGAGCCCACTGCTTTCACCATGTCACCCCTCTTTGCATCCCTCCACTGCCCCCCCCTTCTCTATTGCATCAAACAGAAGCTGCTTGTCTTCTCTTTCAAGGCCCTTCACATACTGTCCTCTCCCAACCGGACATCTCTCATTCACTGTACCAAGGTGTTGACTCCCACCTCCAATCGGTCCATGCTGCCAGCAACACCCACTTGTTAAATTTTCAGACAACCACCTTCATGCTTTCTGCCACATGCCCTTCATGCTCCGAAGGAGAACCCCTTAAACATTTGCAAACCTACCTCATTATCCATCTCCAATTCCCAAATCAATGCTCTTCTTTGCCCTGGTGTCGACCAAAAATTCAACAGCCTGTCTCCTGGGGGGCTGAGACCACTGCCTATCATACCGACCGATACAGTCTCATTATTTCCTTGCACTCCCCTGTCTGTCTTTCTCCATCTGTCTCTTGTCTTATACTTAGATTGTCAACTCTTTGGGGCAGGGACTGTCTTTTGTTCTATTTTGTACAGCACCTAGCACAATCGGGTCCTGATCCATGACTGGGGCTCCTATGTGCTACAGTAATACAAATAACACAGGCTAGAGAATGTCACTATTATGGCTTCAGTGCCCTCCTCCCCCCCCCCCACCAAAAAGCAGCAAAACAAAACAAAACAAAACAATCAACCTCCCAGCTCAAAACGTATGTGTTTACACTCAGCTGGCGAACTCAATGTAAAGTACTAGTAGAGGTGAGGGAGAGGTGTCTTTTACCTTGATGTAGCTAGTCCAGGAATGCTATACGCTCAGCCTGGTATTTACCTGGACAAGTGACACAGAGGTTAAAGCCACCTGTGCCTTGTCTCCACTCGGATTTTACATCAAGTTAGCTATCTCCTTGTAAATACACTTTTGCAGTGAAGACAATGCCTAGGAGACTCCTACCTGAAGCCCCGAACTTCTGGTTGAGCTAGAAATTATTTGCAACATTTAAGAGCCCACTGATTGAAAGAGGTTAAACACACACAACATTTCTCCATTTTATCTTTGTGCAACTGACAGCACTCTGTGTAGTCAGTTTCACTGCTTCCCCCAGAGAAGCATTCATCAAATCTTTGGAAGCTGTGCATTGCTTCAGGACAATACAATCAGTCATGTCTCTCTCCCCCCACACCCTCCACATGTGTATTCATCAAGACCTAATCATCTTTATTTATACCTCTTCTGTACCCCTCTAACTAGTGCTTCATACACATCCCCAGGGGAAGGAGAGGGCAAATGAGTGCACCCCACGCTCAGAGAGACACTGACCTGGGAGCGGTTTCTAGACACGGTTGAAAATCTTTTCCAAAGGAAGGATTGTCTGTAGAAAAGTGACTATTTTTGGAATGCAAGGGTTTTCAAAAAAGATTGTCAAGACTATAGGACTTTCCTGTTTTCACAATATTGTTCTGACACTTTTAAAATCAATCTTTTGTTCACTATATACTCTCTTTCATGCCTCCACCCCCTTTGACCCAAAACCTGAGTTTGTTCTAAGTGGAAAAAATGCAACTAATTTTTTTTGCGAAAGAGAGGGAAGAGCATCTTTGCGAGCAGGCTGGCTAACCTAGTGAGGAGGGCTTTAAACTAGGGTCACCGGGGGAAGGAGACCAAAGCCCTGAGGTAAGTGGGAAAGCGGGATACCGGGAGGAAGCACAGGCAGGAATGTCTGTGATGGGAGGGCTCCTGCCTCATACTGAGAATGAGAGGCGATCAGCAGGTTATCTCAAGTGCTTATATACGAATGCACAAAGCCTTGGAAACAAGCAGGGAGAACTGGAGGTCCTGGTGACGTCAAGGAATTATGACGTGATTGGAATAACTTAGACTTGGTGGGATAACTCACATGACTGGAGTACTGTCATGGATGGTTATAAACTGTTCAGGAAGGACAGGCAGGGCAGAAAAGGTGGGGGAGTAGCACTGTATGTAAGGGAGCAGTATGACTGCTCAGAGCTCCGGTACGATACTGCAGAAAAACCTGAGTGTCTCTGGATTAAGTTTAGAAGTGTGAGCAACAGGAGTGATGTAGTGGTGGGAGTCTGCTATAGACCACCGGACCAGGGGGATGAGGTGGATGAGGCTTTCTTCCGGCAGCTCGCGGAAGCTACTAGATCGCATGCCCTGGTTCTCATGGGTGACTTTAATTTCCCTGATATCTGCTGGGAGAGCAGTACAGCGGTGCATAGACAATCCAGGAAGTTTTTGGAAAGCGTAGGGGTCAATTTCCTGGTGCAAGTGCTAGAGGAGCCAACTAGGGGGGGAGCTTTTCTTGACCTGCTGCTCACAAACCGGGAAGAACTAGTAAGGGAAGCAAAAGTGGATGGGAATCTGGGAGGCAGTGACCATGAGTTGGTTGAGTTCAGGATCCTGACACAGGGAAGAAAGGTAAGCAGCAGGATACGGACCCTGGACTTCAGGAAAGCAGACTTCGACTCCCTCAGGGAACGGATGGGTAGGATCCCCTGGGGGACTAACATGAAGGGGAAAGGAGTCCAGGAAAGCTGGCTGTATTTCAAGGAATCCCTGTTGAGGTTACAGGGACAAACCATCCCGATGTGTCGAAAGAATAGTAAGTATGGCAGGCGACCAGCTTGGCTTAACGGTGAAATCCTAGCAGATCTGAAGCATAAAAAAGAAGCTTACAAGAAGTGGAAGGTTGGACATATGACCAGGGAAGAGTATAAAAATATTGCTCGGGCATGTAGGAATGAAATTAGGAGGGCCAAATCGCACCTGGAGCTGCAGCTAGCAAGAGATGTTAAGAGTAACAAGAAGGGTTTCTTCAGGTATGTTGGCAACAAGAAGAAAGCCAAGGAAAGTGTGGGCCCCTTAATGAATGAGGGAGGCAATCTAGTGACGGAGGATGTGGAAAAAGCTAATGTACTCAATGCTTTTTTGCCTCTGTCTTCACGAACAAGGTCAGCTCCCAGTCTGCTACGCTGGGCATCACAAAATGGGGAAGAGATGGCCAGCCCTCTGTGGAGAAAGAGGTGGTTAGGGACTATTTAGAAAAACTGGACGTGCACAAGTCCATGGGGCCGGATGAGTTGCATCCGAGAGTGCTGAAGGAACTGGCGGCTGTGATTGCAGAGCCATTGGCCATTATCTTTGAAAACTCGTGGCGAACGGGGGAAGTCCCGGATGACTGGAAAAAGGCTAATGTAGTGCCAATCTTTTAAAAAGGGAAGAAGGAGGATCCTGGGAACTACAGGCCAGTAAGCCTCTCTTCAGTCCCCGGAAAAATCATGGAGCAGGTCCTCAAAGAATCAATCCTGAAGCACTTACATGAGAGGAAAGTGATCAGGAACAGTCAGCATGGATTCACCAAGGGAAGGTCATGCCTGACTAATCTAATCGCCTTCTATGATGAGATTACTGGTTCTGTGGATGAAGGGAAAGCAGTGGATGTATTGTATCTTGACTTTAGCAAAGCTTTTGACACGGTCTCCCACAGTATTCTTGTCAGCAAGTTAAGGAAATATGGGCTGGATGAATGCACTCTAAGGTGGGTAGAAAGTTGGCTAGATTGTCGGGCTCAACGGGTAGTGATCAATGGCTCCATGTCTAGTTGGCAGCCGGTGTCAAGTGGAGTGCCCCAGGGGTTGGTCCTGGGGCCGGTTTTGTTCAATATCTTCATAAATGATCTGGAGGATGGTGTGGATTGCACTCTCAGCAAATTTGCGGATGATACTAAACTGGGAGGAGTGGTAGATACCCTGGAGGGCAGGGATAGGATACAGAGGGACCTAGACAAATTGGAGGATTGGGCCAAAAGAAATCTGATGAGGTTCAATAAGGATAAGTGCAGGGTCCTGCACTTAGGACGGAAGAACCCAATGCACAGCTACAGACTAGGGACCGAATGGCTAGGCAGCAGTTCTTCGGAAAAGGACCTAGGGGTGACAGTGGACGAGAAGCTGCATATGAGCCAGCAGTGTGCCCTTGTTGCCAAGAAGGCCAATGGCATTTTGGGATGTATAAGTAGGGGCATAGCGAGCAGATCGAGGGACGTGATCGTCCCCCTCTATTCGACATTGGTGAGTCCTCATCTGGAGTACTGTGTCCAGTTTTGGGCCCACACTACAAGAAGGATGTGGATAAATTGGAGAGAGTCCAGTGAAGGGCAACAAAAATGATTAGGGGTCTGGAACACATGAGTTATGAGGAGAGGCTGAGGGAACTGGGATTGTTTAGTCTGCAGAAGAGAAGAATGAGGGGGGATTTGATAGCTGCTTTCAACTACCTGAGTGGTAGTTCCAGAGAGGATGGTTCTAGACTATTCTCAGTGGTGGAAGAGGACAGGACAAGAAGTAATGGTCTCAAGTTGCAGTGGGAAGTTGCAGTGGGGGAGGTTTAGGTTGGATATTAGGAAAAACTTTTTCACTAGGAGGGTGGTGAAACACTGGAATGCGTTGCCTAGGGAGGTGGTGGAATCTCCTTTCTTAGAAGTTTTTAAGGTCAGGCTTGACAAAGCCCTGGCTGGGATGATTTAATTGGGGATGGGTCCTGCTTTTGAGTAGGGGGTTGTACTAGATGACCTCCTGAGGTCCCTTCCAACCCTGATATTCTATGATTCTATGAAAAATGTTGATATACATTTAAACATTTGATGAGTCCCACCCCAGAGATGGCTGCATTTCAGCACCGGATGAACGATCGCTGCGCATTGTTACCATATGGCTGTCAACCAGCTGCTGCACCCAACCCCAGAGGCAGTTATATTTCAGTACTTGGCAAGCAATTGTTGTACCAATGAAATAAAAACCAGCAGGATCTTATATAAGGGACAAGGCAAAATGCCACATTTATTGTAAATATAATAAAAAGAAATATAAAACTCACACTGTTGTATTGTTACTTATTCCTTACTTAAATATATATATATATATATATTCATTCATTCATTTATTCATACCAGTTCTGCATAGGGGTTATAGTTACCAGCCTAGAAGTTGCTCGTGACAGAGTATTGGCCAGGTAACCTGTACACGAGAGTGGAGCCGAGTCCGTGTCAGATGCGCATCCGATGCTCCTGAAGGGTAGTGGCAGAACTGGAGACTCAAAGTTCTCAGTCCTTAGTGTCCATTTTTGTAGGAATTTCTTCCTATGCCAGTCCGTGGAATTTGCTTTGTCATATTCTTAGTCATGACTGCTCCAGGACGGCTGTCAGGTGCTCATCAGCTTTCTTCATCCTTTGAATTGGTCGGGTGGATCCTAGTTTGCCCTCCGGTGGGGTTCTCTGGTTGTCTCCACCTGGCGTCTTCTTCGGCCAATTGATGTTAAATTCCTAGGCTGGCACTTCCCTGATTATTCAAAACCCACCATTCATTCACATACATTCCTTACTTTAATAAAAACACATTTCTCATTTCACCGACTATTGTTATTTTATTTGAGACTCCCTGTCTCTTAACATTCCTTCGGTATTGACTTTCTTTTATCATACAAAGGTGTTATTTTTTTGAGACTCCCCGTTTTTTAACATTCCTGATCCAAACTATAGAGGGTGGGAGTCTCTATGTGGCATTTCTATGAGCGCCGCTCCAAATCGCGGCTCTTTGCCCTGTTACAAAAAATCATGTCAATCTCCATCACAAAGTATCCCTTTGCAAAGTAGAGCCAATTGAACATAACCATTTAAGAAAGTCACGTTAATTGAGTGCAGGGTCCTGCACTTAGGACGGAAGAACCCAATGCACAGCTACAGACTAGGGACCGAATGGCTAGGCAGCAGTTCTTCGGAAAAGGACCTAGGGGTGACAGTGGACGAGAAGCTGCATATGAGCCAGCAGTGTGCCCTTGTTGCCAAAAAGGCCAATGGCATTTTGGGATGTATAAGTAGGGGCATAGCGAGCAGATCGAGGGACGTGATCGTTTACATTTATAAGCGTCAATCTCAATTACAATCAATGGAAAGCCTCAATACAGAGAAAGCAGAATCAATTGAGCGGTTTAGTTTTACAAGCGTCAGTCTTAATAACAAATGAGAGAAAGTATCACTTCAGAGAAAGCCGAGCCAATTGAGCAGTTTTGCAAGGTACGGTTTGCAAGCTTTAATACAGAATTGTAAATCAATATTGCAGATTTACAATTATGTCAAATGGAAGAATTATAAATGTTATAAATGCAGATTTACAAATACTATAAATCAATATTGCAGGTTTACAATTTATTATGAACAGAATCACAAATATTAAGAATATGCCTACACAGTCCCTGAGCAACCTTGCTGCATGGCTATTGCCAGCTGCCCCAACCCAGAGGTGGCTGCATTTCGTGCACTGGGGCTGCGATATACCATAGGGATTAGGCAAGCTGAAGACTCAGAAGTAGACCTAAAAAACCTGTATCTATGGAAACTGAGGCAGTAACACACCTATCCTCCTTTCAGGTATTTTGTTCATCCCTTTCCTGGTGACACATGTGAAACTGGATCATACCAGCTTCAGGGTAGAGACCATGCAGTTCTAACTAAGTGTCTCTACAGCACCCAGCACCTAGCACAGCTCTTCAGGGCAGAGACAGTCTCTTACTACATACAGATACAGCACCGAGCACAATGGGATTCTGTTCTGCTGGGAGCCATAAATCACTGAACATTAAATCCCACCAAATGAGGGTAAATCCAGCCTCATCATGGTATCCACTCATGATACTCCACACCTGAACATACTCATTATATGAACAACATGACCCCATATCTCAATGTCTGTACTTTGACCCATTAAACTTTTACCCCCAATCGGGGAGATTGCAGATTATGTATTCCTTACGCCATCTGTTCCTAAACCAAATTTCGCACCCCTTGGTAATCTGTACCTTATTCCCTGATAACCAGAAACTTCTATGCTTCAACTCTGTACCATTTTCTTTTTTCTTCAACATCATCTTAATAAAATTATTAAATCTGCAAATAATAGTACATCATTCATGTGTCCTGGGAGGCCCTTTAGCCCACCTTTGGGGGCTGTAAAAACAACAATAGGGCTGCTGCAATATCAGGGTCTCCCAAAGAACCTCTGATCTCCACCCAAGCCCATGTCCCTCTTTGCAGAGCAGGGGGTTGGGAGTCAGTGTCACAAGCCACTGCTACGTAGGAAGATCACAGCTTCCCTCGTCCAGGGACTTCATGGCTGCAGCACTCCTTGCAGCTCAGGTCCCTGCTCCATCTCCCCCTCTCTGTGCATTCGCTGAGGGGGGAGCCCGAACTCCCCCCTTCACACACATCATGTCTTCCCCCATTGCTAGGGCAAGGAAAAACCCGCGAAAAAAGCCAGCCGCAAGGGGACTGCAATACACACAGGGGCGTGGCCATATACTCTATTAGCATCCTGATCCTGGATTGGACAAGGCCCCAAGAGCCTTAACTACATCCGCTGTTGAAATGAATGAAACTTGACCGGCGTGGCGGGACATTTGTAATGACACTGATCAGATTAGCACAAAGCGCGCCAAATCCCTTCAAGGGGACAGAGCCCTTTGGTTCAGCCCTCCTACGTGTGCAGCAGGGAACAGACAGCATGGGCCATTGCAGTGTCTAACAACCTGCCACGGCAGTAAAGGACCCAGGGGGTCAAGCACGTGATTTAGAGCCGTGATAGGAGCCTCGCGGCTCATGGCCACTTCTTGCTTGCTGGTTGCCAGGAGCCAAAGAGGACCAGAGCATGCAGATCATACGCAGCAGTCAGGCAATGACCAAAACCTGCTGGATTATACAGGGCCCATGGCTGGCTGGCAGCAGGGCTGGGACAAAGACCCAGGATGGGCTAACAGCCGCGTTGCAGCCACTTGACCTAGGGGGCAGTGTGCGGGGAATGGGGGAGCGAGAGAGGCTGCTGGGGCTTGCAGGCTGAGGCCCTGAGGCGAGGGCAAAGAGGATGCTGGGGCCATGAGAAAATGGCCAGACAATACGCTGCAGTAGCCACTAAGGGAAGTGGCTGACCAGCGGCCTGCAGGTCCCCCGGAAGGGGGGAGCACAGAGTGTGACACAGGCACGAGGCTGTGTGGTCGAAGAGGACGCCCGGCCCGTCACATGTGCAGACTTTTGTTTCTCCTGGTGGGTGCTCCACCCTGAGGCCCAGCCCTCGCTCCGCCTCTTCCTGCCCCCTTCCCCCGAGGTCCCGCCCCACATGGCCGCCACTCACTCCTCTCCATCCCCTCCCCCAAGGCCCCTCCCCCGCCTGCCACTTGCTCCTCTCCGCCCCTCCCCCGAGCGCCTCCTGCTAGCCGATCCAGCCCCGGGGCTGCTGGAACAACTGGTTGGTGGCCAGCCAGGGAGCCCTGGAGCCACGGCTCACATATCCCACCTGGGCGTCTCTGGCTAGCAGCAAACACCTCCCTGATTCCAGGCAGATGTGGGGAGCTGGTTTAGGTTACATGGTGCATGGAGGGGGGCCATGCTGAAGGGTGCAATCTGACCCCCCATCCCCCCTCAGTGGTTCACCTCTCAGAGGTGCACTTTGATTCCAGGGGCCGTGACTGTGGGTTTCATTCCCACCTCTGGGTTTTCTTTGTCGCAGTCGCTGGGAGCTGCTCCCACCTTCCCTCCCTGATTCTTTCAGGTTTTCCTTCTTCTCCCTCCTCTCTTCTCTCTCTTTCCTTCTCCAGTTCCTGCTTCCACCCTAGTTCTTTCTCTCCCCCGTCCCCTTCCTGCGTTTCTCCTGTTCCTCCTTTTCTCAATCCTCCCTCCTTCCTTTCCTCACCTCAATTTCAATCTCTCCCCTCCCGCCCCGCGTGTTCTCCCCACCCCCTCTCCTGAGTCTGCTCTGCATGCAGCCTGTTCTCTGGGGGTGGGGATAGGAGGCTTTCAAGGGGAGCCCTGCTCTCTGTGATGAACAATGTGCTGTCCTTTGGTTTCCAGTGGACATTTGTGTTACGGTTGTTACAGCCAGAAACCTTCCCTAATACTCTGTTTACATGGCTATCAACGCCACGCCACCCTCCCCTCCTCCTCCTCCTGTGCCCCCTGGCCCTGAGGTGGGCGGGACCCCAGATCCCACCCAGAAATGGCGGTTACAGGGTTTGAGTTTTCTCACACTGTTTTCAAAGATCAGTCTGACTCCATTTCATGAATTGTTCATTTCCCTCCCTCCGGGTAGGGAAGGCTGTGACTCCCCAGATAGCCTGGCCCCCACCCCCTATCCGCCCCCTCCCACTTCCTGCCCCCTGACTGACCCCCATCCCTAACCGCCCCCTCTGGGACCCCATCCCGTATCCAACCCCTGTCCCCTGAGTGCCCTTACTCCTATCCACACCCCTGCTCCCTGACAGCCCCCCCGGGAAACCCACACCTATCCAACCCCCCTGTTCCTTATCTCCTGACCGCCCCCCAGAACCTCCACCCCATCCAACTGCCCCCGTCCCCTGACTGCCCCTTATCTAACACCCCCCAACCCCTTACCATGCTGCTCAGAGCAGCAGGAGCTCGCAGCCCCGCCACCTCGCTGCCCGGTAGGAGCAGCGGGCCAGAGCGCCGATGGCGCAGTGAAGTGAGGCTGCAGGGGCGAGGGGACAGCAGGGGAGGGACCGCGGGCTAGCCTCCCCTGCCGGGAGCTCAGGGGCCGGGCAGGACAGTCCCACAGGCCAGATGTGGCCCGCGGGCCATAGTTTGCCCATCTCTGCTCTAGGTCCTCACATCCAGGGCTGTGCCTAAGTCTTGTGGAGTTTTCCTGTGTGGATGGAGAGGACACAGCCTTTCCTCTCCATCCACACAGCTAAAATTCCCATTGAGGCTCTGATCACATCACATCTCAGTTACCGCCACATGCTTCTCTTTTCCCTCTTGCCAGCTCAGATCCATTCAGAATATTGCAGCAAGCTGCAAAGATCATTCTCCTAGCCCATTGCTTTCACCATGTCACCCCTCTTTGCATCCCTCCACTGGCTCCCCCTTCTCTATTGCATCAAACAGAAGCTGCTTGTCTTCTCTTTCAAGGCCCTTCAGGTACTGTCCTCTCCCAACTGGACATCTTTCATTCACCGTACCAAGGTGTTGACTCCCACCTCCAATCGGTCCATGCTGCCAGCAACACCCACTTGTTAAATTTTCAGACAACCACCTTCATGCTTTCTGCCGCATGCCCTACATGCTCGGGAGGAGAGCCCCTTAAACATTCGCAAACCTACCTCATTATCCATCTCCAATTCCCAAATCAAAGCTCTTCTTTGCCCTGGTGTCTACCAAAAATTCAACAGCCTGTCTCCTGGGGTGCTGAGACCACTGCCTATCATACAGACCGATACACTCTCATTATTTCCTTGCACTCCCCTGTCTGTCTTTCTCCATCTGTCTCTTGTCTTATACTTAGATTGTCAACTCTTTGGGGCAGGGACTGTCTTTTGTACTATTTTGTACAGCACCTAGCACAATCGGGTCCTGATCCATGACTGGGGCTCCTATGTGCTACAGTAATACAAATAACACAGGCTAGAGAATGTCACTCTTATGGCTTCAGTGCCCTCCCCACCCACCACCAAAAAGCAGCAAAACAAAACAAAAAAAAATCAACCTCCCAGCTCAAAACGTATGTGTTTACACTCAGCTGGCGAACTCAATGTAAAGTACTAGTAGAGGTGAGGGAGAGGTGTCTTTTACCTCGATGTAGCTAGTTCAGGAATGCTATATGCTCAGCCTGGTATTTACCTGGACAAGTGACACAGAGGTTAAAGCCACCTGTGCCTTGTCTGAGGCACTTATCCTGAAGCACTTACATGAGAGGAAAGTGATCAGGAACAGTCAGCATGGATTTACCAAGGGAAGGTCATGCCTGACTAATCTAATTGCCTTCTATGATGAGATTACTGGTTCTGTGGATGAAGGGAAAGCAGTGGATGTATTGTTTCTTGACTTTAGCAAAGCTTTTGACACGGTTTCCCACAGTATTCTTGTCAGCAAGTTAAAGAAGTATGGGCTGGATGAATGCACTCTAAGGTGGGTAGAAAGTTGGCTAGATTGTCGGGCTCAACGGGTAGTGATCAATGGCTCCATGTCTAGTTGGCAGCCGGTGTCAAGTGGAGTACCCCAGGGGTCGGTCCTGGGGCCGGTTTTGTTCAATATCTTCATAAATGATCTGGAGGATGGTGTGGATTGCACTCTCAGCAAATTTGCGGATGATACTAAACTGGGAGGAGTGGTAGATACCCTGGAGGGCAGGGATAGGATACAGAGGGACCTAGACAAATTGGAGGATTGGGCGAAAAGAAATCTGATGAGGTTCAATAAGGATAAGTGCAGGGTCCTGCACTTAGGACGGAAGAACCCAATGCACAGCTACAGACTAGGGACCGAATGGCTAGGCAGCAGTTCTTCGGAAAAGGACCTAGGGGTGACAGTGGACGAGAAGCTGCATATGAGCCAGCAGTGTGCCCTTGTTGCCAAGAAGGCCAATGGCATTTTGGGATGTATAAGTAGGGGCATAGCCAGCAGATCGAGGGACGTGATCGTCCCCCTCTATTCGACATTGGTGAGGCCTCATCTGGAGTACTGTGTCCAGTTTTGGGCCCACACTACAAGAAGAATGTGGATAAATTGGAGAGAGTCCAGTGAAGGGCAACAAAAATGATTAGGGGTCTGGAACACATGAGTTATGAGGAGAGGCTGAGGGAACTGGGATTGTTTAGTCTGCAGAAGAGGAGAATGAGGGGGGATTTGATACTACCTGCTTTCAACTACCTGAGAGGTGGTTCCAGAGAGGATGGTTCTAGACTATTCTCAGTGGTAGAAGAGGACAGGACAAGGAGTAATGGTCTCAAGTTGCAGTGGGGGAGGTTTAGGTTGGATATTAGGAAAAACGTTTTCACTAGGAGGGTGGTGAAACACTGGAATGCGTTACCTAGGGAGGTGGTAGAATCTCCTTCCTTAGAAGTTTTTAAGGTCAGGCTTGACAAAGCCCTGGCTGGGATGATTTAATTGGGGATTGGTCCTGCTTTGAGCAGGGGGTTGGACTAGATGACCACCTGAGGTCCCTTCCAACCCTGATATTCTATGTTTCTATTCTATTCTCCACGCGGATTTTACATCAAGTTAGCTATCTCCGTGTAAACACACTTTTGCAGTGAAGACAATGCCTGGGAGACTCCTACCTCAAGCCCCTAACTTCTGGTTGAGCTAGAAATTATTTGCAACATTTAAGAGCCCATTGTTTGAAAGAGGTTAAACACACACAACATTTCTCCATTTTATCTTTGTGCAAACGACAGCACTCTGTGTAGTCAGGTTTCAGAGTAGCAGCCGTGTTCGTCTGTATTCACAAAAAGAAAAGGAGGACTTGTGGCACCTTAGAGACTAACCAATTTATTTGAGCATAAGCTTTTGTGAGCTACAGCTCACTTCATCAGATGCATAAAGTGGAAAATACAGTGAGGATGTTTTTATACACACAGACCATGAAAAGATGGGTGTTTATCACTTCAAAAGATTTTCTCTCCCCCCACCCCACTCTCCTGCTGGTAATAGCTTATCTAAAGTGATCACTCTCCTTACAATGTGTATGATAATCAACGTGGGCCATTTCCAGCACAAATCCAGGGTTTAACAAGAATGTCTGAGGAACAGTGGGGGGGAGGGGGAAGGAATAATGACTCAACCCTCCCAGGCCTAAGTTATTTGCTTCAGGTTGGGGGGCTGTCTGTACGCAAGGACTGGCCTGTCTCCAAAGATCTGTGAGAGTGATGGGGCGTCCTTCAGGATAGGTTGTAGATCCTTGATGATGCATTGGAGAGGTTTTAGTTGGGGGCTGAAGGTGATGGCTAGTGGCGTTCTGTTATTTTCTTTGTTGGGCCTGTCCTGTAGTAGGTAACTTCTGGGTACTCTTCTGGCTCTGTCAATCTGTTTCTTCACTTCAGCAGGTGTGTATTGTAGTTGTAAGAATGCTTGACTGAGATCTTGTAGATATTTGTCTCTGCCTGAGGGGTTGGAGGAAATGCGGTTGTATGGTAGAGTTTGCCTGTAGACAATGGATCGTGTGGTGTGTCCTGGTTGGAAGCTGGAGGCATGTAGGTAAGTATAGCGGTCAATAGGTTTCCAGTATAGGGTGGTGTTTATGTGACCATCGCTTATTAGCACCGTAGTGTCCAGGAAGTGGATCTCTTGTGTGGACTGGTCCAGGCTGAGGATGATGGTGGGACGCAAATTGTTGAAATCATGGTGGAATTCCTCAAGGGCTTCTTTTCCATGGGTCCAGATGATGAGGGTGTCATCAATGTAGCCCAAGTAGAGTAGGGGCATTAGGGGACGAGAGCTGAGGAAGCGTTATTCTAAGTCAGCCATAAAAATGCGGGCATACTGTGGGGCCATGCGGGTACCCATAGCAATCCGGCCGACTTGAAGGTATACATTGTCTCCAAATGTGAAAGAGTTATGGGTGAGGACAAAGTTCAGCCACCAGGTTTGCCGTGACATTATCGGGGATACTGTTCTTGACGGCTTGTAGTCCATCTTTGTGTGGAATGTTGGTGTAGAGGGCTTCTACATCCATAGTGGCCAGGATGGTGTTTTCAGGAAGATCACCGATGGATTGTAGTTTCCTCAGGAAGTCAGTGGTGTCTGGAAGATAGCTGGGAGTGCTGGTAGCATAGGGCCTGAGGAGAGAGTCTACATAGCCAGACAATCCCGCTGTCAGGGTGCCAATGCCTGAGATGATGGGGCGTCCAGGATTTCCAGGTTTATGGATCTTGGGTAGCAGATAGAATATCCCAGGTCGGGGTTCTAGGGGTGTGTCTGTGCGGATTTGTTCTTGTGCTTTTTCAGGGAGTTTCTTGAGCAGATGGTGTAGTTTCTTTTGGTAACCCGCAGTGGGATCAGAGGGTAATGGCTTGTAGAAAGTGGTGTTGGAGACCTGCCTAGCAGCCTCTTGTTTATATTCTGACCTATTCATGATGACGACAGCACCTCCTTTGTCAGCCTTTTTGATTATGATGTCTGAGCTGTTTCTGAGGCTGTGGATGGCGTTGTGTTCTGCATGGCTGAGGTTATGGGGCAAGTAATGTTGCTTTCCACAATTTCAGCCCGTGCACGTCGGTGGAAGCACTCTCTGTAGAAGTCCAGTCTGTTGTTTCGACCTTCAGGAGGAGTCCACCCAGAATCCTTCTTTTTGTCGTCTTGGTAGGAAGCTCTCTGTGGGTTAGTATGTTGTTCAGAGGTGTGAGAAATATTCCTTGAGTCGGAGACATCGAAAATAGGATTCTAGGTCACCACAGAACGGTATCATATTCGTGGAGGTGGAGGGGCAGAAGGAGAGGCCCTGAGATAGGACAGATTCTTCTGCTGGGCTAAGAGTATAGTTGGATACATTAACAAAATTGCTGGGTGGGTTAAGGGAACCACTGTTGTGGCCCCTTGTGGCATGTAGTAATTTAGATAGTTTAGTGTCCTTTTTCTTTTGTAGAGAAACAAAGTGTGTGTTGTAAATGGCTTGCCTAGTTTTTGTAAAGCTCTCCAACACCACTTTCTACAAACCATTACCCTCTGATCCCACTGAGGGTTACCAAAAGTTAGTGCCTGTCTCACCTCCCACAACCTGCAAGGTCTCGTGCCAGCAAAGGGAAGGTACATTCTGCAGATCTGGAGCTGCATTCGCATGTCCTGAGGGCTGTCCTGCACCATGGTCACCACGGGCAGGTAGGTCATCAACCTCCATCTCTGTCCCAGCTGCAGGATGGCCTCTGGTGCCTGCTTCCTCAGGCACCTGGAGATGCTGAAATAGGGGTGGGGTTGGCAGAGCAGGAGAACACCCCATGAGGTTAAGAAATGGCAGTGAGAGCCTTTTCCCTCCCTGGAAGATTACGGTGTCCCTCTGTGGGGACTCCCTTCCTGGCAGGTGCTGTGCTTTCGTTCCTGGACACTGCCAGGAGGCCCAGCTCCCAACCCTAGCAGCTTGGCTGTTCCATCCCCTACTGTGTACCGAAACTGACTTGAAAGGACTATCCAAGCCCCTCCCAGGCCTGCTCCCATTGCGGGTCTCTCTCCTGGCTGAGCACAGGCTGTTCTTATATCGCCCAACAGGCCTGGATCCTAGTTACACGCTGCTCCTTCCCATGTGACCCCTGCACTTATTCCCTTCACCTGGGGATAGGTTCAGTTGAGCTACTACCCCTTTCATGGCCATCTCCCCCTGGGACAGCCTGAAACTGGAAACCTGTGCTCGAAGAGGAACTGTTTGCTAGGAAAGGTACTGAAGACACAATGGAAAAGGAAATCCTTTGGACTGGATTGAAATTATTCCAAAGGAAAGTGAATGAGAGAAAACGTCCAGCGTTATCCTCCTAGCGAAAGAAAAAAATGAAGGTTTTTAAGCATTAGAGCCAGCTGGTCAGAAACAATCTTTATTCTCCAGTGACGTGAAGTTAAAGGACACGGAGAGGAAGAAAACCTCCACTCGGGTTGTTACTGGAGCTGAAGCAGAGAGGCCAAGACAAACACGGCTAGGGCCCAGGACTGACTATCAGCAGATTGGCCATTTTCTATTCCTGACTTTTTGACCATGAGCGAATCTCTTTGCTTCTGTGTGCCTCAGTTTCCACGACGATAAAAAAAAGCTACTCAAGGTTATGTTTTTTTGTCTTCTGTTTTTCAAGGCGGGACACTTAGATACATTTGGGGCCTGTCTATGCTACCGGTCTAGAGTGTCTTTGTAAGCTGATGACCCCCACATGTTGTTGAGAAGCTATGGATGACACAAGCTCCTACATTTGTTCTGTGCTTAGCCCCTAGGGCACAGCTGGGCTGGGCGGCCTTTTCTCACTGTGCTGTGTGGAGCAGGTTATGGGCACGAGGGATATGAAGAGGCTCTCAAGGACTAATTCTTGAAAATAAATATCAATGAACTGCAACCCAAATAAAATATCACTGCTGCTAACGTTGGTGGGTGATAAAATAGTAGCAGAGTGGTAATTAATGATGAGGAGAGGGCAGTGACACAGAGCAATCGGATCCCTTGATAAAGTGGAGCCATTCAAAGAAAACAAGTTGGAAAAGAACCAAAGGAAGGGTCCTATAGCTAGCGACAAAGCATGCAGGCCACACCTACAGAGTGCGGAAGTGTATCCAGGAAAGCACTGACTGTGAAGAGGATTTCGGGGCCATGCTAGGCAAGCCATTCAACATGAGCACCCAGGGTGATGCTGTGGTGAACAGGGCTAAAGCCATCATTAGATGTATGAAAAGAGCAGTGAGGAGCATAGGGAGGTGACACACCATGAGGAAGAAAAGGAGTACTTGTGGCACCTTAGAGACTAACCAATTTATTTGAGCATAAGCTTTTGTGAGCTATAGCTCACTTCATCTGATGCATACTGTGGAAAGTGAAGAAGATCTTTTTATATACACACAAAGCATGAAAAAATTTGGATTTGTGCTGGAAATGGCCCACCGTGATTATCATACACATTGTAAGGAGAGTGGTCACTTTAGATAAGCTATTCCCAGCAGGAGAGTGGGTTTGTGTGTGTGCGGTGGGGGGTGGGGGGTGAGAAAACCTGGATTTGTGCTGGAAATGGCCCAACTTGATTATCATACACATTGTAAGGAGAGTGATCACTTTAGATAAGCTATTAGTAGCAGGAGAGTGGGGTGGGAGGAGGTATTTTTTCATGCTTTGTATGTATATAAAAAGATCTTCTACACTTTCCACAGTATGCATCCGATGAAGTGAGCTGTAGCTCACGAAAGCTTATGCTCAAATAAATTGGTTAGTCTCTAAGGTGCCACAAGTACTCCTTTTCTTTTTGCGAATACAGACTAACATGGCTGTTACTCTGAAACCATGAGGAAGACTGATCATGGAATCCTGCATGCAGTTTTGGCATCCACCTTTGAAAAAAGATTTGGAAATATTGGAGATGGGGCAGCAAAAAGCAATGAAACGTTTTGAGGGCTGGAGAAAAATGCCTGCGAATAAGCTATTGAAAGAGCTCAGCCTGTTTAGATGATAAAAAAGATCGGGAGGTGACGTCATTGAAGTGTTGAAGTGACTTCATGGAGAGAAAATATTGGGTATGAAAGGGCTCATTAATCTAGCAGAGAAAAGAATAACAAGACCCAGTGGCTGGAAACTCAAAAGAGACCAATTCATATGAGAAAGAGGGCACACATATTCAACCGTGAGGATGAATCACCAAAGGAACAAACCAGAAGGGGAAGTGGTGGGAATTCCCCACCTCCTGATGTCTTCTAATGAAGACTAGATGCCTTTCTGGAACGTGTGTAGTCAAAAACTAGCTCCTATGCTCTGCAGAAAGCATGTGATATGCAGGGGGTCAGATGACATGCTCTAATTGTCTCTTCTGTCCATAAAGTCTGCTAATTTATGAAAAACTAAGCGTAGCACGGGGAGAAGCCTCTGATGTTTTACTTTGTTCGACTTGAGCCCACAATGAACGCTCATTGCGTGGGGTGATCCAGGGGAAGCGGCTGAAACATCCAATGTAGCTGGACAGGGGCAGGACATCAGCACTGCAGGGGAGGGGTGGGTGTGGCAGTGACATCAAAAGGGCCTTTGGCAGGACCTCAGCCTATTGGACAAAGGTGGCGGGGAGGCGATGATCTCACAGAGAGATCTTGACATCAGCCAGGCAGGACAGGGGTGCAGGACAGGGGCAAGCTCGGAGATCCCTGTGGCTTTGCTTCAGCACGTCTCCTTCTCGAGGTCTCTCCTGGAGGACTGAGAGAGCATTCACTTTCACATTTGTGAGCGCAAGGAGGACCCTCTTCGGAGTTTTCTCCTTTTCTTGTAGTGGTTTTGCTCAAAAACAGACGTTCCTGTATAGAAGGTAAGAGCCTCGGAGAGGTTTGGAACCTGACCAGTCTGATCAATCAGGTGCCAGCTGATTTTTAGGAAAGGAAAACACTAGATTGTGGGGGCAGCATTTTAATTCAGACCTAGGACTTTGTCCCTTAGAATTACTGGGGACACTGGGGTTTCTCCTTTTTGTTTTCCCTTTTCCTGTCTCTCCCTCCTTTCTCGTCCTCTCTTGCATCTTTGTCCTTTTCCCCTGCTTTCCTTTCACCACCAGGACCTGTCTGTGCATGTGGAGTTGGGGATGGGGGGTTGCTCCCAAAGACATGTGGCTGGAATGGTGCTCTAAGAGTGACTCCCTCCGGTGGTGACCCGGGACATCTGGTGAGGACTCTCAGCTTTCTGCTTCTCAGAGTCTCAATGCTGATTGGGGGAGCTTGGGGCTATTGTGAGGGAGGAGACTCAGGTCGTCGTTACTCTCTTTTAAGACCAAGGAAATAGGCCATAACCAAACATGTATTTGATTGCTCTTGCCGCTTTTCTCCATTCACTGTCTTGGAGTAATTCACGATTCTCTCTCTAATGGGCTAGTTCTTCTAAAATACTTACGAAATAATTAGGTTTTAATCAAGCCAAATGCAACCCCATAGCTTCAGTAACAAAGGAGTCAGGTGGCACCCTACAGAATGGGGGACAATCCGCTGGAAAGCAGGGACCCTGAAAAGGATTTCGGGGCCATAGAGGACGAGCTGCTCAGCACGGTCTGTCAATGTGAAACTGTGTTAAAAAAGGTTAAAGCCATTCTTGGCTGGATAGAGTAGTGAGAATGGAAAGGGAAGTGAAAGAGCATTGGTGAGACTGATGCTGGAATGTTGAATCCAGTTCTTGTGTCCACATTTTGAAGATGATGTTAAAACAATTGGAGAGGGTACAGAAAAGATTCGTAATTGAGTGATGGGGATGATGCCTTCTAATGAGACATTGAAAAAGCTCAATCTGTTTAGTATACACAAAAGACAAATGAGAGGTGAGTTGCTTGACTTCATGGAGAGAAAATGTTGAGTATAAAAGGGCTCTTTTATGTAGCAGAGAAAGGCATGACAAGACCCCATGGATGGAAGCAGAAATCAGAAAAAGTATAGTGACAATAAGACCCGGATTTGTAAGAGGGTGATTCCTCATTGGCACAAACTGCCAAGAGAAATGATGGATTCTCCATCTCTTGATCTCTTCGAATAAAGACTAGATGCCTTTCTGGAAAACATTTGAGTAAAAGAAAAGCCCAGCTCTTCTGATATACAGGAGGCCTTAGGATACGCAGGGGATGAGATTAAATGCTCTAACGGTTGCTTCTGGCCATAAAGTCAACTAACTTGTGAAAACCTAATTGCAGCCTGGGGAAGAAGCTCTGTGTTATACTGTGTAGTGGGTGTCATCCCCACAAGGAAGAGTCATTGAGTGGGGTGATCCAGGGGAAGCGGCTGAAACATCCAATGTGGCTGGACAGGGGCACGACATCAGCACTGCAGGGGAGGGGTGGGTGTGGCAGTGACATCACAAGGGCCTTTGGCAGGACCTCAGCCTATTGGACAAAGGTGGCAGGGAGGCGATGATCTCACAGAGAGATCTTGACATCAGCCAGGCAGGACAGGGGTGCAGGACAGGGGCAAGCTCGGAGATCCCTGTGGCTTTGCTTCAGCACGTCTCCTTCTCGAGGTCTCTCCTGGAGGACTGAGAGAGCATTCACTTTCACATTCGTGAGAGCAAGGAGGACCCTCTTCGGAGTATTCTCCTTTTCTTGTGGTGGTTTTGATCGAAAACAGACGTCCCTGTATAGAAGGTAAGGTAAGAGCCTCGGAGAGGTTTGGAACCTCTTCAGTCTGATCCATCAGGTGCCGGTTGATTTTTAGGAAAGGAAAACATTAGATTGTGGGGGAAGTATTTTATTTCTGACCTAGGACTTTGTCCCTTAGAATCACTGGGGACGTTGGTTTTTCTCCTTTTTGTTTTCCCTTTTCCTCTGTCCCTCCTACCTTTCTCTTCCTGCTTCCTTTGTCATTTTCCTCTGCTCTCCTCCCACCACCAGGAGCTCTGTGTGTGGAGCGGGGGCCGGGGAGGTTGTGGGAGGCCCTCACAGAGAGGTGAGACTGGAATAGGGCTCCGAGAATGATCGCCTCGGTGGTGACCAGGGCCATTCTTTGGGCTATTTGATGAGAACCCTTAGCCTCCCACCCCTCAAAGTCTCAACCTTGATTGGCTGAGGAGGGAGCTATTGACAGGGAGGAAACTCTGGTCTTTGTTGTTCTCTTTTATGACCAAGCAAATAAGTCACAACCAGTTATATGTCTGACCAATGTGGATGCTGCTCTCCATTCATTGTCTCGGAGCAGTTCAATATCCTCTCGAACAATCCAATTCTTCTCAAATACTTGCTGCATAATTACTATGAACAATTGCTGGTCTGTAGCTCATTTGAGAGCAATTCTGCTACTGACTGGCTGCATCAGCTAAGACAAGTCCCTGCTCCTTTCTCAGCCTTTGTTTCTCCTTCTGTCAAGTAGGAATAACAATGCTCTCCCACCTACCTCGCCATGGGTGGATGCTGGGGATCCACTGAAGAGTGTCACTTGGAGCAGTACAGACTAGGAGGTGTCCGATCACACTGAGCCATATCAGATTATGACCTAATATTCTCTTTTATTTGTATTTTATTCTTTTGAAATTGTGAAGAGCAGCAACTACTTAGCTCAGACTGAAGCATCTCATCTAATTTTCTAGATCATAGTTGGTTTCAGAGTAGCAGCCGTGTTAGTCTGTATTTGCAAAAAAGAACAGGAGGACTTGTGGCACCTTAGAGACTAACCAATTTATTTGAGCATATGCTTTCGTGAGCTACAGCTGTCGTGAGCTACAGATGCATCCGATGAAGTGAGCTGGAGCTCACGAAAGCTTATGCTCAAATAAATTCGTTAGTCTCTAAGGTGCCACAAGTACTCCTTTTTCTTTTTGCTAGATCATAGTATCTCCCCTTTGTGTTCGACGAGACAGTTGAATGCACTGTGACAAACAGGAGATGCTCTTGTTTTGCAAACAAATATTTTTGCAAAGAATTTTCATCCTACTTCTTATGATTTCAAGAAACAAAGTGGTTTCATCTGAATGGATTTTCAGACAGAAAACGGTTTCCATGAAAATGTTCACACCTTATTTCCTGGGCTTTATCCCTGCCTCCGGGGGGGTTGTTGTCTGTTAGTTAGAACAGGAGTCAGGATTGTTGTCTTCTCTTTCTGGCTCCGTCACGCTTTGCTGTGTGACACCTTGGGTAGGTCCAGTGGGCATAGGGTCAATTCTCTAACTCCAGGCAGCAGGGAGCCTGGGTGAGATAAGGGATCTTAAGGCCGTCTGCGAAGGAGAAAGGGATGTTTCCAGGTGTTGAATGTCAAGAATTCTAAACTTTGCTGAAATGACTAGTCTCGAGAAACAAGAACTAGTTGGGGCCAAACTTTAACCATTGTTTTTTTTAAAGCCCATTCAGGGATGTGAGTCCCAGAGAGCCATGGAGAGGGGGAGCAAGTTGCCCAAAGTCCCACAGATCAAGAGGCAGCAATGGAAGCAGGAGTGACCCTCCCTCTCAAAGGCAGGGGGACCAGCCATTAGGGCCTGGTTGCAATTGCCAGCTGTGGAGGGAGTGTGCGGCAGTGGTTAGTGACGGGGTCCATCCATGGCTCTGACACTCAGTGTGACCCTGTGCTCCTAGCTGAGGCCCGTTTGCCATCAGTCGGGTTGGGGTCCCATGGCTACAGCTCAGTGGGTTTGGGAGGCTCCAGGAAGGTGTGTAAAGTGCTGGAATGTCAGGATCCTGGAGGCGCTGTCACCTCCGCCCTAGGGCAGTGTTCTGCACCCCCCTGCTGCTGGCTGAGTTTCTCCGTCCCTTGGCAATAAGACAGACTCTTGTTTTCACAGCTAGTCGATCGCCCTAGTGTCATCACCCTGCCTGCTGGCTGGGCAGGGTAACTCCTGAGGTCACCACCCTCTCCAGCCTGCCTTGGGCTTGGAGAGTGAGGAGGAGGGCGTGGGACGTCTGCTGACCCTGAACATCCGCCATCCATCATCCCATCACTGAGAGCAAGTGAGTGGCATTCGGGTTCCTCGGTGGCTTCCCCTGTCTGTCTAGGGAGAGGCAGAAATGGGGAGAGACTATCTCCAAAGGGGGATTTCCTTTGCAAACAGTCCCCAAGAGCCCCTCATTCTTAGGCCAGGCAGGGGCTTCTCCAGAGCCATCTCCAGTGTGTTTGGAAAGGTTCCAGCAATGGGGCTCCCAGCCCTTCCCTTGTGGGACACCGTTCCCCAGGCTGAGAGTCTCGGAGCTGGGCCAGACCCTGTGAGCTGCTGAGTCTGGAAATCAAGGGGGGATGAGGAGGGCCCTGGTCTTCCTGTGCCTAGGCTCTTTGTGACTTTGACGTGGGGAATGGTTTCCCAGGAGAAGTCCGGACTCCTGGCTTCTGTTCCTTCTCTAGCCTGGGTGGGAGAGTGGCCTGGGACGACAGGAGGGGACTGCTTGTCCAGAGGAACCGATGGTCTTAGGGACTGACCCCATTGCTGGAAAAGGATGAGACTTCCTGGATATTGCAGCAGCAGGGATTAAGAGGGGGAACGTTGGGAGAATATCATGCAATGAACTCCTGCCTGTGTGTGTAGATGGCACTCCCTGCACTCCTGTGGGGGCAGAAGGGGCTGCTGTGGTTGGAGGAGGGAGGAGGAGGGACGGAAAAGGCCCAGGAGTGAAAGGCTGCCTTGAGCCCAGTCTCACCCCTGCTCCCCGCTCGGTTCCAGGATGGCCAGGCTCCTGCGGATGTTGCGGAGGAAGGCTCTGCAGGTGGCCCCAGAGCCTGAGGGAAGCAGCTGCCACCTTCCCAAGGGGCAGAGCAAGTCCTGCGTCCCCGCTGGCGGGGAAGCAGGTCCCGTCCAGGCCAGACGGCAGAAGTGCCCGGCCTTCTGGAAAAGGTCCCCGGCTCCCGGCGCAGGCGCCGAGCTGGGAGAGGCCCCGACCAGGCCCCAATGGAGCTGGCCCAGGCTGCGGTTTCGCAGACAGGACCCAGCCCAGGAGGGGCGCCGGGCAGGGTGGCTCTGGGGCTTGTTGTGTGGGCAGCAGCGGCCCCAGGAGCCCAGCCCTCCTTCCCATCAGGAGGCATCACCCTGCCCGGTGTCTGAGGCCCTTCCAGCCCCCGCCGGCCAGGAGGGGGAAGGTCCCTGTCCCAGCACGGGCAGCTCAGCATGGGACAGTGGCAGCACCTGGGCCTCTGGCAGCAGCCAGGCCGATGGAGGCCACTGCTTTGTTCCAGGTGAGGAGCCAGGCTGGGCTGAGGGAGGGGTGAGGACGGGGATGTGAAAACCCTGGTCCCAGACGCTCTCCCAGGGATACGGGTAGGGGGGGAGGTCCCCATCCCAGGTGTCTGGCCTGAGCCACGGGAACCCCATGGACAGCAGCAGCCGTCACACAGCTGCCCCTTCCGCACGGGGACCTGGGGGTGGGGGCGTGAAGAGCTGCTGCCACGTAGGTCCTTGCTGCTCCGGGGCTGGGGGAACAGGCACCTGCCCTGGAGTCCTGGCCAGTGGAGGGGGGCTCTGCTCTGGGCTTCTAAAGCTGTTGGGGCTTGAAGGCATCCCTGAGAGGGAGGTTTGGGGCCCGATCTGCCCTGGGTGCCTGAGGTGGGAAGGGGGGTCTTGAATCCTGCTCTGCCCACCACGCCCCTGTCCTTCCCTCCCTGGTGCAGGGACCCCCCGGGATTCGGAGCAGGAGGAAGGGGTGCACATGGCCAAAGATGAAGCTGCTCTCAAGGTCATCCGAGAGCAGCTCCAGTGCAGAGATAAGGTACAAATGTTCCCCACCTGGGCTTGAACCAAGATTGCCCTGTCCCTTCCCAGCATCCCCACCCCCTGCCGAGGGTCTTGTCCCTCATGATCCACCACCCCTAATGGGGCCCTTTTACATCCATGATGTGGGACCCCCAAGATGGGGGTGTTTGTCCCACAACAGCCGAGGTCGTTTCCCCCCACAGGTACTGTCCCACTTCCTGATCCTGCTTGTGTAGGAGTGGTGGGGGATTTGGACAATAGGCGGGTCCCCACAATCCCCCATTGAGGCCTGAGCCCTGGAGCCGGTTTGGGTGGGGTAGGAAGGTCCCTAGCTAACAGGTTCTCTCTTGCTATACCCCACTCCCGGTGGGTACAGGATGAGGGGCAGCAGCTCCTGTTCCTTCAGGCCATCTACCCCGCATGTCTGGCTGCACGGGAGAGAGGGGAGGACACGCTGGAGCCGCGCTGCTGCAAGGCGGCTGTGGTGAAGAGGATTGTGGTGAGTGAGACACGCCATACGGCAGCTGGAGGGAGGAGAGAGACATGGGTTTGGCAGGGGTATGGCCGGGCTCATGGGTAGGGACTGGGTGGTGTTGGAGGGGGCAGCAGAGGACAAGGATTCCTTGGGCTGAAGACTTGGGAGAAGAGAAGGGAGAAATTGTGAGATTGGTCAGTAGTGGGCAGGGGGGGAATTGTGGGGCTGGAGGACAGCTGAGAGTGGGGGCCAAGGAATCACATGGTCCCAGCTCGGTCATCGGGATGGGACTGAATGGGGGCAGTTTTGACAGGGAGGAGGAGAGAAGGAGATTGGGAGTGAGCTTTGCAGGAATCCGGGAAGGGGGACAAGTTTGATGGGCAGGAAGGAATGGGAGGAGCGGGAGGTGGTGGGGGATCCTGCTGGCCATGTGGGGCACTGGCTGTGTCATCTCGTCATTGGGAGGTGTCATTCGGGCCTGAATCTCATACGCTCCTTTGTCTCCTTCGCATCTCACAGGAGCTCATCGAGGAGCTTCCCGATGACTCGTCACCCAGCGCCGTCCTCGCCCACTCCCTGGCTGCAGTGGGCAACCTCTGGTACCGAGACAGCCCCACCCCCCGACCCCACCGGCTCCCCTCACCCCAGTGCTGCTCAGGCCCAAGGCTGGGAGTCACCGTCACTGTCCCTCCCAGGTCACCTCCCAAGAGTGGCGCCTCTGGCAGAGATGGTGGGGTGGGAAGGGTCACTCTCTCCTGGTGGGGCTCTTCTTTTCACTCCCATAACATGACAGGGGCCTTGGGGAGGAGCTCACTCTGGGGATCAGATACAGGAGGGGCAGCAGGCTCCAGGGAACAGGAGCTATTCCTGTCCTGCCACTGTCTGTCTGGGACGCCTTGGCCTTGTCATTCCCTAGCTAAGTGCCTCAGTTTCCATTCTCGCCAGCCTGTGCCTCTATCCCTGTGGCTTGGTGTCTGTGTTGGCGACAGTCCCACCCCCGTACTGCACAGTCTAATAGCAGCTCCTCTCTCTTGCCAGCACCATGAAACCTGCCCTGGAGTCAGCCCTAGAGACCCACCTCTTGCGAGCTGCCCTTCACTCCGTCTTCACCCTGGGCACGAAGAATGACACCACCGGCATCCAGGTACCTCCTCCTCCTCCATCCTCCTCCTCTTCCAGAGTAGTCCTTGGTCCCTGCTCTCTTGATTCACTGGAGCTCCAGCTTTAGGGGTGGGGTAGTGGAGATGGAACAAGCTGCAGGCTTGGATCCTTCCCTCCAGCAGGGAAGAGATTACGCCACCCTGGGGATTTCTTTCTTTCTTTCTTTCTTTCTTTCTTTCTTTCTTTCTTTCTTTCTTTCTTTCTTTCATAAGCCATGTTTTGCCCAGAAGCCCAGCTTCCATCCATAGCAACTTGGCTGTTTCCTACTCTTCTGCCTACAAGGCCCTCTGCAGAGACCTGCTAAGCTCATGGATTAAAGGTCCAGGGGTCATCAATTCTTGCGAATTGCCTGCAGTGCGATGTGAAGGAGAGAAGCCGGGAGATGTGTTTGGGAGTCTCCCCAGTGCTTCCCAGAGACCCCTCTTCCCATCCTGTGGCAGGTGTAGGCCCAGGTTCCCTAAGTCTGACCCATGCTTTGCAGACTCTGCACAAAGTCATCCCAGAGGTCCTGGATGCCATGCTGGGGAACCTGCTGGCGGAGTCCCCAGACACAGACAGGCTCCACTTCATCTTGGAGGTGAGCCCCATTTCACCGTAACTCTTTGGGGGACTGGAAAGGAGAGACTGGAAGATCCATTTTCTACTCTGTCCTCCTAGCTGGGTCCCCAGTGGGCCGTCCTTGGTTGGTGGGTCAGTGCAATGTAGTGTCAGGTCCTTCCTTCTTGAGGAACAGAGTAAGGAGCTGGGACTCTAAGCCAGAGCTCTGCCTGGTTCTGCTGAGCACTAAGCACAGGGCTCCTGGCTGTCTTGGGGAGTGAGAGTCGGAAAATCCACCCTTCCCCCTCCCCTCCATCACACCCTTCCCCCTCCCCTCCATCACACAGAGCCCATGAGATTAGGGAGATAGTTCTCAGAGAAGAGGCACATGCTCCTTCCTAGAGAAACAGGAGGGCCCCAGGGAATCAGCCCTTCCCTCTGATCTGCTCTGAAATTCCTGGGGGGATTGTGCTCTCAGGCACTCCCTACATCCCCCCAAGGATTTGCGTAGCAGGGAAGGGCCGAGGGTTCAGTCTTCTTTCTGGTGAACTGTTCAGGAATCAGGAATTCTGGGAGGATGGGACCAGCCCCGACCCCGAACATTGTCCCAATCTAGAGAGACGCGGAGAAGTTGTGACCTGAAGGGTACAAGCTGCATCCTGGGGGAAAGAATCCCCTTCTAAAGCTCTGCCATCAAGGACTCAGATATTCCCCCCTGCGCAGAATGTCCCAGGCCCCTGGGGCTGGCGGTTTGGGGGGCTCATTTGCAAAGCAGGAGCAGCTGGCCACTGAGTCTGACCTGCCTCCTTTCCCCACAGCATGTCAACCTCTGGGTCGTGTCCAGGGTGTCCCAGGAGCGAGCCAGGGCCATCAGGAGCAGCACAGCCCTGCTGAGATACACAGTCACTCTCCCTGAGTTTGACGTAAGTGAGCTCCGAGCCCAGCTTGCTGGCTCCAGGCGGAGGCGGGCTGGCTCCAGCGGGCTGCAGGATCTGCTGCTGCTGCCGGGGCTGTGGCTTAGGAGGGTTCTTCATGGGGAGGCAGAGTCAGAGCAGGACTGAGCTAGGCTTGAGTCAAGTTCTTCTTGTCCTGGTTCAGTGTTGTCCCTGGGCCTTTAAGGGGACCATGCTCCAGCCCCTGCTTGGCATCCCGGGCTCCCTTGGCAGCAGAGCAAATGAAGGCTCGATCTCAAGCTCCTCTCCCCCAGCATCTCCTGTAGAGGGGCTAAGGGGAAGGAGCCCTCTGGCCCAGGGCGGACAGGGAGCTGAGAGGAAAATGCTGATGGAGTCCCCTCTGCTCTCCCTTCCATTAGATCTCAGCCGAGTTCCCTCGGATGGGGCATCATGTAGCCCAGCTGGCTCTATTTGTCAGCGATCCAGACAAGGACGTCAGCCGGCAGGCCAGGGAGGGGACTTACCGGCTCTACCAACTGCTGCTCCAACAGAGGGGTAAGGAACCCAGCTGGGACGCGGAACCCAATAGGGGACTGAGAGTGACCACAGGTTGATAATGGGACCCCAGACCATTTCTCTCAGACTGATCCCAGCTGGAGGACAAGTCTCTCTCTGCCTCTGTTCTTCTCCACTCCACTGTGCAGCCACCAATGGGATTGGAAGGACACAGAAACTGCAACCAGAATGAGGAGAAAAGTCTCTCTCTCTCTCTCTTCCAGGCCTGACCATACATGAGGTGGAAGATCTCTGGTGCTACGACTGGCACCAGGACAGCAGGCTGTTGGGCTACAAAAATACAGCCAGAGTGGGGGAGGTAAGGGCACTGTGCCAGGGCATGACACAGCTCAGGGAGTGTAGCTGGCTGGGTTCCCTGCAGTGGATGCCTCCTGGAGACAGGAAAAGAGCCCGCTCCTTATTTCCAGTTCAGAGTTCCTCATCCAGCAACCAGTGGGACACGCTGGTGCTAAAGGTCCACACTGGGACTGGGCCATGAGTCTCCTTGTTCTTGTCAGGCTGCAGGTTGGATTCCCCTTGAAGAAACCAAGGAGTTGCAGAGGCCATAGCCAGCAACTAGAGAAATCACTAAGCTCGGGGAAGAGACCTTTGGTCTGTCAGCTCCAACCCCCTCCCCACGTAACAACACACGCACACTCCTCTTGCCGCTGAAGTGCAGGAGATCTCTCTGCTGGAAGCAAGACAGGGTCCCCTGTCATCTCTGTGCCCTGCACAGCAGAGTGGGCCTGCTCACACACATTAGAGATCCATTTCCAGCCCATCCTGGCCCCTGCCATAAATTGCCTTCCCGAAAGAGCCACTGGAGGCTTTGGTCCCTCAGCATCTGCGACATTTTAATAAAGGGGCTTCCCTGAGCCCTGGGAGCCTGAAAGCCTCCTGGGGAATGAAGTGCCTTGGCCACAGCAGCTCTCTTCCCCGCCCTTTGGGGCATGAGACGCCATTGTACCGCCAGGACTTGGAGGCTGGCTCTGGGCAATCTGCTCGAGCCTCATGTCCTCTTGCTTTTAGGTCTTTGGAAAATTCTTCTCCGTCGGGCAGAGAAGATCCTTCGTGCAGACAGCTTTGCTGGCCGTCCACGACCCCCTGCTGCGTGTCAGCCAGGCTGGGCTGGTGCTCGTCTACTCCCTCCTGGGGGAAGCCCAGCAACTGATGGGGGACACGGTAAGCAGCTGCAATCGACTCAGAAGCTTGGGGTGGGGCCCAGGGCCTCCTTCCCATCCTCTCGCCATGCACTGGCCTGGTAGCAAGGAGCCTAGTGGGGACTTCTGGACTTCATGGACTTCTGTTCTTAGGATGTGGTGCTCTGCTATCACTCCTGCGAAGGACAGGAGAGTCCCCTAAGTGCCCTCTGGGAACCTTTCCTGCCCCACAGAGCTGCACCCATTTCCCCATGGTCTAGTGTCCATGTCACCCCAGCCACCATCGAGAGTTGCTCCCATCCCTGGCAGCCTGGGAGGCCAAGGACTGACTGGTGATGGTGACTGACTGAGGCACATGGGCGTGGGAAGCTGGTCTTGCTGCTGGTAGGGCTGGACCCGCTCTCGAGAGATTGGGAGGATTCAGTTGGCAGGGGCTGCTGACCTGCCCCGTTCAACAGGGCTGCCATCCTATGGTTTCAGCTTTTGTCACTGGGGTGTGTTGGGGAAAGTCTCAAGCTCTCCCCATCCCACTTCACTGCTGCCAGCATCCCTCCCGCCCCCCGCCACCCTTCTAGAGCCCCCTCCCTGCCCTACCTGGGTGGGGATGGAGGTAGGGGTGGAAGAGAGGGTTCTCCGAACTTGAGCGGTGTCCCCAGGTGGGTTGGAGGTGGAACAGCTGTCACGGGCACTGATGGGGAGGTGGCAGGAGCTCACCCGACAAGGAGGGGGGTTGGCACTGGAGGTCACTAGAGAGGACAGCAAGCCTCCATCCTGGGGGTCAGGAGGGTGAATCTACCACTCAGACATGAGCAGCTGCTGGGTGGAAATGATGGTGCTGGTTCCAGGTGCCCTTCATCCTCCCTAATTCCTGGGGAGTGTCTCAGTCTCTGACATGTTCTCGTCCCCCTGCAGCACGAGGATGTCACAGCCAAGGTCATGTGCCAGCTTCACATGATTCGGCACTTGCACCAGATGCCCGAGGCGCTGCAAGGGCTGTGGCTCATCTGACGCTCTTCAAGGTTCCCCTCCCTGTTCAGCAAGTCCCGCTCCCTGCTGCAGGTACTGCTCTGTCTCACTGTAAATGCCAGGCTAGTGGAAGCGGAAATGGAGGCCCTGGCATTCACAGAAACTCTCTCCCCTCTCTGTGGAGCTGTGTCCTTCCCTCGGCCCCCCCAGTTTCCTTCATCTGGGGCAGGAGCTCTTTCCCTCACACCCATATCCCTCCCCTCTTTCCTTGATCTCACCCCCATCCCATTCCCCGTGCTCCCAGGCAGAGATCTTCCTGCCCCATATGGCGCAGAAGGACCTTTGGGTCAGGGCTACAGACTGCATGCCCAACTGAAGCTCAGGAAGCTCCACATTTGAAGAGGTGAGGATGGGACAGAGGCTCAGGGCTAGCTTCATCTCCTGCCCTTTATTCTTCCTTTGGCCCTTCTCTGGGCTCTCCGAGTCTGAGATAAAGAGGAGCCTCCTCCCCCCGTGTCTTCTAGGCCCTGGGGTGTGTGACAGCCTCCCAGATGGGTGCAGTCAGAAGCTGAACCACCTTAGGGAGCAGTGGGGACAGGTCCCTTGTCCGTGGAAGCCAAGCAGTGGTAGTTCTCAAAGAGGCTGAGAGGGAAGACCCTGCTCCCTCTTGGAGGTAAGAGCCATTGACTTCTTTGGGCATCTGGGTTTCTTGGGGGAGAAATGGGATCCCTGCTGCATTGCCTGGCTGGGAGCTTCCCCCATCCCTGGGACAGAGACATCTCCATCAATGTGCCACCCTTGTTTTTTTCCAAGCAAGAGGCTCCCCAGAGAACTCCTCCTCAAACCTCTTCTCCTGGCAGGGTTTCTGGGGGGAGGCTCCCGTCCCTCAGTCTCCAACTCCATCATGCAGTCTCTTTCACCTAACATCTCCGCCCTCCAGCTCCACTTCCCGCAGCAGGACAAACGGACCTTCAGCTCCTAGAGAACAGACTCTGACCTCCTTCTGATCAGCAATGGGGTTTCCCCATCCCCTCAGCAAACCTGTCAGCCGGGCTGGACCGGATTTGAAGGAGGAGGTATCTAACAGGGTGGCCTGGCCTATGGCTGCCTTGCCTGGGGCTAGGCCAAATTGATGATCAAGTGAGCCCCACCTGAGAGGAAACAAGGGAAAACAGCATCAAAAGTCCAGAAGCAGAGTGAGCTGTTCAGTAGACGGCCTTGGGCCAAACCCTGGAGTCCAGGGTAGGACTGGCTTCTCTCACCTTCCCTAAGGAAGGGGACATAGAAGACCAGAGAAACCCAAGAAGGGCAACCCGAACCGAAATCAGGCTGAGGCAGAACTCCCCATGAGGGTGGAAGGCCTTGTTTCTGTTCAAGACATTTTGGGACTTTGTTTGCAAGGAGCACAACCCAGGAAGGAGTGGAGTAAAGGACAGTCACCTGGTTGGAGGGCTGAGTTCCCAGCCAAGAAACTACAAGAGTGAGTATCAGCGCGGTTGCTCGCCCAGGGAGAAAGCGGTGACACGAGGCCTGGCCAGCATCTAGCGGTGAGTGAACTCTGGTACACACCCAAAGTGGCCGTGTCTAGAGCCCTGTGTAGGCTCTTCTGTGGGAAGTTCCCATGGGTCAGTGGGACCAGAATCTCTCCTGCTCCTTTGGTCTCTTTGGGCTTCACAGGATATGTCTGGTGAACTGCCCTTGGACCCTGGGCCCAGCACCGCTCAGAAATTATTCGCTACCTTCAGAGAGACAGGGCACAGCTCAGCCTGTTGGGTAGGCTGGAGAATCACACTTCACTCGAACACACAACACTGAGGTGGTTTGGGAAGCATAGTAACAAAGAAGAGATTTAAGTGATACTAAGCAAGAGAAAGAGACACATTTCAAAGAGAGAAACAAAACACAACACACTTTGTAGTGACTAAAACTGAATCTTAACAAGTCACAATCTTTGCCTTAGCAGTTTCTAGAGTAACATCTCAGCTTTCCTAACAGACCTTCTTTGATGTCCCTGTAGGGTAGAAAACTTCTCTGTCGAATCTGCTGATTTGATTGCTTCGTCTTCTGGTTTCAGACCCTCTGTTCTCCTTCTGGGCTGCCTGGACCCTGATTGTAACATCTCTCTGGCCCAGCCTCTTACACAGATGTGTGCTGCAGCCAGCCCAGTGCAGGGAGCAGTGGGGACACATGATCTCCTCCTGTCAGACCAAGCAACAGGGGTCCCATTGAGGCTTAGATGGAAGATCCCAGGCATCTCCTGGAGGTAAGAACCGTCCACTCTTCTGGGCACTTGGGGCTGTTGCAACAAAGAGGGGGCTCCTGTTCCATAGCTTATTTGTCCTCATGACTGTGTTTCTTTCTTCTCAGAGGATGCGCCCAGGACCCTGGAGACTGTTTTGTGCAGGAGGTTTGAGCAGGGAGAGATCACTCACTGTCCTGACCCCTGGGTCATTAACCCGGGTCTGCAGGGTTCCTGGGAGCAGCCACCCTCAAGCACGCCACCGGGAAGCCGACGAAAAACTGCTTACCTAGGACTGACGAAGTCCAGACCCAGTTTGAGGCTCCTATTGGCAGAGTCCCGGAGCAGCTAATTGGCCCCCAGGACCTCCTTAAACCAGCAGCAGGAACAAGAAGCTGTCTGAACAGCTGAGCTCCTCCCCGGCTCTGGACCGTGTGTTGGCTGTTCCTGCTCCCACTCCCCAGGCTTGATTTCCTGGCATCCTGACTCGGGGTGACTCATCTGACTTGAGGTGCTGAACACAATTTGGTCTTTTGCTTCTGCTCTTCCAGTGTCCTGACCCAGCTGACTCTCGACTCCTGTCTTGTGAGTGTGGACTCTGCCTCTGACCACTAGGTCTGGCTGCCCATGACCCGGCCATGACACTGACTTTTCTACAATTCCTCCAATGCCCTTTTCTGCTCTCCAGCTCTGTTCTCCCAGCAAGACGCACCGATGCCTTGGCTCCCAGAGTCCTGCTTGCCTGCTAGTCAAGGGCTCACGGGGAGTGTTTGTCTTGCCCCCTCCCCCACCACAGCTGCTTGTCCTCGGGGACTCTCCCTAGCGCAGAGGAGAATCCGTCCTGGCAGCAATTCAGGAACTCACAGAGGGATGGTCTGCTCAGCTCTCTCTGCAATGCCACTGCCCGAGAGCATTACGAGTGGGTGCCCAGTGACTGCGCCGGCAGCTCCTTGAGACACTCCTGGGGGCAGGGTAGTCGTGTTTCACGATGACCGCGGGAAGCCATGCGAAGAGTGCGGCATTGAGAAGACTCTCCTGCTGTCCCAAAGGGTTTCTGTTCTCCTCCACGGTCAGACCATGGGGCCAGGTTGCAGAATGGGGAAGAGCTGGTTGGTGATGAGTCGGAGGATTCACCATACAGGTGGTAGCAGCTGCAGATCCTGGAGTCCCTGTGGTCGGGTTACCATGCGTCCGGAATTTCCCGGACATGTCCGGCGTTTTGGGTTTTAAATTGCCCTCAGGGAGGAATTGGTAAAACTCTCCAAAGGGCCGGGATTTCCCTCCCAATGCAGCACTCTGGGGGCTGGGGGGGAGCTGCGCGCTCTGCGGGGGAGCACGGCACTGTGTCTGGCTCCGCACCCCAGACACACTGCTCTGAGCAGCAGGGTACGGGGTCCGGGGGGGGGCTGGAGAAGGGGCATGGGGTCCCAAGGGACAGTCAGGAGACAGGGAGCAGGAGGGGTTGGATGGATGAGGGGTTCTGGGGGGAGCCTGTCAGGGGGTGGGCATATGAAGAGGGGTCGGGGGAGTCAAGGGACAGGGAGCGGGAGGGGTTGGACGGGGCGGAGGTTCGGGGGGGAGTCAGGGGCAGGGAGCAGGGGGGATTAGATGGGTTGGGGGTTCTGCGGGGGCAGTCAGGGGACAGGGAGTGGTTGGATGGGGGTGGGAGAGCCAGGGGTCTGTCAGGGGGCGGGGGTTCGGATAGGGGGCGGGGCAGTCAGGGGACAGGTAGGGGGTGGAGTTCAAGGGGGGCAGTTAGGGTGGAGGGGTCTAAGGAGGGGGCAGTTGGAGACAGGGAGAAGGAAGACTTAGATAGAGGGCAGGGTCCTGGGAGGGGGTGATCAGGGGACAAGGAGCAGGGGGGGTTGGATGGGATGGCGGTTCTGTGGGGGGCAGTCAGGGGGCAGGAAGTGGGAGGGAGTAGATAGGTGGCAGGGCTACCACTCCTCCCCCACCCTCGGAGTGTCCTCTTTTTTGAAAGTTCAAATATGGTAACCCTAACCTATGGGCCAAGCCTCCTCTCCTGAGAGTTCAGGCGAACCTCCCCCTGTTCTCAGGGAGTATTTGGCTTTCGCGGCTGGGCCTGCCTGCCGAGACAGAGGACTCAGTGCTTCCATCAGGCTGCTCACTTGCAAATGCAGCCACCCAAAGAGGTAAAGAATGGAAGCGAAAGAGCAAAGCTGGACCCTCCACTGAGCTCCTGCAATCAAGTGAGCACAGCCTGGGAGAGACGAGAGAAAGCTTCAAGGTGGCTGGTGGCTGCATGGAGCCGGGGAGGAGAAATAAATAGTTCATGATGAATCCTACGGGCTTTGTCTTGTGTGGTGAAGGGTTTAAAATGGGTCTAGTTACTATCACATTCAACTTTACAATCGCTGTGTCTGATTGAAGGGCAGGTCTAGATAGGTCAGAGGTCGCTCGAGGAGCTTCAAGTCTCAGATTCTGTCCCTATTGCCTGCTTTGACCAGCTGATCTCAACCCAACACCGCCCTCAGGTGGTCGCAGTGGTGAGCTTTTCCCTCTTTTTCTGGATTTGCCGCCGGCATGGGGACAGGATACATGTGGCCAAGGAAACGGAGAGGCATGGGGGTCACTTGCAGAGGCATGCAGAGAACTTGCAGAGTTGCCTGTTCATGCAGTTCCTATGGGGGAAGCACGGTAGGGTACCGTGCACTCCAGGGCACCATTTCCAATTTTGGTGGTGGCGGGGAGGATAATTTCACCATGATTCCAGGGGCTACTTAGGCACCTGAAAACTCTAGTGTTTTGACAGATAACTTAGCAATGAGCTGACAGAAACACTTGCCAGACTGCTTTCTGGGGAAGACAGCTAGAAGAATGGATCCAGGGAATGGTTCTGTTGCTCTGAGCTGTTTGGACACTTTCAGGGAACATTCCCGATGCAAGACAGAGATCCCCAAAGTTATCCTGGGTAACCCTGAGAGACTTATGGAAACTAGCAGATCCCACATCTCTGCTGTCACTTTGCACGGACAAACTCGGACTGTCCGAACCTGTTCATGTATTTTACCTGCTTTAACCTCTCAAGAACTTTCACATATAAAAGAAAGAAAATTAAATAAATGACATAGGTACACCAATATAGGGCCGTAGTGTAAAGCCGATCTCAGAGTTGTCCCATTGAAATGGAATTATTCACAGCAGTAATTAAAGTTAAATATGCACGTAAGTGTTTCCAGGCCCAAGATTAAGGCCACAGCTTATGAGAGGTTTGATCATTAAAATTTGATCATTAAAAACATTTCCAAATAAGTTGGAAGAATATGGGGGGGGGAAGTGGTTTCTTCTTCAATTTTCATGACCCTCTCCACCCTCCCTATTTTTGACCAGTTCTAATTGTGAATAAATGTCTGTCTGTACATGAATGAAATGTAACCCTTCTGCCCGTCAGAGTTGGCAGCAACAAGGGCCGGGTTCAATATCTAGGGGTTCCATTCCAATAACACAATGCAAACCGGCTCGAGCCCCCACCCAGTGACCTGGGACAAATATATACCACCCCCGCTGGGCGCCTCCAAGAGGCAATACTTCCCCTCTCGCAAGCACATAGTCTGAGTGTAGCAAAAGCCTTTTAATAACAGAGAGAAACAATGTGGCATTATGTTGGGGAAACACCACCAACAGGATTCATAACACAACCCATGAGCAAAAAAAAGAACCCACCCCAGGCAAATTGGGGCATGCCCTTTTCCCTTTGGTTCTTGAGTCCAGCAACCCCAAATCACCCAAAGTCCCAAAAGTCCAATGCCCCAAAAGTCTCTGTCCCTGGTCAGGGCAGCCCCAGAGTTCGAAAGTTTATCTGCGGAGCTTTACCTCCCAACCTGGGTGGAAATGGGACGGGGGTAAGAGGCACCTTACGTGATCTGAAGCTGACCGTCCCATAGCTCCATAGCGGCACTCCGCTCCGCCAGCCGCCCCACAAACTCCTTCGCTCAGCTGCACTCCGCTCCGCCAGCCGCCCCACGAACTCCTTCGCTCCGCTCCGCCAGCCGCCCCACGAACTCCTTCGCTCAGCTCCACGGCCCACAAGCCGCTCCTGCCATCCACACACTGCTCCGCGTCGAACTGCTTCACCAGCCGTCCCGCAAACTGCTCCACAATATATCTTCAGGCTCCCCCACTACTTAACACAACACTCAGTGATTTCAGCTCTTAGGTGAATTCAGCTTGTAGTAGGGGAGCCCCAGTGCTGGTGCACTGTCAGCCCAAAGTGAGCTCAGCAGCCTATAACTAGACTTCTAATGAAATCAAAATTAGCTCTGATATTCCACAGTGGAGAGAGGAGGAAGTGCAATTAGCATGTAAGGCCCTCACCAAGGGGCCCATGTCACCAAGTATTAATACTTGTCCCCAGCCTCTCTCCATTCACACAGTTTTGGAACCCATGACCCTTGCCTAGCGAGTGCTACTTAGTTGATGGTGAATCCCTCCATCATAACAAAAGGCCACGTACAGTTCCAAGCACAGTTCCCATAATCAGGGTAATAACAATTTATTCTTCCTGCCCCAATAACAGAGACACTGGGGATCCCACAGCAGCCAAAGTGACCATTTGGGCAGCTATGGTCTCATTCTAGGCGGGGTGGGTGTGCCTATGCAAATGAGATCGGCCCCTGAAGTTCTTTTCCACAATTTGCCACACCTCACCACCAGATGTCAGGGTGGAGCTCATCCTGACACTGCTTACAGATAAATATGTCTGCTACTGCAACATTTACAAACAATGGCTCTCATCAGGAGCACTGAGGTCACATTACGCAGAGAAACATCCAGGCCTGCAGGGTTCACATTCTCCAAGACATAAACCGCCCCAGGACGGGAATGTCACACACAACACAGCGTGACTGGCCCGGGTTGGTTAGGTGCATGTTTTGCTGTTGCTGGCAAATTGTGCTTTTCTGAGGGTGGGGGGGAGTTATATTTGAAAGGAGTTCTTCATCCTCTCCCACTCTCATCCAGGGGTGCCGGAACAGGGGAGACCAGGGCCCACCACTTTTTACTGGCCATAAGTGTGAGCGACTGGATGATGGGGGAGAGAAGGGAGTGGGGAGGGCAGTGTTTTGGGGGCAAGGGGCGGCATGAAGTGGGAGCTCAGGGAGAAAGGCGGTGTGAGGGGGGGCCTCAGGGAAAAGGGCAGTTTGAGGGGGCAGGACCTCGAGGAGAAGGGGTGGCACAGGGGGTAGGCCACAGTTTTTGTGCCAGCAGCCCCCCCCCGCCACTTTTCGGAAGCTTTTGCCCATCCTGCCCTCATCCCAAATTAATTTGTTGCAGTAAGAAAACTTTGAGCAACAAGGGGACTTAGAGACCCACCATATAACCGCCAAAATCCTCACCCGCCCCTCGAGCTGGGCAAACACAATTTTTTGGTCACTGGCAATTCCAAAAAAGAGATGGAAAAAAAATGGTTTCAGGTTGAACAAAACTAACATTTTTCCAAATTTTTGATGAACCAAAAAGCTTTAAAAAAAAAAAAGACCCAGGAACATTTCAAGGGTTATAACTTTTTGAATTTTTAAAATAAAAGTGAAGGACATTTTTAAATAAAAAATAGTTTCAAACTGAAAAATCAAAATGGTTTGTTTGGAAAGTGTCTAAATGAAATGCTTCGACTTTTTAAGAACTGGGGGGAGGGTCTGGACGTGAACAATTCAGCAGACTGGATACGAATTCGCAAACAGATCTCCTTCCCCATTCTCCAGGGCTGGGTCTCGATTCCTGTTTCTGGTTCCCTGGGCCTGATCCCCATCCCTGTCACACACTGCGGGGAACTCAGATTCCTGGGAATCCTGCGGACTTCCAGGCTACTGGGAGGGATGAGTCAGCAGCTTCCTGAAGACGAGTTGCGAGTAGGCAAACACTTTCCCTCTACCTTTCCAAAACCCACATAGGTATAGTAAGACTAGCACCCCCACCACTGCCACCGCTCCACGCACCATGAGACGATTCCAGGATGCTGGCTCTGAAACAAAAGAGAGAGAAAGGCCCCATGACTAAGGGACTCCGTTAAATCATCCCACTGCTGCCATGAGGATCCCAGAAGATGAAGACGTTCCTGGGGTACAGTAAGAGCTGAGTTGAGTCGAGTGCACATGGGCAGCACTCAGAGCAGCGGGAATGAGATCTCCAGGCTCATTATCCCCATTGGCCAACCTGACGGAGGGAGAAAGGTGAGCCCGGCAAAGCAGCCCCTGTTCCAGAGTCTGGGAACTGGGATTTTTAAGATGCTCCAAGATGGGGTCCCTCAGGTTCTTAAGGTTAGAGGGGACGGTTAGGATCATCTCCTCCAGCGTCTCCTGAAGCGTGGGGAAGGGCTAGCCATGGTGGGAAGGGTGGGGTTTGAAGATGTATAGAGGAAAATGGGGGGTGGGGTCACTAACACATTGCTGATGGGTGAGGGGCACGATTGGTTTCTTTGCCTTGAAGAGGGGGCTCAGCTTTTAAAAGTTTTGGGAAGAATAATTTAGTCTGAGCCCTGGCATAACCCAGGCCAGAGAACGTCGCCTACTGATTCCTGCACCCAGTCCAGTGATTTATGGCACTGACTTGGCATTGAGAAGGATTTTATCATCGGCTTACATCCAGCTGCAGAAGAGAAAGGGCATTAGAAGCTGAAAGACCCCAGAAGTGGCTCTGGTTTTCTACTCAAAATAACCACCCGGGGCTGATTTTCCCCAGCCCAGCGCCTTGCATTCATGCACCCAGCGCCTAGTGAATTTGGTGTGCAGGCAGGCTCCCAAATCCAGACAGTGGCACGTCACATCCGCTTTGCCCTGGTGTCAGGGACTGCCCTGAGCGCCCACCCTGCAAACACTTACGCACCTGAGCCCTCCCACTGCGATCCAAGGCTACTCCTACAGATGGAGTTAAACATGTGGTTAAAGCGTTTGCAGAGGTTCCAGAGAGCTGAGGCTCCATGTAAAAGGAACTATACTTCAGTTATTCCAATCTTGGGTTTATGAGATGCTCCTGCCCGTCCCCTCCCTTCACAGCTGAGTCTCCCACCCAGTGGAATTCTCCAAGGAACTTCCCACTCCGAGACCCTACACACTGTGTCCAGCACTAGCTGTCCCTCTGGCCCAATCCCATGCTTCAGGACATAGTCTGAACGCCACCGAGGTCAGTAATTAATTCCCCACCTGCATTTACAGCATGGTAAAACTAGCCATGTATGTTACAGCGGGTTCTTGCTTTTCCTGGAAGCATCAGATATTGTCCCCTGGGCTGGACCAGACAGGACAGCAGCCTGAAATGCCCTGCGGCATTGACTTGAACTCAGACTGACCCTGTGGAAAACGGGCTCAGCCACCTGGACAATTAGGTAATCTTGGCGAGCTGTGAGATTTCAAACAAGTAGTATTTGAGTTTGGCTTGGCAATCCTGGGTCAGGGACTGACGTGAGGGGTTGGGAGACAATAAAGGGAAAGGGTCTGAGAAAGGGCGTCCCTTACAATAAATCGTTCAACCAGTCACTGTTGAAGTGAGATGCTTTACAGATGCTCACAGACAGGCTCTCCCACCAGCTAAGAATTTGGACACTCTGGCTCCCTGCTGGGACCAGCTTTGCTATTCACTTGCAAACAGGGTGGATAAAAATCAATGATTAAAAAAAAAAATCAAAAAAATTGGATTTTTTTGATAAAATGGTTTTTGCCCCTCAAAAAGCTATCTAAAGATAGTTTTAATTAAGATACATTCTAGCTCAAAGATCTCTCATCATGGAATAGGGATGATAAATTCTAATTCTATAGTATGAGACAATATATTCATGTAATGTTTAAGAAAAGTTTTGTAAATGAGTTCCAATACTTCATGGATTAAGGACCCAATCTTATGGGGTTCCACAGGCTTCTGTATAGATTGTGTAGGTTAATCTTTCTATCTACCCAATGGGATTCAGTGCTCAGTCTAGAAGATACCATCAGAGATGTTTGGTTTTGCAGTTCTCAAACTGTGGATTTGTGTCTCCAGAGGTAACATGCTTGTTAACAGCAAAAATGTTTTCAAATAAATAAATAAATAAATATGGAGAGGTGATATACAGCCTGGCAAGAAAATCCTCCAAATATTAACGATTAACCTGTTGAATTGGAGATATTTATGAAGTCATTGGGAGGGGAACTATCTGCTTCAATAACCTTGGGTAAATGAAATAACCAAACAATCATTCATTTTCTGAGATAGCTGTAAAACTCATCTGAAAAGTTTTCAGAATAAATCACCCTTTAAAAATGTATAGTTCCCTAATTGTAGGGAATCCTCTAATTAATGCATCGTTAGGCTCTTTAGCTCTTCCCCCTGTGGAGGTAGAGGCCATGGGTACCCCGGGAACATCAGTGGTCTTGTGCCTGAAGGTACCTCTCCCCTTGACAACCCTCCACTCCCCACCCATTGCACTTCATGCCATTCTGCTGCAGGGCAGCACAACGGGAAGCGTGCAATGCAATCATTCTCATGTCCTTCCGTCCATTCTTGGTCCTGTAAGGACACTGAAGTGCCAGGCCTTCAGCAGCTGCAGTTAGAGCGAGAGGGTCTCACACTCTTGTGCATCAGGCCACGTTTATAGAGCCCTGTGCGGGTACAACATTTGTTTCTGCACACGATCCATGGCTACGAAGCGGATCTTTGCAGATTTGCAGGGCGCTGCCCACTTATACCTGGATTTAGGAGCCGAACTCTGGGCATTATTTTGCAAAACCTGCTCAAGACTTTTAGAGCTTTTTCGAAGCAAACCATGGCGTTTTTTAAACCCCCGACATTCCATGACTGAGCAAAACATCTCCAGGAACATCAACAATGCTGGCTCAAAGAGAGGTAGGACTCTTCTTAAACAAAATGATTTTAAACGAACAACTTGCTACCAAAAAGTTTGAGATATTTGCTGTGGCAGAACAAAGGGGGTTTTCATCTAAAAGAATGTGACCCCAAGCTTCTTACAATTCGTTCTACAGGCATGGGGCTTTTGCATTTTCTGCTGGGGCTTGTCCGGACAAAGAGCCAGAGCTCAGCCCTAACAATCAACCGGGAGAACGGAGTCAGAGGTGAGGAAGGCCTGGGAAGATCCTGAGACAGGGAATGAAGGGGTGTCACATCCACCTGCTCCTTCCTGTAGGTAGATCACAGAAAGATCTAGAGGTGAGTGCTGGGGTTTCCCTGCCATGAGTGGGCAGCGTGCAATTAACAAGGGCTGCTTCTCATACTCACACACACACACCCCATCACGCCATGCACACCTCTCACGCCGGCACCAGATCTGATTTCATCTCATGCATTTACACAGCACATCTCTGCAAGCAGATTATAACCCCCAGTGTCCATAACTCCAGTTAACTCTGCAGTGAGGACATGCTCCCCCCAGCCCCAAGACCCCCCCCCGGCTTGAAGCGGTTTCCATACTATCCAGGGTTTACAGTTTGGCTCAGTGGCTCTCTGCCCCCTCACTGTACAAATTGTTCCAGCGCCCCTGGGCGGGACAGGGCCTGAAGAAAGGGGCATGCGGAGGTGTTGGGAACACATGGGCCCTGCAGCTGCCCCCCCGCCATGCACCCCCCCCGCCCCAGCTCTACCTTCTCTAACCCCCAGACAACACACCTCCCCCTCCCCTTTTCTACTTAGGACTCCAGCCCCACTGAACAGTCCAGAAGGGAGATGGAATCTCTTACCTGAAGTGCCCTCCAAAAACCCAGAGGGGCGGGCTGGAAGGAAGAGCCCCAGAAACACCCCGACCCACGGCATGTCAGAGGCGCAAAAGGAACGGGCGAGATCGGCGGCAACTTCACCAAAAGCTAAGGCCAGCCCACCATCACCTGACTCTACGAAAGCGCAGTAAGCTGGTGGTGTAAACGGTGCATGGGCAGTTCCAGCAGACGATCAACAGAGCCGGTTAGAGATTCATTTAACAACTCTGGAATGGCTTTGCAATGGGAGGAGAGTTTTCCGAGCCATGCTTTGCTTCCTGAGGCGGTCAAGATTTGAGCTTTACTAGAGGATTGTACAGGATTCAGGCACTCTCTCGTTCCTCCTTTGTCAGCCCCTTGCCCTAACACCCTGCCTGCCCTGGGTGCTCAGCTGAGCTCTCCCTAGCTGCACGGTGCAAAACCAGAACTATCCCATTACTCTCCCCTGCTGTGTCTCTCTCCCTCTCTCCCCTCAGGCCAGGCTGCTGCTGCCCCAGGGGAGCTCACTGGGGTCGGGGGTGTCTCTGTGCTGGGTCGCCGGGGCTGTTGCAGACGCTTCCTCCTGCTGGGGCTGGAGGCCCTGTTCAAGCTCCCCTTGGAGAGAAGCGCGCTGTGTTCACAGGAGCAGGACCAGCCCCGCAAACCGACCGCCCGGCTGTCCCAGAGGTTCCCGAGCCCAGCGCTCACCCCCAGCCCAGCCGCATCCAGCAGCTTCTCCCTGCGCCAAGGCACCGCAGCCTGTGGGGCATCTTCAGGGCAGCGGAGCTCCAGGTACTGCCGCTTCTCTGCCCAGGAAAGGGATGGGGAGAGGCTGATGCTGACCCTGTGGGGCTGAGCTGAGCAGCAGCAGGTGCAGCCAGTCCCTGTGGGGATCCCCGATGGCTCCCTGGCTCCAGCTGCTGTTTGGGAGGCAGGGAAGGGGCCCTACAGCCAGGCAGGCTGCACAGCTGCACGCCCCATAGGTGCTGCGGCTGGTGCTGGTAGGGAGGTATGGGGAGGTGGGGATTTCACAGCAACTTAACTAATACACTGAAATGTTTACATCAACATTTTGTGCTAGGGAAAATTGGGTGTTCGATTCAAGACAATTTTTTGTGGAAAGTGTCATTTTAAAAGGAAAAAATCAATTTTTTGTTGGAAAATTCAAAAACCAAAAATGGTTTGGATGATGTGGGGGTTTTTGTTTTGCTTTTTCCCCAATTTGGGACTAACTGTTTTCCGGTGCTGGTAGAAGGTTTTGGCGGGCTTGGCCATTCTTGGCAGAAGTTTTTCATGATCTTGCTCTCCTGGATGGGGAGAAAAGCTTGAAAAGGTGACCCCCCCGCAAAAGGCTCCAACACCAGGAGCTGGAGAACAGAACCCCAACTTGTTGGCTTAAAACCAACAAGACTTTAAAAACAATTGTTTTTCAGGGGGGCTCTGACTTGTGATTTTTTTTTTTTGGTCACTTGCAATTGGCCACGTGGGATAGAACCAGCTTGGGCAGGATCCAGATGTTAGCCCATCTAGAGAGGCCTGGCAGTGGCTCATACACAGCGGCTGTGGGAGTTAGGGACAGGAGAGTGATTTTCTGAAATTACACCTAGCAAGGGAAGGAGCTGGGGAAATGCAGTATACCCTGAGGAATCAGGGACGCTCGGGGGAGGCCACAATGACGCTGCTCAGGAGTTTTGCTCTGACACGCTCAGCCCTCGTGGAACAGAGCCCCAGGCCTTCCCCTCCACGGGCACTGACTTATTTTTCCCCGTAGATGCTCCACCCCTGTTCGGCCCTTAGCCCCCACTCTTCTTTCACCTCTTTCGCAGGGCACCAACTCCTCACCGCGCTCTTCATCCTTGTATCTCTCCAAAGCCAGCCAGCCAGAGCGGGGTGGCACCTCCTCCCACCCCACAAGGACCCCTTGCTGCAACTGTCATGAGTAAGTATCGGGGAGTGAACCCCTCTGCTAGGGCTCCCCCAGGCTGGGATCTCGGTGTCTGGGGGTGGGGGGGATTTGCTGGGGGGTGTCTCTGTTCTGCGCTCTCCCAGCTCCGCTCTTCTTTCTCTGTTAACCCTGCTGGGGTGGAAGCCACCTTCCAGCTCTCCGCTGACCTGCCTGTGCCCCTCTCCTCTCTCTGCCAGGCCTCTGCCTTCACTGGGAGCTCTCGCTGGGGTGGGGCTGCTGCGGACTCTGCTCTGAGCTCTGCCTGCGTATGGGGGAGCTGCACTGGAGCCCCTGGAGGGGTCAGGGACCGTAGGGAGAGCCAGCATCTCGCAGGGGTTCCTATTTCACACCGATCTCTGCACCATTGCTGCACCCAGGGCCCACTGCGCTGGGAGAACCATTGAGGGCCTGACTCCGGGGGGTGGCTTTGCCAGGAGCTGCGTCCTCCAAGAATTGGCCCAGAGATGTCTGGAAACTAGGCCACGGTCTGAGATTGACTTGTTTATTCTGATACCTGTTGCTCCCAGGCTTCCCCCAGCTGCTCTTGGCCAGCGGATGCAGCTCTTTGTCCCCATCTAGTGGCCACATCCCAGCTTTTCGCTCCCTCTTGCTTTTCTGTCAGTGAGCTCAGCAGTAGGCAAGGCGCTGTAGAAGACACTGTGAGGGGAGGAGAATTAAATTCATGGAGGTGTTGCCGGCACCCAGTGCCAGAGGCGAACAACAGCAGGGGGGGGTTTGTTACCCGGTATGCGTCACTTAATAATCACAACGGGGTGGAGAAGCAGAAAAGTTTATTTGCAGCTGCAAACAAGGTACAGGGGGAATAGAATTTTAAATTTTGCACATAAGAGCAGGTCATTACACACACTTTTATATTCCTTAATGCGACTGCACTACACATTAGGTAATTAAAACTTTGCACAAATATTTTGCTTTTTTTATATGGGTTACAACAATGTTTATTTTTTGCAACTTTTAACAAGCATTTTTAGCAACTTAAACGACCAGCACATCTTGTTTGGCCTTGTAGCTGTTTTTTCTATTATTTTTAACTTGGCGCAAGCAAACTTTACACTATGAGGCATTATATGCGGCTGCAACATTGTTTTAAGAGCAAAAGAGCTTACTCAAACCAGCCAGGCCTGAATTTTATTAAGGGGGGTTGAGAAGAAGCTCTTAGGGCTTTCGCAGGGAGACTTTTTTGACCTTTATGGCCTTTTATTTTTTTAATTTAACTAGTGGCCATGCCCTGGGGTTTTTAACAATTTTTTTTGAGAATATTTATTTTTATTGCTTGAGGTTTTTTATTTTTATTTACTTACTAGCGGGCTATGCATAAAATTAAATTTTTTAAAACTATGCAAAATAGGCATTTTTACCAGGACTATATATAACATAGTAAATATAACATGATTCACACAGGAAAAAAAACTTAAATAATAGGCTAAAGAACTTATTTAGCTCCGGGGAAAGGCTTCAGCTTAGCTAATTTTCTCTAGTTTGCTGATGAATGCTCTTTGCTAGCTGCTTTAGGCGTTGGAAATCAGCTTTTACGGATGTCTCTGCATCTGCTATATTAAAGCAACACATGCTTGCAAACTCCTGGCATAGGTGACCATGGCGTAGAAGTAAATAGTCTACAGCCAGCCTGTTCTGTAGCACACCCTGACGTACTTCCCCGAACTCATGTAAGAGTTGGGCCAGGACAGTTGAGTTTAAATTAATGGCCTTTGCCACTGTGCAGGCAAGGTACTCTACTGCGTGGTAATTATGCACCACAAGCCCAGGGATACTAACTAAAGAAAAGGCCAGAGCTGCTGCCTTAGTCTCTGAGAATAAGGTTCTCTGAGAACGACGTTGCGTTCACTGCACTCTGGGCCAGTGCCAGCCAGGTATTTACGGGTACAATGCTTGAAACAGCAGTACCGGTTAGGCACATGGCTAAGAGGGGGAATAAAATATACTTTTTAATTTATTTTTTTGCTTTTTTTGGTGGGCTGCTGTTTAAATAGTAATTTTAGTCTAAGATCTTCACTGGAGGGGGCTGAATGCACGGTCTACCTTTTAGCAGGGGGGGCGGGGGGGGGGGGGTTTGACATTTCTTTCAGCTGGGTATAATGAATCTAATTCTTGTTTCCCTCGACCTTTGCTGCCGTGTGGGAGACCAGCAGGACGGTATAGGGTCCCTTCCACTTTTTCTGGAGGGGCTCGTCTTTCTAGGTACGTATGAGCACTGAATCACCAGGCTGCAGGGAGTGGATGGGTGAGTCCAAGGGTAGAGGCTGGGAATCCTTAGTATACCTGTGAAGAGACAAAAGAACAGCAGATAGGAAACACATATACTGAGAGAGAAACTTGTTTTTTAATTTTTACTTTTTTTTTGACATAAGCGGTGTACTATTTATAGGCCGTGTTTTTTTAAACATAATTTTAAAGGGACTGAGCTTTAATTTACCCTTCGGGAGAGCACGGCTGCGGAGCAGAACTAGGGGCAGGGCATCAGGCCACCGTAGGGAGGCCTCCTGGCATACTTTCGAGAGATGTCGCTTAAGGGTCTGATTGATCCACTTCACTACCCCACTGGCTTGCGGTCTCCAGGGTGTATGGAGTTTTCAGGGAATCTGTAAGGTGTCTGAGATGCTTTGGACGATTTTTGACGTGAAGTGTGTTTTATTGTCAGATTTTATTCACTGGGGAAGTCCAAAGGGAGGAATAATCTTTTTAACAAACTTGAGAGCCACTGTCCTGGCAGTGCAATTGCGACATGGAAAGGCTTCTGACCATCTGCTGAATCCATTTACTATGACAAGGAGATACTTGAACTTTTGGGTGCGGGGAAACTTAGCAAAGTCTATTTGCCACACCCGTCCGGGGCCTGGAGTGGGTTCCAGGGCCGCTGGTGGTACTGGGTGTCCTGATTGGGGGTTATTCTTTTGACAGACTAGGCATTTTGTTTGTACTTGGGCAGCTAGGGCTCTGAGTCTGGAGGTTATGAAGTACTTTTTTATTACTTGGATAAGTGCCTCCCTGCCAACATGAGTGGTTTGATGTAATTTTTGTAATACTGGCAGAATTAGGCCCTTTGGTAAGAGGACTTTCCCTTCCGGCGAATGAAGCCATCCCTCCTTTTCCTGGAGACCAAGTTTGTCAGCTAGCTGTTTCTCCTCCCCAGAATACTGAGGGGTCGGGAGCTTCCCCACTGATGGGATAAGGGCATGCATATAGGTGTTTTTAGTCTGAGGGAACATCAGGGTGGCAGCATGCTTTGCCTCTTTATCTGCCCTGGCATTACCCCTGGTCACATCTTGATCCTCCCTCTGATGGGCCTTATAGTGTCCCACTGCCACTTCCAAAGGGAGTTGCACTGCCTCTAGAAGCCGGAGGATTTGGGGCCCGTACTTGACTGGGGAGCCTTGGGCTGTCAGCATTCCCCTCTGCTTCCACAGGCCAGCAGGAGCATGCAGCACCCCAAAAGCATATTTGGAATCAGTGAAAATATTGACCTGGGTTTTTTTTGGACAGTTCGAGTGCACGGGTCAGGGCCACTAGCTCAGCCAACTGGGCAGAGGTCCCAGCGGGCAAACTTTCAGCTTCCACGGTGTCACTGAGGGTTACAATAGCATAACCTGCCGTTTTTTGCTCATTTATTACCATGCTGCTACTATCAGTGTACCACTCATAATCTGCATTTGGGAGGGGCACATCCTTCAAGTCCGGGCGGCTAGAATATTGGGCATCTATGATTTTTAAACAGTCATGTTTCTGTTTCTCAGTTTTTGGTAAGAGGGTGGCAGGGTTAAGGGATGGACAAGGCTGCAGCGTGACCTCAGGGTTCTCTAAGAGCTTTGCTTGGTATCTTGCCATACGCGCTTGTGTGAGCCAGAGGCCGCCCTAACATCCAGTAAAGCACGTACCATGTGTGGTGTAAAAACATGTATTGTTCCCCCTAGTGTCAGTTTCTCTGCTTCTGCCAGGGTCAGGGCAGTGGCTGCCACTGCCCGCAGGCACGCTGGCCAGCCCTTGGCTACTTGGTCCAGTTATTTCGAAAAATATGCCACCGGACGTTTTCATGCTCCTAGCAGCTGTGTGAGTACTTCCAGGGCCACCTCCTTTCGTTTATGTACATACAACTGAAATGGCTTGGAGAGATCTGGCAGACCTAAAGCCGGGGCTTCCATTAGCTTGTTTTTTAGGATTTTAAATGCCCTGTCAGCCTCTGGTGTCCAATGAAAGGGGTCATGGTCTGCTCCTTTTACACAGTCATACTGGGGTCTACCCTATAGTTCAGACTCTGGGATTTATATTCTACAGAAGCCTGCCATCCCCAGAAATGCTCTGAGCCGCTTGCGATTACTCGGGATAGGAACTTGGCATATGGCTTTTATTTTTTTATTTGAAAGCTGGCGTTCCCCCTGCTGTAAGTAGAACCCAAGGTACTGTACCTGCGGGAGAGCAATCTGAGCCTGACTTCGTGCTACCCGATATCCTTGGAGTCCCACAAAATTCAGGAGACTCACGGTGGCTTTAAGGCCGGGAGTTAAGCCTACAGTGGCAATTAACAGATCATCTATGTATTGCAAAAGGAGGGCTTCTTTATTATCCCACTCCTCTAGGTCCCTGGCCAGAGCCTGGCCAAAGAGGGTGGGGGAATTTTTAAACCCCTGGGCTAACACTGTCCAGCAAAGTTGCTTTTTAACTCTGTTCCGGTCCTCCCATTCGAAGGAGAAAATCTCCTGTGCTGAGGTGTCAACTGGGATGGCAAAAAAAGCATCTTTTAAATCAAGAACTGGAAAATGGGTATACTGTTCCCCTATAGAAGCCAATAGGGTACAGGGGTTAGGGACAAGAAGGTGCAGAGTCTTAACCCATTCATTAACTGCCCTTAGGTCTTGTAGCAGCCGGTACGTGCCATCAGGTTTCTGTACGGGTAAAATGGGACTGTTCCAGGCTGACTGACATTCCCGGAGAATACCGTACGTTAGAAATCGATCTATGGTTTCCTGTAACCCCATTTTGGCTTCCTTCTTGATTGGCTATTGCTTTACCCGCACCGGGCCTTTCCCGGGTATGAGCTGGACATGAATGGGGGTTTGGTGAGTAGCTTTTCCTGGGATCCCTGATGCCCACACAAGGGGATACACTTGGACTTCCCACTGGTCCCATTTTGGGGCTTGCATAGCCGAGGGTTCAACTGCAAGGGTCATAATCTATGCATTTTCAGGGGGTAAGGTAAGGGTTATTTCATCTGGAGTAAAATGCAGGGTGGCACCTAGGTGACACAGCAGGTCCCATCCCAGCAACGGTGTTGGGCATTCAGGGAGCTATACCAGCTTATGGGATATGGTTTTGTTTCCCAAAGCACGTTCTGCTGGGGCATACACTAGGCACTTGGTATCTTTGCCCGTGGCTCCTGTGACAGTGAGGGAGTCTGCTACTGGCAACTGAAGCGGTTGATTTACAGCAGTTCGCGCCGCTCCAGAGTCCACTAAAAAATCTATTTCTTCATTTCCCACCCGCATTTTTACTCGGGGTTCTGGGGGTTGGAAGATCTGTTTTCCCTGACACCCTTATTTTTGTTTTTTTATCGCCATCATAGAGGTACTTCCCCTTTTCTTTTTGTTTGGGCACTTATTTTTTTAGTGTCCCTCTTGCCGACACAAGGCACACTGATTGCGCCCCAGTCGTCTTTTTCGCAGGCCTGGACCTCCGTGTCCACGGCCCCCTTTTTTTTGTTTACTTTCCTTCGTGCCTGCCTGCACTGCCACTACCATTAATTTTACTTGCTTTTTTTTTTTACTTTTTTTCAACTATGCACTTGATTTGATGCTTCCAAAATCTGTGCCATGGTCATACTTATCAAATCCTCCTTTTTCTGTAGCTTTCTCTTTATGTCGGGGGCTGACCTGCTTGTAAATACTCCTTTAATAATTGCCTCAGTTTGTGGATTATTATGATCTGTATTGGTATATTGTTGGATCGTGTTTCGAATGCGCTGCAAAAAAGCTGCAGGGCTTTCCTTTGGATCCTGCACTACCTTCTATGGTTTAGTTTAATTATTCTGTCTGACAGCTGCGTGACGGAGTCTATACAGTAGCAGCTCCTTATAGGAGGTGAGGTGGGTCATAGCCTGATTGTCATTTGGGTCCCACCTAGGATTTTTTATAGGAACTTGATTATCTGGGATTGGGACATTGTTACGGTCTTGGTCATCTCGCCTTTTCGCTTTTTTCCTTGCTTTAGCTATGACCTGTTCTTGTTTAACCTCAGTCAATAATGTTTGCAGAAGGACATTACAATCATCCCAGCCTGGCTTGTAGATGCTAAGAGATCCCTCAAAAACCGATACCAACTTGCTTGGGTTGATAGAAAATTCTCCAGCCTGTGCTTTGAAAGCGGCCAGGTCCATAGGATTAAAAGGTGCATGAGTATAGACCTGCATAGTAAGAGCTTGTCCTTTCTATTGCATTAGGGGCGATTTTAGTCTTGGTAAGTAACGGGTATAATCCAGCAGATGGAGCCTGAACCTCACTATGAGCTTCACTAGGAATCTTACTTTGAGCCTCGCTCTGTGTGGGTGTAGGGGCCGAAGGAGCCTCGCTCTATGTGGGTGTAGGGGCCGAAGGAGACACTGGATCTGCCATTACATTTGGGGTGGAGATCCGGGGACTGACATTAATTGCTACAGGGCCAATCGGGGTTAAATTACAGCATTGTAAAATATCAGTACGAGACTATAAGGTTATAAACAAGTAAGCATACGAATGCTTATTCTACTTCGCCATTCGCTGACAGAACAGGAGTAACTGGAGGATTGTATTATGATTTAGTGATCCTCTGGGAGGCCACTGTTCTTGGTCCTCTAATTGGTACTGAGGCCAGTCAACTGTACAAAATCGCTTCAATTTACCCTTAGTCATTGGATCTGATCCAAATATCTTCCAATTTACTAAAATACACTCTAGGGGCGTGCATCGTACCGTACCTCCCGTGCTCTGTTCCTGTCCCATACCTACAGGGTAACTGTGGGCGTCCCCAGGTTCCAACAGAGCATATAATCCGGATTTCAAAAGGTTCCTACCTTATCCAAGGGACTGGTTCCCCAACATCGCCCACAGCTGCTCCTCCCCTATATCCAAGGAACCGGTTCCTCACCGTCTCCCACAGCTGCTTCTCCACCATGTGAGTGCGTTGCACCGTCGTGCCCTCCGGGGTCGATCAAACTGCGTCTCCTCTGAGGCCCCCAATGAACTCACCGGTGTGTGCTGGGCGTCGGTTGTCGCTGCAATCCTCCACCTCCAGAAGCGATCTGGGCAAGGCTAAATTGCATCCTCGTCACCCCACGTTGGGACTCCAAAAGCTGTTGCCGGCACCCAGTGCCAGAGGCGAACATCAGCAGGGGGGGTTCGTTACCCGGTGTGCGTCACTCAATAATCACAACGGGGTGGGGAAGCAGAAAAGTTTATTTCCAGCTGCAAACAAGGTACAGGGAGAATCTCAAATCCTGCACATCAGAGCAGGTCATTACACACACTTTTATATTCCTTAACGCTACTGCACTACACATCAGCCAATCAAAACTTTGCACAAATACTCTGCCTTTCTTATATGGGTTAGAACAATATTTATTGCCTGCAACCTCTAACAAGCATTCCTAGCAACTTAAAGAACCAGCACATCCTGTCTGGCCTTGTAGCTCTCTTTCCTATTATCTTTAACTTGGCGTCAGCAAACCTGACACTATGGGGCATTGTCTGCGGCTGCAACATTGTTTTAAGAGCAAAAGAGCTTACTCAAACCAGCCAGGCCTGAATTCTATAAAGGGGGGTTGAGAAGAAGCCCTTAAGCCTTGAGCAGGGAAACCTCCTCGACCCTTATGGCCTTCCATCTCCTCAACTTAACTAGTGGCCATGCCCTGAGGTCTCCAACAGAGGTAAATGGAAAAGGGGATGTAACCAAAGGTAGATGGGGCCAGACTAACCTGAGCTCTTTCTTTGAGCTGAGAACTGGTTGTTTAGAGAAGGGAAATGCAGCAGATCTAATATACTTGGACTTCAGTAAAGCATTTGATACGGTATCACGTGGGAAATTCTTAGCTAAATTAGAGAAGACGGGGATCAGTACAAGAATTGTAAGGCGGGTAAGGAACCAATTAAAGGGGAGAAGTCTGGAAACTGAACTATGGGATCAGAGGGAGGTTCCTAATGGAGTTCTTCAAGGATCTGTTTTGGGATCCATCTTCATTAATCTCTTTATTCATGGTGTTAACCCAAAAAGTAGGAGAGTGATAACAAAACTTACTGATGATTAAAAAGCTGGGAAACATGGTCTGTCCAGAGGGGGTAGAATATTATACAGGAAGATCTGGATGACCTTGAAGACTGGAGTTCCAGAAGAAGGATGACATTTAAAGGTACCAGGTGCAAAATCCTGCACTTAGGGTCTAATAAGAAGAATTTCTTCTTGATGCTGGGGCTCATCAGTTGGAGGCGACAGAGGAGGGGCGAGACCTTGATGTGTTGGTCGATTATACAGTGACTGAGCCACCCATGTGATGTGACCATGAAAAAGGCAAATGTGATGCTAGGATGCATCAGCTGAGGCACTTCCAGTCGAGACAGAGAAGTACGAAAGTACATGGCCCTGGAGAGCCCTCCTCTAGAATCCTGTGTATGATTCTGATCATTCGAGAAAGATGAATTCAGAGTGAAACAGGTACAGAGAAGAGTTCTCAGGATGATCAGGGAATGGAGGGCCTGTCTCACGAGAGAAGGCTGGGAGAGCTGGGCTGGTTTAGTCTAGCAAAACAAAGGCTGAGAGGGGATCTGATGGCTCTCCATAAATACATCGGGGTAAACAGCAGGGAGGGTGGAGAGCTGTTCTAGCTAAAGGACAATGTAGGCCCAAGAACAAAGGCGAATCAACTGGCCAAGAACAAGTTCAGGCTGGAGATTAGAAAGTTTCTAACCATTTGAGGAGGGAGGTTCTGGAACAGCCTCCCAATAGGGGCAAACTTTATTAGTTTTAAGAGAGCATTGGACACGTTTGAGTGTGACTGTATGAGAGGGTTGCTTGTGGGATGGGGGTGGACTGGGCAACCCTGAGGGTCTTGTCTGGTATATGTCTTATGGTCCCAAGTCTCTTGCTTCAGCTGGTCACATGCAGGGGTCAGGAAGAGATTTTCCTCGCCAGTGTATTCTGGGTTGGGCGGAGTGTGTGTAAGGCGGGTAAGGAACAGAAAGGAAGCCCTGCTGGAGCTGCGAATGGGTTTGGCTGGTGTGGGGTTGCAATTGGCGTGTTACTAATGAACGGTGAAGCCTTGAGTTATGGAGCTCACTCGAAGTGAGTGCCAAGGAAACCCGCACACCGCCCCGCTGTGTATCCTGTATCTGCCACAGAAGGAGTGAAGAGAATCAAGAGAGCTGTCTGGGGTGACCTAAGGCCAGAACCGCAGGGGGCTCTGGGGTGGGACTGAGGAGTATTGACAAAACTGGGCTAGCAGGGAGCTGCTGGTCGGGATTGAGGGGCATGAGATCTTTGTCTACAGTGAAATGGTTCTCCAATTTGGTTCCTAGTTTGATGTTTTTGCCTTCATCCCTCCACCTGCATGAGCAGCACAAACCTCTGTGCACTTGGCCTCTAACCCAGCCGCAGGGCTCTGTGCTTGTAGATTTCAACCATGCTTCGTACTTTGCTGTGAATATCACATTGCAGCTGCCAATGGGAGATGCTGCCAGGGATTTCTATGGAGCAGCAGATAGCCCAAAAGCCAGGGCTCCGACGGAGCCCCAGGACGACCCTGACAGCAGCGACATGGAGGAGATGGAGGTGGAGGAGATGGGAGAATGGGAGAGCGAGGAGATGGATGTGGATTAGAACATCTGGGATTTGAGAAGTGCTGGGTGTGCATATGGCACCATACGATGCACCCACACGAGAGGGGCTTCCTCACCTCTCACTGTTTAGAGAGCTAGGCATCTCAGGGGTTCTCTTATATATATTTTATTATTCCATTCTTCTTTGCACTTACACACTTTGAGCAGATTTAGGAATGAATGAATGTTCCGTTTCCAGTGGTGTCTTCATGCCAACAGCTCTGGGATTCGGACACGATACGGGAACAGTAGGGTAACGTGCATCAAATCTCTTCAATCCAGACAGCGTGATCAGCATGGGCAGCAGGTGTCATGGGGCTGTGGGCACTGAGGTTGCAGTGCCCTGGGGCTGGGGTCTCGCCCCCCGACCTCTGCCATCCAGTGCTGGGGCTGTGGGCTGTGGTGAGGGTGCTTTGGGCTCCTGCGGGGGAGAGGTAGGTAGAAGGGGAGGGAGGGGGGCAGAAGGGGAGTGGCGGGACCTCAGGCACAAGGGGAAGGGCCAGGGGCTAGGCTTCCTGGGTGGCCAACTCACAGGCAGCCCGTGCTGATCGGAGAGTAGACTAATGATCGTCAGGCTTTGTGCTGACCAGGTCTAAGTCAGAGCAGCCTTGGGGCTGCTCTAATGTACATTCCGCTCCACATAGGCCCGGGTAAGATGAGAATAGCTGTACTACAATGCCTTCTGGCCATGGGAAGCAGGGCAGTTGAGGCCTTTCCACCAGCCAGGGAAGCCTCTATCTGCAGGTATCCTCTGAGGGTATTGACCCTGTGACATTGCACTTCATAAGCTTTATAAAAATGTTTAAGTGTGAATACGATGTAACTGGAATATGCTTTATGCAAAAGGTCTCTATAAGTTTTGTAATTAGACCTTACAAATCTACTGAGTGTGTTCATCCTATTTGGATGAATGTGTCATTCTTGTATCTCAAATTAGGAATATGAGATATCACTCTGAGGTCCTACTGTAGTTATGCAAAGTGTGGGCCATTAATGGTGGCTTAGAATCTTGATGGCTCCCATTAGCTAGGACAACTGACTGTAGATGGCTCTGTTCACCTGCAAGCCTTCACTGCATACGTGCGGGCCAGTCCTGAAAGAATGGAGGGGGGCTCACAGGACATGTGAACATGTCACATGATACTTGAATCCATCTTTAACCTGGTGCTTTTCCATTTAGAAGGAGGGGTGGAAACCCAGAGAGACCGTGAGAGGATTCCCGCCTTGTGCCAAAGATATCAAAGGGGGTGGAACAGAACAAAGGGGGCTGCCAGTCATAAGAAATCCCCGAGTTACCACCTGAGCTGGAACAAGGCTGTACCAGGGGAAAGGATTGGGCCCAGACTGGAGGGAGTCCAGTCTGGGAAAGAAGCTTTTTGGAACATCTCTCAGGGTGAGATTTATCTGTATTCCGTTTCTTAATGTATTAGGCTTAGACTTGCGTGTTTTGTTTTATTTTTCCTGGTAACTTATTTGTTCTGTCTGTTATTACTTGAAACCATTTAAATCCTACTTTTTATAGTTAATGAAATCACTTTTGTTTATTAATTAACCCAGAGTAAGTGATTAATACCTGGGGGAGCAAACAGCTGGGCATCTCTCCCTATCAGTGTTATAGAGGGTGGACAATTTGAGTTTACCCTGTATAAACTTTATACAGAGTAAAACAGATTTATTTGGGGTTTGGATCCCATTGGGAGCTGGGTGCTGGAGACAGGTGACCTGCTGAGCAGTTTTGGGTTCAAGTCTGCAGCGTTGGGGGTGTGGCCCAGACCTGGGTCTGTGTTTGCAGCTGGCAAGCATGTCTGGCTCAACAAGGCAGGGTTCTGGAGTCCCAAGCTGGAAGGGAAAATGGGCTCAGAGGCAAATTCAGCACGTCAGGTGACAGACAGGGCATTGCAGGTGTTCTCCTCACCCTGGTCGAATGCCTTGTGCGGGTTGTACCTGGGGGGTGCAGGGGTGGAATGAGCCGGGGACGGCTGCCCGTTTGAGTGATCCATAGCAGGCATACGAGGCACTTTTGGGGGAGCCTTGTCCAGGCCTGCCATGGGTCAGCTCTCTCAAACCACCACCCCTGGCAGCGCAAGCCTGACCTTCCAGCCCCCTGCAGGCCTCGCTCTCTGTGTACAGGTTAGCGATAGACACTCCCAAAGCCTCTGAGCGTCCCTCGGGAGTGCTCAGCCCGTTCCCCGGAGCACACGCAGAACTGTGACTCTAATCCCACAGGCGCGGTCCACAGCAGCTTGTAAGATTCAGTTCAGGCCAACCACTCTATTGAGAACCCAGCACTTAGATATACAGAAAACAGGAATGAGTTTATTATCAAAGAACAGAGATGCAAGCGAGAGTGAATAAATACTGGTAACACCCATTGTTTCATGTTCTGTGTGTATATAAATCTCCCCATTGTATTTTCCACTGAATGCATCCGATGAAGGGAGCTGTAGCTCACGAAAGCTTATGCTCAAATAAATTGGTTAGTCTCTAAGGTGCCACAAGTCCTCCTGTTCTTTTTGCAAATACTGGAAAGTAATGGTTACATAGGATTTTGTTTTCTAACACTTTCTAGAGCCGGGGTTCTCACAAATTTTTGGCAGCCTCAGAATGAGGCTCTGACAATACTGAACTAACTGTAGGAAAAACAAATAAATAAATTACATGTGCATATTTACATAGGGATTTTTTGCAGACTCAATAATAAATATAAGGTACAGTTGTGTCTTTTCTTTACTGGACCTAAACACAGAACAAACCAGTGCTTTGCACAGTCTTGTCTTTTTTGTTGTTCTTTTGCTTTTTTGGTCAAAGGTGGACGGCTGTACAACAATTCTGAACTAAATTTAAAAATGCTTTACATAATAGAAAGGATAATGACTAATAATGAAAGAATGTATCTGCCAATATGTCCAAAGTTTCTTTCACAGACAAAAAAACCCAGTCAACGTAGCCCAGTAATAATAATGATAACAGTAACAACAAAGTCTGAGCCGTTGCTGTTGTCTTTTCAGCTTGGTTTTTGCATCATTTAACAGCTTGCGCCTCTGAAGCTCACCGTAGTAATTTGGTTCAACTTCCCTTGCACAAGTGCTGTAGGGACGTTGCACGACATACATTTCAATTTGATGAATTTCTCTCTCACACTGCAACTTGTTCAGAAATGGAATCAGATGGCTTCGGAAACACAGGAAACTGCCTTTCCCCCTGGTGCTGAAGTGTTTCTTTTTCTTTCTATGTTTTGCTTTTCTTAGCAGAAGGTCCCAGAGGAGCCACCTGCTGTCACATTCAAGGTCATTTTCTGGCACTAGATTATCTGAAATACTTTCTGATACCCAGTCACATTTTAACTTTTTCACCTTCCTCCCCACCCCCATGAACAATCGCAACCTGCCCAAACACCACGCAGTGAGATGGCCCATAGCCACTTACAGAGCTACAATAACATGAGATGTAAACACAGTGGTTAGAGGTCTATAAAATCATGAGTAGTGCAGAGAAAGTGACTAAGGAAAAGCTATTTACTTGTTCCCGTAACACAAGAATTAGGGGCCACCAAATGAAATTAATGGGCACCAGGTTTAAAACAAATAAAAGGAAGTTCTTCCTCACACAGCGCACAGTCAACCTGTGGAACTCCTTGCCTGAGGAGGTTGTGAAGGCTACGACTATAACAGGGTTTAAAAGAGAACTGGATAAATTCATGGAAGTTAAGTCCATGAATGGCTATTAGCTAGGATGGGTAAGGAATGGTGTCCCTAGCCTCTGTTTGTCAGAGGGTGGAGATGGATGGCGGGAGACAGATCACTTGATCATTGCCTGTTAGGTTCACTCCCTCTGGGGCACCTGGCGTTGGCCGCTGTCGGCAGACAGGATACTGGGCTGGATGGACCTTTGCTCTGACCCAGTATGGCCGTTCTTATGTTCTTAGCCAAAGAATACACTTTGTGACTTGAAAGAAAACCACACCTATGTAGCTCAGCTCTGCCGGCATGGTACTATTTAAAAGGGAGCGCGCATTAGGATTTATGGCATTTAGAAGACACCTTTAATACTTAACATCTGAGCGATTGTTGGGGCACTTTGGAGGCTCTTGTGGCTGCAAACAATCAGCTGCTGGCTGCATTTGAGAAATGCTGTTCTGGAGTCTAAACGAACAAGGCCTTCCCTTAGCCACATGCTGGGGAAATGAGGTAAGACTCCTTCTCATAAGATCACTCCCTCTCAGCTGCAGAGAAAAGCTTGACAACGTGACCCTGAGTTTAAAAGGTTCAAAAGCAGAAGGCACATACGGAGTTTAAACGAGACACACTTATTGCTTGAGGGCCCCACTGCCTGATTTTGAGATCTTGGCTCGTTCAAGTAGGTGTGAGTTGTGTAAGTGTCACTTCTAGGAGTCTCATTTTGAGCCCCTTTTGAGTGCAGTCTCTTTTCCCATCTGTCAAGGTTCCTTCCCCACTTTGAACTCTAGGGTACAAATGTGGGGACCTGCATGAAAACCTCCTAAGCTTACTTTACCAGCTTAGGTTAAAACTTCCCCAAGGTACAAACTATTTGACCCTTGGACTTCCACTGCCACCACCAAACGTTTAATCGGGTTTCTGGGAAAGTGTTGTTTGGAAACGTCTTTCCCCCCAAAATCCTCCCCAAAACCTTGCACCCCACTTCCTGGGGAAGCTTTGGTAAAAATCCTCACCAATTTGCATAGGTGACCACAGACCCAAGCCCTTGGATCTTAGGGCAATGAAAAAAGCATTCAGTTCTTGAAAAGAAACATTTTAATAGAAGGAACAGTAAAAAGAAAAGGATCACCTCTGTAAGATCAGGACGGTAAATACCTTACAGGGTAATTAGATTCAAAACATAGAGAATCCCTCTAGGCAAAACCTTAGGTTACAAAAAGACACACGGACAGGAATATTCATTCTATTCAGCACAACTTATTTTATCAGCCATTTAAAGAAATCATAATCTAACGCATATCTAGCTAGATTACTTACTAAGTTCTAAGACTCCATTCCTGTTCTGTCCCTGGCAAAAGCCGCACCCAGACAGACACAGACCCCTTTGATGTTCTCCCTCTTTCCAGCTTTTGAAAGTATCTTGTCTCCTCATTGGTCATTTTGGTCAGGTGCCATCGAGGTTATCCTAGCTTCTTAACCCTTTACAGGTGAAAGGATTTTTCCTCTGGCCAGGAGGGATTTTAAAGGTGTGTACCCTTCCCTTTATATTTATGACACCATCACATACACCTCAGGTTTGCTACAGATCCACCGTCTTCCCATGTAGCACCGTGAGCTGCTGACCCCTTTCTCGTCGTTCAGATACGCGCAGTCACCTCCTCCTCTTCAGTGAAACCTGCAACACAGAAGCCAGGGAGCTGCAGTCAGGCAGAGGCCAGGCATTTCACACCAGTCCCAGCCAGGGGAGCCGTTCTCCACAGTGCAGGCCTGAGTGCGGAGCAGCTACTCTCCCAGCCCCTCAGGAGCAGAGCTCAGGACAGCGGGGACTTTGCAGAACCGCTGACTGTTCCTGACCCTCTATGCTGAGCAGCCCACAGGGGTGCTGGAGAATGGACAGTCCCCAGCAGGACAGAGAGAATTTGTTAGACTGATTGTCAAAAGGGACCGGCCCTCTAACAAGAGGGGCAGACCATCACCAGAACCAGACGACTGAGCAGGAAAAGCGGGGGACAGGAGGGATCTCGCCTCCTTGAAACACATGGAGCAGAACCAAGATGACACTGAAAGAAGAAATTGCATTCAGGGGTTTCCTTTTCCGTTGATCTATAACTCTTGAGCTTTCCATTGGGGTTGGGGGAAAAAGAGAGTGTTGAAGAAGTTCCTTTGTGAAAGCATGTGTTCCTTGTTTGTAACCCTCACGTGACTCTCCCAGAGTTCATCTGGTGTGGAGGGTGGAGCTCTAGGGACAACATGCCTCTCGGGAGATTTGGGAGGGTTCAGCACTGGTTTTGGGTCCTACAGCAGCTGATCTGCAGGGTCCCACATCCTAAGGAGCATACCAGACAGGGAGTGTGTACCCCAGGAGAGTGCCACAGAGGCCCGAACTCAGGACAGTGTCTGGTAGCTCTTCAGACCCAGTGAGGCTGGAAGCAGGTGGGATCCAAAGGTTGGGTCCAATACAGCAGAATGGGGACTGTCCATTGGGGAGCCCTGACCCAGCGCCAAAAGAGCCTGATTTTTCAAAGTACTGAAGTAACCCAGACCAGAGAAGTGGGGGGGTCTCCATCCCCCTCTAATGGCTGGCCTGCAAAAGAGCTTTATCAATGGCGGGGGGGTTCAGTTAAAGAAGTGGATTCTTTCGCTCCTATGGCAGAGGCTCATGCTTCTAGTCCTGAAGTCCCAGGGTTCAAGCAGCGCTGGTTTTGTGATCACACTTGGAGCCCACTGAAACCCATCGCGGGGTGTTGCTGGGCAGCCATCACTACTGTACCCCGTTCCCGTGGGAGCCCCAGGCGTCCAGCACCTGTGAACCGCAGGCTCCTTTAACATCGGTGCCTTGTTGCGGATTCAGAGGCCTCACCAGCCAAGTCACTCAAACCTGCCGGCTGCAATCCCCAGCGGGACCTGCACCTGCCATGCAGTGCTCGGCATGCTGCCCTCTCTAGCAGCCACTGATAACCTGAGCTCCCTGCTGCCTCCTTTCCCCGGGGGGGGTCAGACACCCCAGGGACCTTGCTGAAGAGGGCTGGGGGAGAACAGCGAGTGTCCCAGCTGAAATCCCAGCGCGCTGCGAGGGCATCTCTGGCTGTGGCGGGCTCTGTCTCCGGCCCAGCACCGTGCTGCGGGGAGGAGCCGAGAGTTCAGGGACACGCCGGCTCCCATCGGTCTCCGATACACGCAGGACGCGAACGGACCAGGGTCGTGTCTGGTTGTTTCACTAGCACTGAGTGGTGGATCTACCTGAGCTCAAACAGCTCAGACACCAGAATCCCAAGCCCAGGGGATTAGTCCAGAGGGGCGAGAGAGACTCACAGGTGGTTGAATTTGGTGCTGTTGGTCCATTTCCAGGGCTGACCCTGTTCCCTCCGGAGGCCGATCCAGTGGTCCTGGACACCCTTATGGCGCAGCAGGAACGCCTTCAAGAAAGCCGAGGGACAGCAGGTATCAGCCCCAGCTCCGGTGCTTCCCCACCCCCCCCTCCAGGGCTCTGTGCCGCAGAGAATCCCAGTCTCATATTCATAGAGTATCAGGGTTGGAAGGGACCTCAGGAGATCTTCTAGTCCCACCCCCATCCCCAATTAAATCATCCAACAGATTTTTGCCCCATATCCCTAAATGGCCCCCTCAAGAATTGAACTCACAACCCTGGGTTTAGCAGGCCAATGCTCAAACCACTGAGCTATCCCTCCCCCCATACTGAAGAGTGCTCAGTTTATTTTTTTTTGGGGGGGGGGGTGTTCCCCTGCCTTTTGCAAAGTACAAGATCACCCAGGCAGTATTAACCCTCCCCCTGCACAGAGCAGCCCCACCCCTGTGCTCCCAGTCACCCACACCCCAAGTCCCCCTGGGCTGGGGGCAGCTGCTGGGTCTGAGCTCTCTGCAGAGACCTCTCTTCTCACAGATCAGCCCCCACTCACCACAGCAAGGCAGGAGGAGGGAGCGAGTCAAGCTGAAGTGGGAGCGGTCAATGTGAGAGGATCCCCTCCTCCCCCCCTCCTCAGCTGGCTGCTCCTTTCCCATCCCCACAACAGGAGCACTGGCTGGGTTCTCAGTCCCACTCCCGCAGCCAGCAGGCCAGGAGCTGCCTGAGCCAGCCCTGCCCTAGACAGAAGCTGTCTCCCTATTTGGGGAGGGGGGCAGCTGAGAATGGGCAATCCCTGTGATCACACACAGACAGTAGGGCCCTGGGCCCAGCCAGGGCTGGCGTTCAGCAGCTGGAAGTTCATTCACTCTGGCCTCCCAGCATGGGAGGGCTCAGAGCTGCTCCTCACCCTATGGGGCAGAGCCCAGGTCCTACTGCAGCAGCCACCACTGTGCCAAGATCAGTGTATGGCAATTCGAGAGTCTCTCACCATTTCCTGCTCACTCCAGCCAGGGAGGCACCCGGTGCACAGCAGCAGCTCCGGCTGTCGGTCCAGCTCCCTTCCGTCTCTGAGAAATAGTAGCATTTCCCTCGGTATCCCATCCAGCCGTCTGGGCACGAGGGGCCAGCAGGGGGGCACAGATCAGCTGATGAAAGCTGAGATGTCAGCACTGAGAATGAGACAGTCACATGGAGGGTAAGAGTTACACCTAGAATTGGGCATTTGACTGGTACAAAAATTGGTCAACTGACCAGTCAAAACTGTCAAAGAGTGGTCAGATATTTTAAAATACCAATTTATCAGAATTGGTTACCTCCCGCCAGGAACAAAAAAGAGCAAGACGTCATTCTCTCCAGTAGGTTTAGCTTTCGATAGATACGGATCTACCTAATTTTTTTTTAAAAATGTACTTCACTGAGTTATTTTAGCTCAGAAAAAAAAGGCAAAACAATGAAACCAGGTTCCAGAAAACACAAGTGAGAACTTGGGAACTTTCACGCAGGGACATGAAAGCCACAAGGGGGCGCCAGAAACCACAGCAACCGGAAGTGACCTGTTGCACTGTGGGCCAGGAATGATGGAACTTAATTCACCTCCTACCTGCAGACTTTTCTCTCCCCAAACACAGCAGCAAGAAAGGCACTTTCTGGAAGCCCTCACGGCAGTGTAACCCTTTCAGAGCCATGAAAGAGCAGCAGTGGGGTCACCCATAAGTGACACCAAAGAGGATTTGAAAGGCCTGTCTAGTTGAGAGGAGTCGGACTCAAACCCCTCCAGATGTTTTCGAGCACGTCACTTTTGTTTGCACCACAGTAATTCGGTAGCTGGTTTTCAAGCCTTCTCATGTGGCTGGCGCTCAGCGAGGAACAGACACTCTAAGTCTGGAAGAGTTAGGAAACGTGGCAGCGGTGATCAGAAAACGAGCATGTGTTCGCCTCACGCACAAGGCATGTCTGACCCTGTAGATTTAACTGTCCAGTGCACGGTAGCCCACACCCCTGCCCTACTGAACTGAGCAGAGAAGTCAGTGACTAACAGTTGATGGCACAGGCTGTCTGCACCATCCATCTCCAGGTCAGATGCCACATGTTCTGCAGAGCTCCCTGCACCTGCAGATGTGTAACCAACCCTAAGCTCACAGATTCCCACCTTACACAGTGAGAGCCAATGCTGCCCATTGCAATAGCCTGCCATTACAGCAGGGAGCTGGGATTCAGGGTCCATCTGTATCAGAGCAAGCTGCACCAGTATAATCACAGTGACGCAGTGACATCAGGGCAAACACCTCCTGGAGATGCGCTGGAGCAGTGCGGCTCGCTCTGGTAACTTCCTGCAGCGAACTGCACCAAGGCAAGCTCCTTTGTGCACCAGTGCAGTGCGTCTGCTTTAGTGGTTTGCACCAATTCAACTGCACGGATGTCATGACATCGGCACAGAGGATTCCTAATGCAGACAGACCTGGATTCAATCCCCTCTGCCAGCTGCTAAACCCTCCTGGGGCCCAGTGATCAGATCCCAGGGCAGTAGAGAAATCCCATCCCCAACAGTCTCCAGCACGCCCTGCCCCCGACGACGGGGGATACAGCAGGGTTCATGTTCACGGCAAACAGACGCCCTCTGCACGAGCACACGCTGTCTGGGCAGCCCGGGGGTGTGAATGGTGCTAAGGGACCCTTCATGGCCAAGCTCAGCGATTGGGGGGGTTCCACACTGCGCTGGTGGAGGGGTCTCGACTGAGTTCTACGGCTCATTTCAGTAACACTGCAGCACCTGCCGCCTGGCCACAGGCGTGATCTGAATATCCAGGAAGGCCAGGCTGGTAACCTCAGAGCAACACAGGGAAAGCAAAGGGCTCAGGGATGCGCTGCACCCTGTCCCATTGGACACCCTGGACAGGGACTGTTTCATGGCGCATGGCAAAGGCGACTTGGGTCCAAAGTGCTCAGAGATGGGCTGAGGGGCTAATGTCAGTCAGATCGTCCCAACACAGAGAGTGCCCAGGTGCAGGGATCTGGGAGGGAGCAGGAGGAGGGTCGGGGAGGAAGATCCCCCAGGAATCCTCTGTCCCAGGGGCAGAAGCCAGACAGGCCGGGAGGAGAGAGTGAGCGTGGTAGGTCACGGGGGAATGGGATACACGGAGATCGTAGATGGAGGGGAAGGGAGCGGGGCAGAAGCTGGGAACTCACCTGCCAGAGCAATGATGGCAGCGATGAAAGGAGACGATACAACTATCAGTGCAACCACAACTCTACGTGTTGGACTTTTCTGGCAGTTACAAGGAGGGTCTGAAACAGAAAGACCCGTCAGGCAGGGCTGGGAGGACACGTCTCACTGACAGCACCGGGGCTGGAGCAGCCCTGGAACATGCATCGTTCTGTCGATTGCTCCTTCCGTCAGACACTCTGGGAGGGGAGCCCAGAGGGTCAGGCAGACCCCCCGACCAAGGGCAGATGGAGGGTCCATGGCTCCCTAGAGCTACCCTGGGGCTGTTACCAAGATCCGGCTCTGGCTGGGTAGCAGGGCCTCAGAGGAGCAGCCGGGCTATGGTAAGATGCAGCTGTGGGGAACTACAGACCCTCCCCCTGCTCTGGGCAGGGAGCCTGGGGGGAGGGATACGGACCTGGGGCTGCTCTCAGCCCCCCACCCCAGGCAAGTGGAGGGTCATCCACGGCTCCCTGCAACTGCCTGGACTCCAGCTGCCAGCCAGAGGTGGGGTGGGGGGACCTCAGGGGGAAGAGGAGGGGGAGGGGCGGGGCCAGTGACAAAAAGTGGGAGGGCCACGCCCCCTTCCAGCACCCCAGGCAGTCTCAGTTTCTCTCTCCAGCCTGCCCCCAGGCAGAGATGCCCCATTACCTGGGTTCCCTCCAGTCTCCAGGTGTCCATTGCCATTAACAACAACTCCTACAGCGGCTCTTCGCTCTCAGCAACCCAGCTGCTGGCCCCATTGTCCCTCTCAGCGACACTCAGGCCACAGACGCTGCTGCAGGTGCTGGGCTGGGGTCGGTTCCTCTCAGTCTGAGTGGGTCCGATTTGGCAGCAGCAAAGCCGAGGCAGAGGTCCTGGCCCTGGCTCCCCGTCCCTGCTCCAGACTCTCCAGCCGATCTGAACCCGAGACAGACCAAGCAGGACAGGTCAGCGGTGGGGGAGGCCATTTGTGGTTTCTTGTTCCCTGCCCAGCAGCCCAACCCCCTGCCAGAGGCGGTGCCATGATGATTAAAACCCCTTAACTCCTATCAGCCCCTCCGCCCCCAGGGCCTCAGAGACCTGATCTACTACAGGCCCCTCCCACCCGTGACAGGAACCCAGCTGGGGGGTGGGGGAGAAGACCCTCCTCACACACACAATCCTCCGAGAAGTAAGTGTGGGTCGGATATCAGAAGGGGAGGGGCTGGGGCTCAAAGCAGCCTTGTCCCTGGCCCAGCCCCCTCCTTGAAGGGCGGGACTTGAACCAGTGTCCAGCACTCCTCTGCCCAGCCCCTCCTTTCCCTTCCAGGGGGGGCTCTCCCGAACCCCCCCCCCGCTCTTCGGCCCGGGGCCTGCCCCCCGAATCACCACCCTTTGGCCCAGAGTCCCAGCCCTTCGGCCAAGGACAGGCCCCCGCCACTGCGCTGCCCTCCCCATGCGGTCCCCAGGCACCGCCCAAGCCCCGCCCAAGCCCCGCCCCCCTTCAGAGCCCCGCCCCCCATGCGGTCCCCAACCCCAAGCCCGAGCCCCGCCACCCATTCGGGCTCCGGTCCCTCCCCCTCCCCATTTGGTCCCTGAGCCCGAGCCCCGCCCCCCATTCGGGCCTGAGCCCCGGCCCCTTCCCCTCCCCATTCGGGCCCGTGGTCCCCCCTCGCCCCAGTCCAGCAGTGGCTGGAACCGGCCCGCAAACCCCACCGCGCAGCGAGCCAGCCACCGCCGAGCAGCCAGCAGCACCCACCCACCCACCTGCGGCCCGGGCAGGGACCCCTGGGACCCGGAGTCTCACCCGCGGGAAGAGCGCCCGGCGCCGCAGCCTGGGGAGGAGCTGAGGTCCCAGCAGCCAGGCGGGCTGGCAGTGGATCCCGCCGGGTGAGTTCGCAGCCGCAGAGCGACCGAAGAGCGACCGGCTTCCCTGTGACCCCCGCGCCAGCTTCATTCCCACGTGGGTCTGAACAGCGGAAACGTCTGTGCCCGGGGGTCACCGCAACAGCGGCCGATCCCCGCCCTCAGCCCCGCCTCCATTTAACCCCTGGACTCCCGGCCGCTCCGCTCCCCACAAACCTTCCCCCTCTCTCCCGGGCTGGCCGGGTGCCCGAGCGGCGTCCCTCCCGGCCCCGGGCAAAGCTCCGATCGGGGCTCAGTCCTCGCCCTCCCTGGCCTGCCCTCCCTGCCCGCCCTCCTCCTGAAACCTTGTCCTCCCTCTGCCCTCCCCTGCTTCCCCCACCCCCGACCCCTCTGATCGCTGCTTCCCCCTCCTGCCAGCTCCCCGGGGCCCTTCCATAGGCTCTGTCCTTGGTCCCTTGGGGCTGACCAAATAGTATATAAACACATGGGGCGGGGAGGGTCCTGACTGGTTTGTTTCGGTGTAACAGTGTGTGACAAGGAGGGGGGAGGTCTTGAGAAAAAAAAACAAACAAACCAGTAAATGTGACATGGTTTATGGCCAGCCTCCCTCTTCTGTTCTCTTCTCCCTCTGCCCCTCCTCTCTGGGTTGTCTCCTCTGTAAACACAAATTCAACTCCCCTCTCCATGCTGACAACTCACCCATTTGCCTCTCTGCACCAGCCCCATCTCCTGCTGGCCAAATGAACACCTCAGCCTGTCTCTGGGACATCTCCTTGTGCCTACCTAGCTGTCAGCTCAAGCCCAACATGGCTAAAGCAGAGCTCTCTGTCTCTCCCCTCCTGTCCAAGCCCTCTCTATTACCTCCTTTCTCCATCGCTGTGGACAACGCCAGCATCCTGCCTGTCACTCAGGCCCATAACCTGTCATCTTCCACTCACACCTCTCTCTAGGTCAGGGGTGGGCAAAGTTTTTGGCCCAAGGGCCACATCGGGGTTGCAAAACGGCATGGAGGGCCGGGTAGGGAAGGCTGTGACTCCCCAAGTAGCCTGGCCCCCACCCCCTATCCACCTCCTCCCACTTCCTGCCCCCTGACTGACCCCCATCCCTAACCGTCCCCTCTGGGTCCCCATCCCCTAACCAACCTCTGTCCTTGAGTGCCCCAACCCCTGTCCACACCCCTGCTCCCTGACAGCCCCCTCCGCCCCCGGGATTCCCACACCTATCCAACCCCCCCTGTTCCCCATCCCCTGACCGCCCCCCCCAGAACCTCCACCCCATCCAACTGCCCCCTGTCCCCTGACTGCCCCTTATGCAACCCACCCCCCACCCGCTTACCACGCTGCTCAGAGCAGCAGGAGCTCGCAGCCACGCTGCCCGGTAGGAGCAGCAGGCCAGAGCACCAGCGGCACAGTGAGGTGAGGCCGCAGGGGCGAGGGGACAGCGGGGAGGGACCTGGGGCTAGCCTCCCCTGCTGGGAGCTCAGGGGCCAGGCAGGACAGTCCCGCAGGCTGGATGTGGCCCGCGGGCCGTACTTTGCCCACCTCTGCTCTAGGTCCTCACATCCAGGGCTGTGCTTAAGTCTTGTGGTGTTTTCCTGCATAACATCTCTAAGATACAGCCTTTCCTCTCCATCCATACAGCTAAAATTCCCATCCAGGCTTTGATCACATCACATCTCAGTTACCGCCACATGCTTCTCTTTTCCCTCTTCCCCAGCTCATATCCATTCAGAATATTGCTGCAAGCTGAAAAAGGTCATTCTCTGAGCCCACTACTTTCACCATGTCACCCCTCTTTGCATCCCTCCACTGGCTCCCCCTTCTCTATTGCATCAAACAGAAGCTGCTTGTCTTCTCTTTCAAGGCCCTTCATGTACTGTCCTCTCCCAACCGGACATCTGTCATTCACTGTACCAAGGTGTTGACTCCCACCTCCAATCGGTCCATGCTACCAGCAACACCCACTTCTAAATTTTCAGACAACCACCTTTGTGCTTTCTGCCACATGCCCTTCATGCTCGAAAGGAGAGCCCCTTAAACATTTGCAAACCTACCTCATTATCCATCTCCAATTCCCAAATCAAAGCTCTTCTTTGCCCTGGTGTCTACCAAAAATTCAACAGCCTGTCTCCTGGGGCGCTCAGACTACTGCCTATCATACCGACCAATACAGTCTCATTATTTCCTTGCACTCCCCTGTCTGTCTGTCTCCATCTGTCTCTTGTCTTATACTAAGATTGTCAACTCTTTGGGGCAGGGACTGTCTTTTGTACTATTTTGTACAGCACCTAGCACAATCGGGTCCTGATCCATGACTGGGGCTCCTATGTGCTATAGTAATACAAATAACACAGGCTAGAGAATGTCACTATTATGGCTTCAGTGCCCTCCCCCCCCCCACCACCAAAAAGCAGCAAAACAAAACAAAAAAAATCAACCTCCCAGCTCAAAACGTATGTGTTTACACTCAGCTGGCGAATTCAATGTAAAGTACTAGTAGAGGTGAGGGAGAAGTGTCTTTTACCTTGATGTAGCTAGTCCAGGAATGCTATACGCTCAGCCTGGTGTTTACCTGGACAAGTGACACAGAGGTTAAAGTGTGCCTTGTCTCCACTCGGATTTTACATCAAGTTAGCTATCTCTGTGTAAATACACTTTTGCAGTGAAGACAATGCCTGGGAGACTCCTACCTCAAGCCCTGAACTTCTGGTTGAGCTAGAAATTATTTGCAACATTTAAGAGCCCACTGATTGAAAGAGGTTAAACACACACAACATTTCTCCATTTTATCTTTGTGCAACTGACAGCACTCTGTGTAGTCAGTTTCACTGCTTCCCCCAGAGAAGCATTCATCAAATATTTGGAAGCTGTGCACTGCTTCAGGACAATACAATCAGTCATGTCTCTCTCCCCCCACACCCTCCACATGTGTATTCATCAAGACCTAATCATCTTTATTTATACCTCTTCTGTACCCCTGTAACTAGTGCTTCATACACATCCCCAGGGGAAGGAGAGGGCAAATGAGTGCACCCCACGCTCAGAGAGACACTGACCCGGGAGCGATTTCTAGTCACGGTTGAAAATCTTTTCTAAAGGAAGGATTGTCTGTAGAAAAGTGACTATTTTTGGAATGCAAGGGTTTTCAGGAAAGATTGTCAAGACTATAGGACTTTCCTGTTTTCACAATATTGTTCTGACACTTTTAAAATCAATCTTTTGTTCACTATATACTCTCTTTCATGCCTCCACCCCCTTTGAACCAAAACCTGAGTTTGTTCTAAGTGGAAAAAATGCAACTAAATTTTTTTGCGAAAAATGTTGATATACATTTAAACATTTGATGAGTCCCACCCCAGAGATGGCTGCGTTTCAGCACTGGATGAACTATCGCTGTGCATTGTTACCATATGGCTGTCAACCAGCTGCTGCACCCAACCCCAGAGGCAGTTATATTTCAGTACTTGGCAAGCAATTGTTGTACCAATAAAATAAAAACCAGCAGGATCTTATAAAAGGGACAAGGCAAAATGCCATTTTTATTGTAAATATAATAAAAAGAAATATAAAACTCACACTGTTGTATTGTTACTTATTCCTTACTTAAATAAATAAATATATATATATATATATATATATATATATATATATATATATATATTCATTCATTCATACCAGTTCTGCATAGGGGTTATGGTTACCAGCCTAGAAGTTGCTCGTGACAGAGTACTGGCCAGGTAACCTGTACACGAGAGTGGAGCCGAGTCCGTGTCAGATGCGCATCTGATGCTCCTGAAGGGTAGTGGCAGAACTGGAGACTCAAAGTTCTCAGTCCTTAGTGTCCATTTTTGTAGGAATTTCTTCCTATGCCAGTCCGTGGAATTTGCTTTGTCATATTGTTAGACATGACTGCTCCAGGACGGCTGTCAGGTGCTCATCAGCTTTCTTCATCCTTTGAATTGGTCGGGTGGATCCTAATTTGACCTCCGGTGGGGTTCTCTGGTTGTCTCCACCTGGCGTCTTCTTCGGCCAATTGATGTTAAATCCTAAACTGGCACTTCCCTGATTATTCAAAACCCACCATTCATTCACATACATTCCTTACTTTAATAAAAACACATTTCTCATTTCACCGACTATTGTTATTTTATTTGAGACTCCCTGTCTCTTAACATTCCTTCGGTATTAACTTTCTTTTATCATACGAAGGTGTTATTTATTTGAGACTCCCCGTTTTTTAACATTCCTGATCCAAACTATAGAGGGTGGGAGTCTCTATGTGGCATTTCTATGAGCGCCGCTCCAAATCGCGGCTCTTCGCCCTGTTACAAAAAATCACGTCAATCTCCATCACAAAGTATCCCTTTGCAAAGTAGAGCCAATTGAACATAACCATTTAAGAAAGTCACGTTAATTGATTGGTTTACATTTATAAGCGTCAATCTCAATTACAATCAATGGAAAGCCTCAATACAGAGAAAGCAGAATCAATTGAGCGGTTTAGTTTTACAAGCGTCAGTCTTAATAACAAGTGAGAGAAAGTATCACTTCAGAGAAAGCAGAGCCAATTGAGCAGCTTGCAAGGTACGGTTTGCAAGCTTTAATACAGAATTGTAAATCAATATTGCAGATTTACAATTATGTCAAATGGAAGAATTATAAATGTTATAAATGCAGATTTACAAATACTATAAATCAATATTGCAGGTTTACAATTTATTATGAACAGAATCACAAATATTAAGAATATGCCTACACAATCCCTGGGCAACCTTGCTTCATGGCTATTGTCAGCTGCCCCAACCCAGAGGTGGCTGCATTTCATGCACTGGGGCTGTGATATACCATAGGGATTAGGCAAGCTGAAGACTCAGAAGTAGACCTAAAAAACCTGTATCTATGGAAACTGAGGCAGTAACACACCTATCCTCCTTTCAGGTATTTTGTTCATCCCTTTCCTGGTGACACATGTGAAACTGGATCATACCAGCTTCAGGGTAGAGACCATGCAGTTCTAACTAAGTGTCTCTACAGCACCTAACACAGCTCTTCAGGGCAGAGACAGTCTCTTACTACATACAGATACAGCACCGAGCACAATGGGATTCTGTTCTGCTGGGAGCCATAAATCACTGAACATTAAATCCCACCAAATGAGGGTAAATCCAGCCTCATCATGGTATCCACTCATGATACTCCACACCTGAACATACTCATTATATGAACAACATGACCCCATATCTCAATGTCTGTACTTTGACCCATTAAACTTTTACCCCCAATCGGGGAGATTGCAGATTATGTATTCCTTACGCCATCTGTTCCTAAACCAAATTTCGCACCCCTTGGTAATCTGTACCTTATTCCCTGATAACCAGAAACTTCTATGCTTAAACTCTGTACCATTTTCTTTTTTCTTCAACATCATCTTAATAAAATTATTAAATCTGCAAATAATAGTACATCATTCATGTGTCCTGGGAGGCCCTTTAGCCCACCTTTGGGGGCTGTAAAAACAACAATAGGGCTGCTGCAATATCAGGGTCTCCCAAAGAACCTCTGATCTCCACCCAAGCCCATGTCCCTCTTTGCAGAGCAGGGGGTTGGGAGTCAGTGTCACAAGCCACTGCTACGTAGGAAGATCACAGCTTCCCTCGTCCAGGGACTTCATGGCTGCAGCACTCCTTGCAGCTCAGGTCCCTGCTCCATCTCCCCCTCTCTGTGCATTCGCTGAGGGGGGAGCCCGAACTCCCCCCTTCACACACATCATGTCTTCCCCCATTGCTAGGGCAAGGAAAAACCCGCGAAAAAAGCCAGCCGCAAGGGGACTGCAATACACACAGGGGCGTGGCCATATACTCTATTAGCATCCTGATCCTGGATTGGACAAGGCCCCAAGAGCCTTAACTACATCCGCTGTTGAAATGAATGAAACTTGACCGGCGTGGCGGGACATTTGTAATGACACTGATCAGATTAGCACAAAGCGCGCCAAATCCCTTCAAGGGGACAGAGCCCTTTGGTTCAGCCCTCCTACGTGTGCAGCAGGGAACAGACAGCATGGGCCATTGCAGTGTCTAACAACCTGCCACGGCAGTAAAGGACCCAGGGGGTCAAGCACGTGATTTAGAGCCGTGATAGGAGCCTCGCGGCTCATGGCCACTTCTTGCTTGCTGGTTGCCAGGAGCCAAAGAGGACCAGAGCATGCAGATCATACGCAGCAGTCAGGCAATGACCAAAACCTGCTGGATTATACAGGGCCCATGGCTGGCTGGCAGCAGGGCTGGGACAAAGACCCAGGATGGGCTAACAGCCGCGTTGCAGCCACTTGACCTAGGGGGCAGTGTGCGGGGAATGGGGGAGCGAGAGAGGCTGCTGGGGCTTGCAGGCTGAGGCCCTGAGGCGAGGGCAAAGAGGATGCTGGGGCCATGAGAAAATGGCCAGACAATACGCTGCAGTAGCCACTAAGGGAAGTGGCTGACCAGCGGCCTGCAGGTCCCCCGGAAGGGGGGAGCACAGAGTGTGACACAGGCACGAGGCTGTGTGGTCGAAGAGGACGCCCGGCCCGTCACATGTGCAGACTTTTGTTTCTCCTGGTGGGTGCTCCACCCTGAGGCCCAGCCCTCGCTCCGCCTCTTCCTGCCCCCTTCCCCCGAGGTCCCGCCCCACATGGCCGCCACTCACTCCTCTCCATCCCCTCCCCCAAGGCCCCTCCCCCGCCTGCCACTTGCTCCTCTCCGCCCCTCCCCCGAGCGCCTCCTGCTAGCCGATCCAGCCCCGGGGCTGCTGGAACAACTGGTTGGTGGCCAGCCAGGGAGCCCTGGAGCCACGGCTCACATATCCCACCTGGGCGTCTCTGGCTAGCAGCAAACACCTCCCTGATTCCAGGCAGATGTGGGGAGCTGGTTTAGGTTACATGGTGCATGGAGGGGGGCCATGCTGAAGGGTGCAATCTGACCCCCCATCCCCCCTCAGTGGTTCACCTCTCAGAGGTGCACTTTGATTCCAGGGGCCGTGACTGTGGGTTTCATTCCCACCTCTGGGTTTTCTTTGTCGCAGTCGCTGGGAGCTGCTCCCACCTTCCCTCCCTGATTCTTTCAGGTTTTCCTTCTTCTCCCTCCTCTCTTCTCTCTCTTTCCTTCTCCAGTTCCTGCTTCCACCCTAGTTCTTTCTCTCCCCCGTCCCCTTCCTGCGTTTCTCCTGTTCCTCCTTTTCTCAATCCTCCCTCCTTCCTTTCCTCACCTCAATTTCAATCTCTCCCCTCCCGCCCCGCGTGTTCTCCCCACCCCCTCTCCTGAGTCTGCTCTGCATGCAGCCCGTTCTCTGGGGGTGGGGGTAGGAGGCTTTCAAGGGGAGCCCTGCTCTCTGTGATGAACAATGTGCTGTCCTTTGGTTTCCAGTGGACATTTGTGTTACGGTTGTTACAGCCAGAAACCTTCCCTAATACTCTGTTTACATGGCTATCAACGCCACGCCACCCTCCCCTCCTCCTCCTCCTGTGCCCCCTGGCCCTGAGGTGGGCGGGACCCCAGATCCCACCCAGAAATGGCGGTTACAGGGTTTGAGTTTTCTCACACTGTTTTCAAAGATCAGTCTGACTCCATTTCATGAATTGTTCATTTCCCTCCCTCCGGGTAGGGAAGGCTGTGACTCCCCAGATAGCCTGGCCCCCACCCCCTATCCGCCCCCTCCCACTTCCTGCCCCCTGACTGACCCCCATCCCTAACCGCCCCCTCTGGGACCCCATCCCGTATCCAACCCCTGTCCCCTGAGTGCCCTTACTCCTATCCACACCCCTGCTCCCTGACAGCCCCCCCGGGAAACCCACACCTATCCAACCCCCCTGTTCCTTATCTCCTGACCGCCCCCCAGAACCTCCACCCCATCCAACTGCCCCCGTCCCCTGACTGCCCCTTATCTAACACCCCCCAACCCCTTACCATGCTGCTCAGAGCAGCAGGAGCTCGCAGCCCCGCCACCTCGCTGCCCGGTAGGAGCAGCGGGCCAGAGCGCCGATGGCGCAGTGAAGTGAGGCTGCAGGGGCGAGGGGACAGCAGGGGAGGGACCGCGGGCTAGCCTCCCCTGCCGGGAGCTCAGGGGCCGGGCAGGACAGTCCCACAGGCCAGATGTGGCCCGCGGGCCATAGTTTGCCCATCTCTGCTCTAGGTCCTCACATCCAGGGCTGTGCCTAAGTCTTGTGGAGTTTTCCTGTGTGGATGGAGAGGACACAGCCTTTCCTCTCCATCCACACAGCTAAAATTCCCATTGAGGCTCTGATCACATCACATCTCAGTTACCGCCACATGCTTCTCTTTTCCCTCTTGCCAGCTCAGATCCATTCAGAATATTGCAGCAAGCTGCAAAGATCATTCTCCTAGCCCATTGCTTTCACCATGTCACCCCTCTTTGCATCCCTCCACTGGCTCCCCCTTCTCTATTGCATCAAACAGAAGCTGCTTGTCTTCTCTTTCAAGGCCCTTCAGGTACTGTCCTCTCCCAACTGGACATCTTTCATTCACCGTACCAAGGTGTTGACTCCCACCTCCAATCGGTCCATGCTGCCAGCAACACCCACTTGTTAAATTTTCAGACAACCACCTTCATGCTTTCTGCCGCATGCCCTACATGCTCGGGAGGAGAGCCCCTTAAACATTCGCAAACCTACCTCATTATCCATCTCCAATTCCCAAATCAAAGCTCTTCTTTGCCCTGGTGTCTACCAAAAATTCAACAGCCTGTCTCCTGGGGTGCTGAGACCACTGCCTATCATACAGACCGATACACTCTCATTATTTCCTTGCACTCCCCTGTCTGTCTTTCTCCATCTGTCTCTTGTCTTATACTTAGATTGTCAACTCTTTGGGGCAGGGACTGTCTTTTGTACTATTTTGTACAGCACCTAGCACAATCGGGTCCTGATCCATGACTGGGGCTCCTATGTGCTACAGTAATACAAATAACACAGGCTAGAGAATGTCACTCTTATGGCTTCAGTGCCCTCCCCACCCACCACCAAAAAGCAGCAAAACAAAACAAAAAAAAAATCAACCTCCCAGCTCAAAACGTATGTGTTTACACTCAGCTGGCGAACTCAATGTAAAGTACTAGTAGAGGTGAGGGAGAGGTGTCTTTTACCTCGATGTAGCTAGTTCAGGAATGCTATATGCTCAGCCTGGTATTTACCTGGACAAGTGACACAGAGGTTAAAGCCACCTGTGCCTTGTCTGAGGCACTTATCCTGAAGCACTTACATGAGAGGAAAGTGATCAGGAACAGTCAGCATGGATTTACCAAGGGAAGGTCATGCCTGACTAATCTAATTGCCTTCTATGATGAGATTACTGGTTCTGTGGATGAAGGGAAAGCAGTGGATGTATTGTTTCTTGACTTTAGCAAAGCTTTTGACACGGTTTCCCACAGTATTCTTGTCAGCAAGTTAAAGAAGTATGGGCTGGATGAATGCACTCTAAGGTGGGTAGAAAGTTGGCTAGATTGTCGGGCTCAACGGGTAGTGATCAATGGCTCCATGTCTAGTTGGCAGCCGGTGTCAAGTGGAGTACCCCAGGGGTCGGTCCTGGGGCCGGTTTTGTTCAATATCTTCATAAATGATCTGGAGGATGGTGTGGATTGCACTCTCAGCAAATTTGCGGATGATACTAAACTGGGAGGAGTGGTAGATACCCTGGAGGGCAGGGATAGGATACAGAGGGACCTAGACAAATTGGAGGATTGGGCCAAAAGAAATCTGATGAGGTTCAATAAGGATAAGTGCAGGGTCCTGCACTTAGGACGGAAGAACTCAATGCACAGCTACAGACTAGGGACCGAATGGCTAGGCAGCAGTTCTTCGGAAAAGGACCTAGGGGTGACAGTGGACGAGAAGCTGCATATGAGCCAGCAGTGTGCCCTTGTTGCCAAGAAGGCCAATGGCATTTTGGGATGTATAAGTAGGGGCATAGCGAGCAGATCGAGGGACGTAATCGTCCCCCTCTATTCGACATTGGTGAGGCCTCATCTGGAGTACTGTGTCCAGTTTTGGGCCCACACTACAAGAAGAATGTGGATAAATTGGAGAGAGTCCAGTGAAGGGCAACAAAAATGATTAGGGGTCTGGAACACATGACTTATGAGGAGAGGCTGAGGGAACTGGGATTGTTTAGTCTGCAGAAGAGGAGAATGAGGGGGGATTTGATACTACCTGCTTTCAACTACCTGAGAGGTGGTTCCAGAGAGGATGGTTCTAGACTATTCTCAGTGGTAGAAGAGGACAGGACAAGGAGTAATGGTCTCAAGTTGCAGTGGGGGAGGTTTAGGTTGGATATTAGGAAAAACGTTTTCACTAGGAGGGTGGTGAAACACTGGAATGCGTTACCTAGGGAGGTGGTAGAATCTCCTTCCTTAGAAGTTTTTAAGGTCAGGCTTGACAAAGCCCTGGCTGGGATGATTTAATTGGGGATTGGTCCTGCTTTGAGCAGGGGGTTGGACTAGATGACCACCTGAGGTCCCTTCCAACCCTGATATTCTATGTTTCTATTCTATTCTCCACGCGGATTTTACATCAAGTTAGCTATCTCCGTGTAAACACACTTTTGCAGTGAAGACAATGCCTGGGAGACTCCTACCTCAAGCCCCTAACTTCTGGTTGAGCTAGAAATTATTTGCAACATTTAAGAGCCCATTGTTTGAAAGAGGTTAAACACACACAACATTTCTCCATTTTATCTTTGTGCAAACGACAGCACTCTGTGTAGTCAGGTTTCAGAGTAGCAGCCGTGTTCGTCTGTATTCACAAAAAGAAAAGGAGGACTTGTGGCACCTTAGAGACTAACCAATTTATTTGAGCATAAGCTTTTGTGAGCTACAGCTCACTTCATCAGATGCATAAAGTGGAAAATACAGTGAGGATGTTTTTATACACACAGACCATGAAAAGATGGGTGTTTATCACTTCAAAAGATTTTCTCTCCCCCCACCCCACTCTCCTGCTGGTAATAGCTTATCTAAAGTGATCACTCTCCTTACAATGTGTATGATAATCAACGTGGGCCATTTCCAGCACAAATCCAGGGTTTAACAAGAATGTCTGAGGAACAGTGGGGGGGAGGGGGAAGGAATAATGACTCAACCCTCCCAGGCCTAAGTTATTTGCTTCAGGTTGGGGGGCTGTCTGTACGCAAGGACTGGCCTGTCTCCAAAGATCTGTGAGAGTGATGGGGCATCCTTCAGGATAGGTTGTAGATCCTTGATGATGCATTGGAGAGGTTTTAGTTGGGGGCTGAAGGTGATGGCTAGTGGCGTTCTGTTATTTTCTTTGTTGGGCCTGTCCTGTAGTAGGTAACTTCTGGGTACTCTTCTGGCTCTGTCAATCTGTTTCTTCACTTCAGCAGGTGTGTATTGTAGTTGTAAGAATGCTTGACTGAGATCTTGTAGATATTTGTCTCTGCCTGAGGGGTTGGAGGAAATGCGGTTGTATGGTAGAGTTTGCCTGTAGACAATGGATCGTGTGGTGTGTCCTGGTTGGAAGCTGGAGGCATGTAGGTAAGTATAGCGGTCAATAGGTTTCCAGTATAGGGTGGTGTTTATGTGACCATCGCTTATTAGCACCGTAGTGTCCAGGAAGTGGATCTCTTGTGTGGACTGGTCCAGGCTGAGGATGATGGTGGGACGCAAATTGTTGAAATCATGGTGGAATTCCTCAAGGGCTTCTTTTCCATGGGTCCAGATGATGAGGGTGTCATCAATGTAGCCCAAGTAGAGTAGGGGCATTAGGGGACGAGAGCTGAGGAAGCGTTATTCTAAGTCAGCCATAAAAATGCGGGCATACTGTGGGGCCATGCGGGTACCCATAGCAATCCGGCCGACTTGAAGGTATACATTGTCTCCAAATGTGAAAGAGTTATGGGTGAGAACAAAGTTCAGCCACCAGGTTTGCCGTGACATTATCGGGGATACTGTTCTTGACGGCTTGTAGTCCATCTTTGTGTGGAACGTTGGTGTAGAGGGCTTCTACATCCATAGTGGCCAGGATGGTGTTTTCAGGAAGATCACCGATGGATTGTAGTTTCCTCAGGAAGTCAGTGGTGTCTGGAAGATAGCTGGGAGTGCTGGTAGCATAGGGCCTGAGGAGAGAGTCTACATAGCCAGACAATCCCGCTGTCAGGGTGCCAATGCCTGAGATGATGGGGCGTCCAGGATTTCCAGGTTTATGGATCTTGGGTAGCAGATAGAATATCCCAGGTCGGGGTTCTAGGGGTGTGTCTGTGCGGATTTGTTCTTGTGCTTTTTCAGGGAGTTTCTTGAGCAGATGGTGTAGTTTCTTTTGGTAACCCGCAGTGGGATCAGAGGGTAATGGCTTGTAGAAAGTGGTGTTGGAGACCTGCCTAGCAGCCTCTTGTTTATATTCTGACCTATTCATGATGACGACAGCACCTCCTTTGTCAGCCTTTTTGATTATGATGTCTGAGCTGTTTCTGAGGCTGTGGATGGCGTTGTGTTCTGCACGGCTGAGGTTATGGGGCAAGTAATGTTGCTTTCCACAATTTCAGCCCGTGCACGTCGGCGGAAGCACTCTCTGTAGAAGTCCAGTCTGTTGTTTCGACCTTCAGGAGGAGTCCACCCAGAATCCTTCTTTTTGTCGTCTTGGTAGGAAGCTCTCTGTGGGTTAGTATGTTGTTCAGAGGTGTGAGAAATATTCCTTGAGTCGGAGACATCGAAAATAGGATTCTAGGTCACCACAGAACGGTATCATATTCGTGGAGATGGAGGGGCAGAAGGAGAGGCCCCGAGATAGGACAGATTCTTCTGCTGGGCTAAGAGTATAGTTGGATACATTAACAAAATTGCTGGGTGGGTTAAGGGAACCACTGTTGTGGCCCCTTGTGGCATGTAGTAGTTTAGATAGTTTAGTGTCCTTTTTTCTTTTGTTCAGAAGCTATGGATGACACAAGCTCCTACATTTGTTCTGTGCTTAGCCCCTAGGGCACAGCTGGGCTGGGCGGCCTTTTCTCACTGTGCTGTGTGGAGCAGGTTATGGGCACGAGGGATATGAAGAGGCTCTCAAGGACTAATTCTTGAAAATAAATATCAATGAACTGCAACCCAAATAAAAAATCACTGCTGCTAACGTTGGTGGGTGATAAAATAGTAGCAGAATGGTAATTAATGATGAGGAGAGTGCAGTGACACAGAGCAATCGGATCCCTTGATAAAGAGGAGCCATTCAAAGAAAACAAGTTGGAAAAGAACCAAAGGAAGGGTCCTATAGCGAGCAACAAAGCATACAGGCCACACCTACAGAGTGGGGAAGTGTATCCAGGAAAGCACTGACTGTGAAGAGGATTTCGGGGCCATGCTAGGCAAGCCATTCCACATGAGCACCCAGGGTGATGCTGTGGTGAACAGGGCTAAAGCCATCATTAGATGTATGAAAAGAGCAGTGAGGAGCACAGGGAGGTGACACACCATGAGGAAGAAAAGGAGTACTTGTGGCATCTTAGAGACTAACCAATTTATTTGAGCATAAGCTTTTGTGAGCTACAGCTCACTTCATCGGATGCATACTGTGGAAAGTGTAGAAGATCTTTTTATATACACACAAAGCATGAAAAAATTTGGATTTGTGCTGGAAATGGCCCACCTTGATTATCATACACATTGTAAGGAGAGTGGTCACTTTAGATAAGCTATTCCCAGCAGGAGAGTGGGGTGGGAGGAGGTATTTTTTCATGCTTTGTATGTATATAAAAAGATCTTCTACACTTTCCACAGTATGCATCCGATGAAGTGAGCTGTAGCTCACAAAAGCTTATGCTCAAATAAATTGGTTAGTCTCTAAGGTGCCACAAGTACTCCTTTTCTTCCTCATGGTGTGTCACCTCCCTGTGCTCCTCACTGCTCTTTTCATACATCTAATGATACAGGAGGCCTTAGGATACGCAGGGGATGAGATTAAATGCTCTAACGGTTGCTTCTGGCCATAAAGTCAACTAACTTGTGAAAACCTAATTGCGGCCTGGGGAAGAAGCTCTGTGTTATACTGTGTAGTGGGTGTCATCCCCACAAGGAAGAGTGATTGAGTGGGGTGATCCAGGGGAAGCGGCTGAAACATCCAATGTGGCTGGACAGGGGCAGGACATCAGCACTGCAAGGGAGGGGTGGGTGTGGCAGTGACATCACAAGGGCCTTTGGCAGGACCTCAGCCTATTGGACAAAGGTGGCAGGGAGGCGATGATCTCACAGAGAGATCTTGACATCAGCCAGGCAGGACAGGGGTGCAGGACAGGGGCAAGCTCGGAGATCCCTGTGGCTTTGCTTCAGCACGTCTCCTTCTCGAGGTCTCTCCTGGAGGACTGAGAGAGCATTCACTTTCACATTCGTGAGAGCAAGGAGGACCCTCTTCGGAGTTTTCTCCTTTTCTTGTGGTGGTTTTGATCGAAAACAGACATCCCTGTATAGAAGGTAAGGTAAGAGCCTCGGAGAGGTTTGGAACCTCTTCAGTCTGATCCATCAGGTTCCGGTTGATTTTTAGGAAAGGAAAACATTAGATTGTGGGGGAAGTATTTTATTTCCGACCTAGGACTTTGTCCCTTAGAATCACTGGGGACGTTGGTTTTTCTCCTTTTTGTTTTCCCTTTTCCTCTGTCCCTCCTACCTTTCTCTTCTTGCTTCCTTTGTCATTTTCCTCTGCTCTCCTCCCACCACCAGGAGCTCTGTGTGTGGAGCGGGGGCCGGGGAGGTTGTGGGAGGCCCTCACAGAGAGGTGAGACTGGAATAGGGCTCCGAGAATGATCGCCTCGGTGGTGACCAGGGCCATTCTTTGGGCTATTTGATGAGAACCCTTAGCCTCCCACCCCTCAAAGTCTCAACCTTGATTGGCTGAGGAGGGAGCTATTGACAGGGAGGAAACTCTGGTCTTTGTTGTTCTCTTTTATGACCAAGCAAATAAGTCACAACCAGTTATATGTCTGACCAATGTGGATGCTGCTCTCCATTCATTGTCTCGGAGCAGTTCAATATCCTCTCGAACAATCCAATTCTTCTCAAATACTTGCTGCATAATTACTATGAACAATTGCTGGTCTGTAGCTCATTTGAGAGCAATTCTGCTACTGACTGGCTGCATCAGCTAAGACAAGTCCCTGCTCCTTTCTCAGCCTTTGTTTCTCCTTCTGTCAAGTAAGAATAACAATGCTCTCCCACCTACCTCGCCATGGGTGGATGCTGGGGATCCACTGAAGAGTGTCACTTGGAGCAGTACAGACTAGGAGGTGTCTGATCACACTGAGCCATATCAGATTATGACCTAATATTCTCTTTTATTTGTATTTTATTCTTTTGAAATTGTGAAGAGCAGCAACTACTTAGCTCAGACTGAAGCCTCTCATCTAATTTTCTAGATCATAGTTGGTTTCAGAGTAGCAGCCGTGTTAGTCTGTATTTGCAAAAAAGAACAGGAGGACTTGTGGCACCTTAGAGACTAACCAATTTATTTGAGCATATGCTGTCGTGAGCTACAGCTGTCGTGAGCTACAGATGCATCCGATGAAGTGAGCTGGAGCTCACGAAAGCTTATGCTCAAATAAATTCGTTAGTCTCTAAGGTGCCACAAGTACTCCTTTTTCTTTTTGCTAGATTATAGTGTCTCCCCTTTGTGTTCGACGAGACAGTTGAATGCACTGTGACAAACAGGAGATGCTCTTGTTTTGCAAACAAATATTTTTGCAAAGAATTTTCATCCTACTTCTTATGATTTCAAGAAACAAAGTGGTTTCATCTGAATGGATTTTCAGACAGAAAACGGTTTCCATGAAAATGTTCACACCTTATTTCCTGGGCTTTATCCCTGCCTCCGGGGGGGTTGTTGTCTGTTAGTTAGAACAGGAGTCAGGATTGTTGTCTTCTCTTTCTGGCTCCGTCACGCTTTGCTGTGTGACACCTTGGGTAGGTCCAGTGGGCATAGGGTCAATTCTCTAACTCCAGGCAGCAGGGAGCCTTGGTGAGATAAGGGATCTTAAGGCCGTCTGCGAAGGAGAAAGGGATGTTTCCAGGTGTTGAATGTCAAGAATTCTAAACTTTGCTGAAATGACTAGTCTCGAGAAACAAGAACTAGTTGGGGCCAAACTTTAACCATTGTTTTTTTTAAAGCCCATTCAGGGATGTGAGTCCCAGAGAGCCATGGAGAGGGGGAGCAACTTGCCCAAAGTCCCACAGATCAAGAGGCAGCAATGGAAGCAGGAGTGACCCTCCCTCTCAAAGGCAGGGGGACCAGCCATTAGGGCCTGGTTGCAATTGCCAGCTGTGGAGGGAGTGTGCGGCAGTGGTTAGTGAAGGGGTCCATCCATGGCTCTGACACTCAGTGTGACCCTGTGCTCCTAGCTGAGGCCCGTTTGCCATCAGTCGGGTTGGGGTCCCATGGCTACAGCTCAGTGGGTTTGGGAGGCTCCAGGAAGGTGTGTAAAGTGCTGGGATGTCAGGATCCTGGAGGCGCTGTCACCTCCGCCCTAGGGCAGTGTTCTGCACCCCCCTGCTGCTGGCTGAGTTTCTCCGTCCCTTGGCAATAAGACAGACTCTTGTTTTCACAGCTAGTCGATCGCCCTAGTGTCATCACCCTGCCTGCTGGCTGGGCAGGGTAACTCCTGAGGTCACCACCCTCTCCAGCCTGCCTTGGGCTTGGAGAGTGAGGAGGAGGGCGTGGGACGTCTGCTGACCCTGAACATCCGCCATCCATCATCCCATCACTGAGAGCAAGTGAGTGGCATTCGGGTTCCTCGGTGGCTTCCCCTGTCTGTCTAGGGAGAGGCAGAAATGGGGAGAGACTATCTCCAAAGGGGGATTTCCTTTGCAAACAGCCCCCAAGAGCCCCTCATTCTTAGGCCAGACAGGGGCTTCTCCAGAGCCGTCTCCAGTGTGTTTGGAAAGGTTCCAGCAATGGGGCTCCCAGCCCTTCCCTTGTGGGACACCGTTCCCCAGGCTGAGAGTCTCGGAGCTGGGCCAGACCCTGTGAGCTGCTGAGTCTGGAAATCAAGGGGGGATGAGGAGGGCCCTGGTCTTCCTGTGCCTAGGCTCTTTGTGACTTTGACGTGGGGAATGGTTTCCCAGGAGAAGTCCGGACTCCTGGCTTCTGTTCCTTCTCTAGCCTGGGTGGGAGAGTGGCCTGGGACGACAGGAGGGGACTGCTTGTCCAGAGGAACCGATGGTCTTAGGGACTGACCCCATTGCTGGAAAAGGATGAGACTTCCTGGATATTGCAGCAGCAGGGATTAAGAGGGGGAACGTTGGGAGAATATCATGCAATGAACTCCTGCCCGTGTGTGTAGATGGCACTCCCTGCACTCCTGTGGGGGAAGAAGGGGCTGCTGTGGTTGGAGGAGGGAGGAGGAGGGACGGAAAAGGCCCAGGAGTGAAAGGCTGCCTTTAGTCCAGTCTCACCCCTGCTCCCTGCTCGGTTCCAGGATGGCCAGGCTCCTGCGGATGTTGCGGAGGAAGGCTCTGCAGGTGGCCCCAGAGCCTGAGGGAAGCAGCTGCCACCTTCCCAAGGGGCAGAGCAAGCCCTGCGTCCCCGCTGGCGGGGAAGCAGGTCCCGTCCAGGCCAGACGGCGGAAGTGCCCGGCCTTCTGGAAAAGGAACCCAGCTCCCGGCGCAGGCGCCGAGCTGGGAGAGGCCCCGACCAGGCCCCAATGGAGCTGGCCCAGGCTGCGGTTTTGCAGACAGGACCCAGCCCAGGAGGGGCGCCGGGCAGGGTGGCTCTGGGGCTTGTTGTGTGGGCAGCAGCGGCCCCAGGAGCCCAGCCCTCATTCCCATCAGGAGGCATCGCCCTGCCTGGTCTCTGAGGCGCTTCCAGCCCCCGCCGGCCAGGAGGGGGAAGGTCCCTGTCCCAGCACGGGCAGCTCAGCATGGGACAGTGGCAGCACCTGGGCCTCTGGCAGCAGCCAGGCCGATGGAGGCCACTGCTTTGTTCCAGGTGAGGAGCCAGGCTGGGCTGAGGGAGGGGTGAGGACAGGGATGTGAACACCCTGGGCCCAGACGCTCTCCCAGGGATATGGGTAGGGCGGGAGGTCCCAATCCCAGGTGTCTGGCCTGAGCCACGGGAACCCCACGGACAGCAGCAGCGGTCACACAGCTGCCCCTTCCACACGGGGACCTGGGGGTGGGGGCATGAAGAGCTGCTGCCACGTAGGTCCTTGCTGCTCCGGGGCTGGGAGAACAGGCACCTGCCCTGGAGTCCTGGCCAGTGGAGGGGGGCTCTGCTCTGGGCTTCTGAAGCTGTTGGGGCCTGAAGGCATCCCTGAGAGGGAGGTTTGGGGCCCGATCTGCCCTGGGTGCCTGAGGTGGGAAGGGGGGTCTTGAATCCTGCTCTGCCCACCACGCCCCTGTCCTTCATACCCTGGTGCAGGGACCCCCCGGGATTCGGAGCAGGAGGAAGGGGTGCACATGGCCAAAGATGAAGCTGCTCTCAAGGTCATCCGAGAGCAGCTCCAGTGCAGAGATAAGGTACAAATGTTCCCCACCTGGGCTTGAACCAAGATTGCCCTGTCCCTTCCCAGCATCCCCACCCCCTGCCGAGGGTCTTGTCCCTCATGATCCACCACCCCTAATGGGGCCCTTTTACATCCATGATGTGGGACCCCCAAGATGGGGGTGTTTGTCCCACAACAGCCGAGGTCATTTCCCCTCACAGGCACTGTCCCACTTCCTGATCCTGCTTGTGTAGGAGTGGTGGGGGATTTGGACAATAGGCGGGTCCCCACAATCCCCCATTGAGGCCTGAGCCCTGGAGCCGGTTTGGGTGGGGTAGGAAGGTCCCTAGCTAACAGGTTCTCTCTTGCTATACCCCACTCCCGGTGGGTACAGGATGAGGGGCAGCAGCTCCTGTTCCTTCAGGCCATCTACCCCGCATGTCTGGCTGCACGGGAGAGAGGGGAGGACACGCTGGAGCCACGCTGCTGCAAGGCGGCTGTGGTGAAGAGGATTGTGGTGAGTGAGACACGCCATATGGCAGCTGGAGGGAGGAGAGAGACATGGGTTTGGCAGGGGTATGGCCGGGCTCATGGGTAGGGACTGGGTGGTGTTGGAGGGGGCAGCAGAGGACAAGGATTCCTCGGGCTGAAGACTTGGGAGAAGAGAAGGGAGAAATTGTGAGATTGGTCAGTAGTGGGCAGGGGGGGAATTGTGGGGCTGGAGGACAGCTGAGAGTGGGGGCCAAGGAATCACATGGTCCCAGCTCGGTCATCGGGATGGGGCTGAATGGGGGCAGTTTTGACAGGGAGGAGGAGAGAAGGAGATTGGGAGTGAGCTTTTCAGGAATCCGGGAAGGGGGACAAGTTTGATGGGCAGGAAGGAATGGGAGGAGCGGGAGGTGGTGGGGAATCCTGCTGGCCATGTGGGGCACTGGCTGTGTCATCTCGTCATTGGGAGGTGTGAGTCGGGCCTGAATCTCATACGCTCCTTTGTCTCCTTCGCATCTCACAGGAGCTCATCGAGGAGCTTCCCGATGACTCATCACCCAGCGCCATCCTCGCCCACTCCCTGGCTGCAGTGGGCAACCTCTGGTACCGAGACAGCCCCACCCCCCGACCCCGCCGGCTCCCCTCACCCCAGTGCTGCTCAGGCCCAAGGCTGGGAGTCACCGTCACTGTCCCTCCCAGGTCACCTCCCAAGAGTGGCGCCTCTGGCAGAGATGGTGGCGTGGGAAGGGTCACTCTCTCCTTGTGGGGCTCTTCTTTTCACTCCCATAACATGACAGGGGCCTTGGGGAGGAGCTCACTCTGGGGATCAGATACAGGAGGGGCAGCAGGCTCCAGGGAACAGCAGCTATTCCTGTCCTGCCACTGTCTGTCTGGGACGCCTTGGCCTTGTCATTCCCTAGCTAAGTGCCTCAGTTTCCATTCTCGCCAGCCTGTGCCTCTATCCCTGTGGCTTGGTGTCTGTGTTGGCGACAGTCCCACCCCCGTACTGCACAGTCTAATAGCAGCTCCTCTCTCTTGCCAGCACCATGAAACCTGCCCTGGAGTCAGCCCTAGAGACCCACCTCTTGCGAGCTGCCCTTCACTCCGTCTTCACCCTGGGCACGGAGAAGGACACCACCGGCATCCAGGTACCTCCTCCTCCTCCATCCTCCTCCTCTTCCAGAGTAGTCCTTGGTCCCTGCTCTCTTGATTCACTGGAGCTCCAGCTTTAGGGGTGGGGTAGTGGAGATGGAACAAGCTGTGTTTTGCCCAGAAGCCCAGCTTCCATCCATAGCAACTTGGCTGTTTCCTACTCTTCTGCCTACAAGGCCCTCTGCAGAGACCTGCTAAGCTCATGGATTAAAGGTCCAGGGGTCATCAATTCTTGCGAATTGCCTGCAGTGCGATGTGAAGGAGAGAAGCCGGGAGATGTGTTTGGGAGTCTCCCCAGTGCTTCCCAGAGACCCCTCTTCCCATCCTGTGGCAGGTGTAGGCCCAGGTTCCCTAAGTCTGACCCATGCTTTGCAGACTCTGCACAAAGTCATCCCAGAGGTCCTGGATGCCATGCTGGGGAACCTGCTGGCAGAGTCCCCAGACACAGACAGGCTCCACTTCATCTTGGAGGTGAGCCCCATTTCACCGTAACTCTTTGGGGGACTGGAAAGGAGAGACTGGAAGATCCATTTTCTACTCTGTCCTCCTAGCTGGGTCCCCAGTGGGCCGTCCTTGGTTGGTGGGTCAGTGCAATGTAGTGTCAGGTCCTTCCTTCTTGAGGAACAGAGGAAGGAGCTGGGACTCCAAGCCAGAGCTCTGCCTGGTTCTGCTGAGCACTAAGTACAGGGCTCCTGGCTGTCTTGGGGAGTGAGAGTCGGAAAAACCACCCTTCCCCCTCCCCTCCAACACACAGAGCCCATGAGATTAGGGAGATAGTTCTCAGAGAAGAGGCACATGCTCCTTCCTAGAGAAACAGGAGGGCCCCAGGGAATCAGCCCTTCCCTCTGATCTGCTCTGAAATTCCTGGGGGGATTGTGCTCTCAGTCACTCCGTACATCCCCCCAAGGATTTGCATAGCAGGGAAGGGCCGAGGGTTCAGTCTTCTTTCTGGTGAACTGTTCAGGAATCAGGAATTCTGGGAGGATGGGACCAGCCCCGACCCCGAACATTGTCCCAATCTAGAGAGACGCAGAGAAGTTGTGACCTGAAGGGTACAAGCTGCATCCTGGGGGAAAGAATCCCCTTCTAAAGCTCTGCCATCAAGGACTCAGATATTCCCCCCTGCGCAGAATGTCCCAGGCCCCTGGGGCTGGCGGTTTGGGGGGCTCATTTGCAAAGCAGGAGCAGCTGGCCACTGAGTCTGACCTGCCTCCTTTCCCCACAGCATGTCAACCTCTGGGTCGTGTCCAGGGTGTCGCAGGAGCGAGCCAGGGCCATCAGGAGCAGCACAGCCCTGCTGAGATACACAGTCACTCTCCCTGAGTTTGACGTAAGTGAGCTCCGAGCCCAGCTTGCTGGCTCCAGGCGGAGGCGGGCTGGCTCCAGCGGGCTGCAGGATCTGCTGCTGCTGCCGGGGCTGTGGCTTAGGAGGGTTCTTCATGGGGAGGCAGAGTCAGAGCAGGACTGAGCTAGGCTTGAGTCAAGTTCTTCTTGTCCTGGTTCAGTGTTGTCCCTGGGCCTTTAAGGGGACCATGCTCCAGCCCCTGCTTGGCATCCCGGGCTTCCTTGGCAGCAGAGCAAATGAAGGCTCGATCTCAAGCTCCTCTCCCCCAGCATCTCTTGTAGAGGGGCTAAGGGGAAGGAGCCCTCTGGCCCAGGGCGGACAGGGAGCTGAGAGGAAAATGCTGATGGAGTCCCCTCTGCTCTCCCTTCCATTAGATCTCAGCCGAGTTCCCTCGGATGGGGCATCATGTGGCCCAGCTGGCTCTATTTGTCAGCGATCCAGACAAGGACGTCAGCCGGCAGGCCAGGGAGGGGACTTACCGGCTCTACCAACTGCTGCTCCAACAGAGGGGTAAGGAACCCAGCTGGGACGCGGAACCCAATAGGGGACTGAGAGTGACCACAGGTTGATAATGGGACCCCAGACCATTTCTCTCAGACTGATCCCAGCTGGAGGAAAAGTCTCTCTCTGCCTCTGTTCTTCTCCACTCCACTGTGCAGCCACCAATGGGATTGGAAGGACACAGAAACTGCAACCAGAATGAGGAGAAAAGTCTCTCTCTCTCTCTCTTCCAGGCCTGACCATACATGAGGTGGAAGATCTCTGGTGCTACGACTGGCACCAGGACAGCAGGCTGTTGGGCTACAAAAATACAGCCAGAGTGGGGGAGGTAAGGGCACTGTGCCAGGGCATGACACAGCTCAGGGAGTGTAGCTGGCTGGGTTCCCTGCAGTGGATGCCTCCTGGAGACAGGAAAAGAGCCCGCTCCTTATTTCCAGTTCAGAGTTCCTCATCCAGCAACCAGTGGGACACGCTGGTGCTAAAGGTCCCACACTGGGACTGGGCCATGAGTCTCCTTGTTCTTGTCAGGCTGCAGGTTGGATTCCCCTTGAAGAAACCAAGGAGTTGCAGAGGCCATAGCCAGCAACTAGAGAAATCACTAAGCTCGGGGAAGAGACCTTTGGTCTGTCAGCTCCAACCCCCTCCCCACGTAACAACACACGCACACTCCTCTTGCCGCTGAAGTGCAGGAGATCTCTCTGCTGGAAGCAAGACAGGGTCCCCTGTCGTCTCTGTGCCCTGCACAGCAGAGTGGGCCTGCTCACACACATTAGAGATCCATTTCCAGCCCATCCTGGCCCCTGCCATAAATTGCCTTCCTGAAAGAGCCACTGGAGGCTTTGGTCCCTCAGCATCTGCGACCTTTTAATAAAGGGGCTTCCCTGAGCCCTGGGAGCCTGAAAGCCTCCTGGGGAATGAACTGCCTTGGCCACAGCAGCTCTCTTCCCCGCCCTTTGGGGCATGAGACGCCATTGTACCGCCAGGACTTGGAGGCTGGCTCTGGGCAATCTGCTCGAGCCTCATGTCCTCTTGGTTTTAGGTCTTTGGGAAATTCTTCTCCGTCGGGCAGAGAAGATCCTTCGTGCAGACAGCTTTGCTGGCCATCCACGACCCCCTGCTGCGTGTCAGCCAGGCTGGGCTGGTGCTCGTCTACTCCCTCCTGGGGGAAGCCCAGCAACTGATGGGGGACACGGTAAGCAGCTGCAATCGACTCAGAAGCTTGGGGTGGGGCCCAGGGCCTCCTTCCCATCCTCTCGCCATGCACTGGCCTGGTAGCAAGGAGCCTAGTGGGGACTTCTGGACTTCATGGACTTCTGTTCTTAGGATGTGGTGCTCTGCTATCACTCCTGCGAAGGACAGGAGAGTCCCCTAAGTGCCCTCTGGGAACCTTTCCTGCCCCACAGAGCTGCACCCATTTCCCCATGGTCTAGTGTCCATGTCACCCCAGCCACCATCGAGAGTTGCTCCCATCCCTGGCAGCCTGGGAGGCCAAGGACTGACTGGTGATGGTGACTGACTGAGGCACATGGGCGTGGAAAGCTGGTCTTGCTGCTGGTAGGGCTGGACCCGCTCTCGAGAGATTGGGAGGATTCAGTTGGCAGGGGCTGCTGACCTGCCCCATTCAACAGGGCTGCCATCCTATGGTTTCAGCTTTTGTCACTGGGGTGTGTTGGGGAAAGTCTCAAGCTCTCCCCATCCCACTTCACTGCTGCCAGAATCCCTCCCGCCCCCCGCCACCCTTCTAGAGCCCCCTCCCTGCCCTACCTGGGTGGGGATGGAGGTAGGGGTGGAAGAGAGGGTTCTCCGAACTTGAGCGGTGTCCCCAGGTGGGTTGGAGGTGGAACAGCTGTCACGGGCACTGATGGGGAGGTGGCAGGAGCTCACCCGACAAGGAGGGGGGTTGGCACTGGAGGTCACTAGAGAGGACAGCAAGCCTCCATCCTGGGGGTCAGGAGGGTGAATCTACCACTCAGACATGAGCAGCTGCTGGGTGGAAATGATGGTGCTGGTTCCAGGTGCCCTTCATCCTCCCTGATTCCTGGGGAGTGTCTCAGTCTCTGACATGTTCTCGTTCCCCTGCAGCACGAGGATGTCACAGCCAAGGTCATGTGCCAGCTTCACATGATTCGGCACTTGCACCAGATGCCCGAGGCGCTGCAAGGGCTGTGGCTCATCTGACGCTCTTCAAGGTTCCCCTCCCTGTTCAGCAAGTCCCGCTCCCTGCTGCAGGTACTGCTCTGTCTCACTGTAAATGCCAGGCTAGTGGAAGCGGAAACGGAGGCCCTGGCATTCACAGAAACTCTCTCCCCTCTCTGTGGAGCTGTGTCCTTCCCTTAGCCCCCCCAAATTCCTTCATCTGGGGCAGGAGCTCTTTCCCTCACACCCATATCCCTCCCCTCTTTCCTTGATCTCACCCCCATCCCATTCCCCGTGCTCCCAGGCAGAGATCTTCCTGCCCCATATGGCGCAGAAGGACCTTTGGGTCAGGGCTACAGACTGCGTGCCCAACTGAAGCTCAGGAAGCTCCACATTTGAAGAGGTGAGGATGAGACAGAGGCTCAGGGCTAGCTGCATCTCCTGCCCTTTATTCTTCCTTTGGCCCTTCTCTGGGCTCTCCGAGTCTGAGATAAAGAGGAGCCTCCTCCCCCCGTGTCTTCTAGGCCCTGGGGTGTGTGACAGCCTCCCAGATGGGTGCAGTCAGAAGCTGAACCACCTTAGGGAGCAGTGGGGACAGGTCCCTTGTCCGAGGAAGCCAAGCAGTGGTAGTTCTCAAAGAGGCTGAGAGGGAAGACCCTGCTCCCTCTTGGAGGTAAGAGCCATTGACTTCTTTGGGCATCTGGGTTTCTTGGGGGAGAAATGGGATCCCTGCTGCATTGCCTGGCTGGGAGCTTCCCCCATCCCTGGGACAGAGACATCTCCATCAATGTGCCACCCTTGTTTTTTTCCAAGCAAGAGGCTCCCCAGAGAACTCCTCCTCAAACCTCTTCTCCTGGCAGGGTTTCTGGGGGGAGGCTCCCGTCCCTCAGTCTCCAACTCCATCATGCAGTCTCTTTCACCTAACATCTCCGCCCTCCAGCTCCACTTCCCGCAGCAGGACAAACGGACCTTCAGCTCCTAGAGAACAGACTCTGACCTCCTTCTGATCAGCAATGGGGTTTCCCCATCCCCTCAGCAAACCTGTCAGCCGGGCTGGACCGGATTTGAAGGAGGAGGTATCTAACAGGGTGGCCTGGCCTATGGCTGCCTTGCCTGGGGCTAGGCCAAATTGATGATCAAGTGAGCCCCACCTGAGAGGAAACAAGGGAAAACAGCATCAAAAGTCCAGAAGCAGAGTGAGCTGTTCAGTAGACGGCCTTGGGCCAAACCCTGGAGTCGAGGGTAGGACTGGCTTCTCTCACCGTCCCTAAGGAAGGGGACATAGAAGACCAGAGAAACCCAAGAAGGGCAACCCGAACCGAAATCAGGCTGAGGCAGAACTCCCCATGAGGGTGGAAGGCCTTGTTTCTGTTCAAGACATTTTGGGACTTTGTTTGCAAGGAGCACAACCCAGGAAGGAGTGGAGTAAAGGACAGTCACCTGGTTGGAGGGCTGAGTTCCCAGCCAAGAAACTGTAAGAGTGAGTATCAGCGCGGTTGCTCGCCCAGGGAGAAAGCGGTGACACGAGGCCTGGCCAGCATCTAGCGGTGAGTGAACTCTGGTACACACCCAAAGTGGCCGTGTCTAGAGCCCTGTGTAGGCTCTTCTGTGGGAAGTTCCCATGGGTCAGTGGGACCAGAATCTCTCCTGCTCCTTTGGTCTCTTTGGGCTTCACAGGATATGTCTGGTGAACTGCCCTTGGACCCTGGGCCCAGCACCGCTCAGAAATTATTCGCTACCTTCAGAGAGACAGGGCACAGCTCAGCCTGTTGGGTAGGCTGGAGAATCTCACTTCACTCGAACACACAACACTGAGGTGGTTTGGGAAGCATAGTAACAAAGAAGAGATTTAAGTGATACTAAGCAAGAGAAAGAGACACATTTCAAAGAGAGAAACAAAACACAACACACTTTGTAGTGACTAAAACTGAATCTTAACAAGTCACAATCTTTGCCTTAGCAGTTTCTAGAGTAACATCTCAGCTTTCCTAACAGACCTTCTTTGATGTCCCTGTAGGGTAGAAAACTTCTCTGTCGAATCCGCTGATTTGATTGCTTCGTCTTCTGGTTTCAGACCCTCTGTTCTCCTTCTGGGCTGCCTGGACCCTGATTGTAACATCTCTCTGGCCCAGCCTCTTACACAGATGTGTGCTGCAGCCAGCCCAGTGCAGGGAGCAGTGGGGACACATGATCTCCTCCTGTCAGACCAAGCAACAGGGGTCCCATTGAGGCTTAGATGGAAGATCCCAGGCATCTCCTGGAGGTAAGAACCGTCCACTCTTCTGGGCACTTGGGGCTGTTGCAACAAAGAGGGGGCTCCTGTTCCATAGCTTATTTGTCCTCATGACTGTGTTTCTTTCTTCTCAGAGGATGCGCCCGGGACCCTGGAGACTGTTTTGTGCAGGAGGTTTGAGCGGGGAGAGATCACTCACTGTCCTGACCCCTGGGTCATTAACCCGGGTCTGCAGGGTTCCTGGGAGCAGCCACCCTCCAGCACGCCACCTGGAAGCCGACGAAAAACTGCTTACCTAGGACTGACGAAGTCCAGACCCAGTTTGAGGCTCCTATTGGCAGAGTCCCGGAGCAGCTAATTGGCCCCCAGGACCTCCTTAAACCAGCAGCAGGAACAAGAAGCTGTCTGAACAGCTGAGCTCCTCCCCGGCTCTGGACCGTGTGTTGGCTGTTCCTGCTCCCACTCCCCAGGCTTGATTTCCTGGCATCCTGACTCGGGGTGACTCATCTGACTTGAGGTGCTGAACACAATTTGGTCTTTTGCTTCTGCTCTTCCAGTGTCCTGACCCAGCTGACTCTCGACTCCTGTCTTGTGAGTGTGGACTCTGCCTCTGACCACTAGGTCTGGCTGCCCATGACCCGGCCATGACACTGACTTTTCTACAATTCCTCCAGTGCCCTTTTCTGCTCTCCAGCTCTGTTCTCCCAGCAAGACACACCGATGCCTTGGCTCCCAGAGTCCTGCTTGCCTGCTAGTCAAGGGCTCATGGGGAGTGTTTGTCTTGCCCCCTCCCCCACCACAGCTGCTTGTCCTCGGGGACTCTCCCTAGCGCAGAGGAGAATCCGTCCTGGCAGCAATTCAGGAAGTCACAGAGGGATGGTCTGCTCAGCTCTCTCTGCAATGCCACTGCCCGAGAGCATTACGAGTGGGTGCCCAGTGACTGCGCCGGCAGCTCCTTGAGACACTCCTGGGGGCAGGGTAGTCGTGTTTCATGATGACCGCGGGAAGCCATGCGAAGAGTGCGGCATTGAGAAGAGTCTCCTGCTGTCCCAAAGGGTTTCTGTTCTCCTGCACGGTCAGACCATGGGGCCAGGTTGCAGAATGGGGAAGAGCTGGTTGGTGATGAGTCGGAGGATTCACCATACAGGTGGTAGCAGCTGCAGATCCTGGAGTCCCTGTGGTCGGGTTACCTTTCGTCCGGAATTTCCCGGACATGTCCGGCGTTTTGGGTTTTAAATTGCCCTCAGGGAGGAATTGGTAAAACTCTCCAAAGGGCCGGGATTTCCCTCCCAATGCAGCACTCTGGGGGCTGGGGGGGAGCTGCGCGCTCTGCGGGGGAGCACGGCACTGTGTCTGGCTCCGCACCCCAGACACACTGCTCTGAGCAGCAGGGTCCGGGGTCCGGGGGGGCTGGAGAAGGGGCATGGGGTCCCAAGGGACAGTCAGGAGACAGGGAGCAGGAGGGGTTGGATGGATGAGGGGTTCTGGGGGGAGCCTGTCAGGGGGTGGGCATATGAAGAGGGGTCGGGGGAGTCAAGGGACAGGGAGCGGGAGGGGTTGGACGGGGCGGAGGTTCGGGGGGGAGTCAGGGGCAGGGAGCAGGGGGGATTAGATGGGTTGGGGATTCTGCGGGGGCAGTCAGGGGACAGGGAGTGGTTGGATGGGGGTGGGAGAGCCAGGGGTCTGTCAGGGGGCGGGGGTTCGGATAGGGGGCGGGGCAGTCAGGGGACAGGTAGGGGGTGGAGTTCAAGGGGGGCAGTTAGGGTGGAGGGGTCTAAGGAGGGGGCAGTTGGAGACAGGGAGAAGGAAGACTTAGATAGAGGGCAGGGTCCTGGGAGGGGGTGATCAGGGGACAAGGAGCAGGGGGGGTTGGATGGGATGGCGGTTCTGTGGGGGGCAGTCAGGGGGCAGGAAGTGGGAGGGAGTAGATAGGTGGCAGGGCTACCACTCCTCCCCCACCCTCGGAGTGTCCTCTTTTTTGAAAGTTCAAATATGGTAACCCTAACCTATGGGCCAAGCCTCCACTCCTGAGAGTTCAGGCGAACCTCCCCCTGTTCTCAGAGAGCCTTTGGCTTTCGCGGCTGGGCCTGCCTGCCGAGACAGAGGACTCAGTGCTTCCATCAGGCTGCTCACTTGCAAATGCAGCCACCCAAAGAGGTAAAGAATGGAAGCGAAAGAGCAAAGCTGGACCCTCCACTGAGCTCCTGCAATCAAGTGAGCACAGCCTGGGAGAGACGAGAGAAAGCTTCAAGGTGGCTGGTGGCTGCATGGAGCCAGGGGAGGAGAAATAAATAGTTCATGATGAATCCTACGGGCTTTGTCTTGTGTGGTGAAGGGTTTAAAATGGGTCTAGTTACTATCACATTCAACTTTACAATCGCTGTGTCTGATTGAAGGGCAGGTCTAGAAAGGTCAGAGGTCGCTCGAGGAGCTTCAAGTCTCAGATTCTGTCCCTATTGCCTGCTTTGACCAGCTGATCTCAACCCAACACCGCCCTCAGGTGGTCGCAGTGGTGAGCTTTTCCCTCTTTTCTGGATTCGCCGCCGGCATGGGGACAGGGTACATGTGGCCAAGGAAATGGAGAGGCATGGGGGTCACTTGCAGAGGCATGCAGAGAACTTGCAGAGTTGCCTGTTCATGCAGTTCCTATGGGGGAAGCACGGTAGGGTACCGTGCACTCCGGGGCACCATTTCCAATTTTGGTGGTGGCGGGGAGGATAATTTCACCATGATTCCAGGGGCTACTTAGGCACCTGAAAACTCTAGTGTTTTGACAGATAACTTAGCAATGAGCTGACAGGAACACTTGCCAGACTGCTTTCTGGGGAAGACAGCTAGAAGAATCGATCCAGGGAATGGTTCTGTTGCTCTGAGCTGTTTGGACACTTTCAGGGAACATTCCCGATGCAAGACAGAGATCCCCAAAGTTATCCTGGGTAACCCTGAGAGACTTATGGAAAACTAGCAGATCCCACATCTCTGCTGTCACTTTGCACGGACAAACTCGGACTGTCCGAACCTGTTCATGTATTTTACCTGCTTTAACCTCTCAAGAACTTTCACATATAAAAGAAAGAAAATTAAATAAATGACATAGGTACACCAATATAGGGCCGTAGTGTAAAGCCGATCTCAGAGTTGTCCCATTGAAATGGAATTATTCACAGCAGTAATTAAAGTTAAATATGCACGTAAGTGTTTCCAGGCCCAAGATTAAGGCCACAGTTTATGAGAGGTTTGATCATTAAAATTTGATCATTAAAAACATTTCCAAATAAGTTGGAAGAATATGGGGGGGGAGTGGTTTCTTCTTCAATTTTCATGACCCTCTCCACCCTCCCTATTTTTGACCAGTTCTAATTGTGAATAAATGTCTGTCTGTACATGAATGATAAATATGTCTGCTACTGAAACATTTACAAACAATGGCTCTCATCAGGAGCACTGAGGTCACATTACGCAGAGAAACATCCAGGCCTGCAGGGTTCACATTCTCCAAGACATAAACCGCCCCAGGACGGGAATGTCACACACAACACAGCGTGACTGGCCCGGGTTGGTTAGGTGCATGTTTTGCTGTTGCTGGCAAATTGTGCTTTTCTGAGGGTGGGGGGGAGTTATATTTGAAAGGAGTTCTTCATCCTCTCCCACTCTCATCCAGGGGTGCCGGAACAGGGGAGACCAGGGCCCACCACTTTTTACTGGCCATAAGTGTGAGCGACTGGATGATGGGGGAGAGAAGGGAGTGGGGAGGGCAGTGTTTTGGGGGCAAGGGGCGGCATGAAGTGGGAGCTCAGGGAGAAAGGCGGTGTGAGGGGGGGCCTCAGGGAAAAGGGCAGTTTGAGGGGGCAGGACCTCGAGGAGAAGGGGTGGCACAGGGGGTGGGCCACAGTTTTTGTGCCAGTAGCCCCCCCCCCCCCACTTTTCGGAAGCTTTTGCCCATCCTGCCCTCATCCCAAATTAATTTGTTGCAGTAAGAAAACTTTGAGCAACAAGGGGACTTAGAGACCCACCATATAACCGCCAAAATCCTCACCCGCCCCTTGAGCTGGGCAAACAGAATTTTTTGGTCACTGGCAATTCCAAAAAAGAGATGGAAAAAAAACGGTTTCAGGTTGAACAAAACTAACATTTTTCCAAATTTTTGATGAACCAAAAAGCTTTTAAAAAAAAAAAAGACCCAGGAACATTTCAAGGGTTATAACTTTTTGAATTTTTAAAATAAAAGTGAAGGACATTTTTAAATAAAAAATAGTTTCAAACTGAAAAATCAAAATGGTTTGTTTGGAAAGTGTCTAAATGAAATGCTTCGACTTTTTAAGAACTGGGGGGAGGGTCTGGACGTGAACAATTCAGCAGACTGGATACGAATTCGCAAACAGGTCTCCTTCCCCATTCTCCAGGGCTGGGTCTCGATTCCTGTTTCTGGTTCCCTGGGCCTGATCCCCATCCCTGTCACACACTGCGGGGAACTCAGATTCCTGTGAATCCTGCGGACTTCCAGGCGACTGGGAGGGATGAGTCAGCAGCTTCCTGAAGACGAGTTGCGAGTAGGCAAACACTTTCCCTCTACCTTTCCAAAACCCACATAGGTATAGTAAGACTAGCACCCCCACCACTGCCACCGCTCCACGCACCATGAGACGATTCCAGGATGCTGGCTCTGAAACAAAAGAGAGAGAAAGGCCCCATGACTAAGGGACTCCGTTAAATCATCCCACTGCTGCCATGAGGATCCCAGAAGATGAAAACGTTCCTGGGGTACAGTAAGAGCTGAGTTGGGTCGAGTGCACATGGGCAGCACTCAGAGCAGCGGGAATGAGATCTCCAGGCTCATTATCCCCATTGGCCAACCTGACGGAGGGAGAAAGGTGAGCCCGGCAAAGCAGCCCCTGTTCCAGAGTCTGGGAACTGGGATTTTTAAGATGCTCCAAGATGGGGTCCCTCAGGTTCTTAAGGTTAGAGGGGATGGTTAGGATCATCTCCTCCAGCATCTCCTGAAGCGTGGGGAAGGGCTAGCCATGGTGGGAAGGGTGGGGTTTGAAGATGTATAGAGGAAAATGGGGGGTGGGGTCACTAACACATTGCTGATGGGTGAGGGGCACGATTGGTTTCTTTGCCTTGAGGAGGGGGCTCAGCTTTTAAAAGTTTTGGGAAGAATAATTTAGTCTGAGCCCTGGCATAACCCAGGCCAGAGAACGTCGCCTACTGATTCCTGCACCCAGTCCAGTGATTTATGGCACTGACTTGGCATTGAGAAGGATTTTATCATAGGCTTACATCCAGCTGCAGAAGAGAAAGGGCATTAGAAGCTGAAAGACCCCAGAAGTGGCTCTGGTTTTCTACTCAAAATAACCACCCGGGGCTGATTTTCCCCAGCCCAGCGCCTTGCATTCATGCACCCAGCGCCTAGTGAATTTGGTGTGCAGGCAGGCTCCCAAATCCAGACAGTGGCACGTCACATCCGCTTTGCCCTGATGTCAGGGACTGCCCTGAGCGCCCACCCTGCAAACACTTACGCACCTGAGCCCTCCCACTGCGATCCAAGGCGACTCCTACAGATGGAGTTAAACATGTGGTTAAAGCGTTTGCAGAGGTTCCAGAGAGCTGAGGCTCCATGTAAAAGGAACTATACTTCAGTTATTCCAATCTTGGGTTTATGAGATGCTCCTGCCCGTCCCCTCCCTTCACAGCTGAGTCTCCCACCCAGTGGAATTCTCCAAGGAACTTCCCACTCCGAGACCCTACACACTGTGTCCAGCACTAGCTGTCCCTCTGGCCCAATCCCATGCTTCAGGACATAGTCTGAACGCCACCGAGGTCAGTAATTAATTCCCCACCTGCATTTACAGCATGGTAAAACTAGCCATGTATGTTACAGCGGGTTCTTGCTTTTCCTGGAAGCATCAGATATTGTCCCCTGGGCTGGACCAGACAGGACAGCAGCCTGAAATGCCCTGCGGCATTGACTTGAACTCAGACTGACCCTGTGGAAAACGGGCTCAGACACCTGGACAATTAGGTAATCTTGGCGAGCTGTGAGATTTCAAACAAGTAGTATTTGAGTTTGGCTTGGCAATCCTGGGTCAGGGACTGACGTGAGGGGTTGGGAGACAATAAAGGGAAAGGGTCTGAGAAAGGGCGTCCCTTACAATAAATCGTTCAACCAGTCACTGTTGAAGTGAGATGCTTTACAGATGCTCACAGACAGGCTCTCCCACCAGCTAAGAATTTGGACACTCTGGCTCCCTGCTGGGACCAGCTTTGCTATTCACTTGCAAACAGGGTGGATAAAAATCAATGATTTAAAAAAAAAATAAAAAAAATTGGATTTTTTTGATAAAATGGTTTTTGCCCCTCAAAAAGCTATCTAAAGATAGTTTTAATTAAGATACATTCTAGCTCAAAGATCTCTCATCATGGAATAGGGATGATAAATTCTAATTCTATAGTATGAGACAATATATTCATGTAATGTTTAAGAAAAGTTTTGTAAATGAGTTCCAATACTTCATGGATTAAGGACCCAATCTTATGGGGTTCCACAGGCTTCTGTATAGATTGTGTAGGTTAATCTTTCTATCTACCCAATGGGATTCAGTGCTCAGTCTAGAAGATACCATCAGAGATGTTTGGTTTTGCAGTTCTCAAACTGTGGATTTGTGTCTCCAGAGGTAACATGCTTGTTAACAGCAAAAATGTTTTCAAATAAATAAATAAATATAGAGAGGTGATATACAGCCTGGCAAGAAAATCCTCCAAATATTAACGATTAACCTGTTGAATTGGAGATATTTATGAAGTCATTGGGAGGGGAACTATCTGCTTCAATAACCTTGGGTAAATGAAATAACCAAACAATCATTCATTTTCTGAGATAGCTGTAAAACTCATCTGAAAAGTTTTCAGAATAAATCACCCTTTAAAAATGTAATGTGTGTATATTCTAAAAATGAAACCTACATCTATCTCTGAGTTGTGAAGAACATGTATTAAGGTTATAACAACCAACAAGAATACACTTTTATGTAGAAATCCATGATTAAATGGAGTCGTCCTGACTAGTGATTTAAATCAATTTGATTTAAAATCAAATCCACCCTGTTTTTGCTGACCAACAGGCAGTTCTGCTCCCCAGGCCCTTCCGGGGTGTCACTGCCCCAAACTCAGCTGTTAGAAAACCAGGAAATGCTCAGCTGAGATCTTCCCCATGTAACACTAGGAAAGAATCTTAGCACTACAGCGGAAAACGAACCACAGAGCTCTGCTAACCAGGAGGAGCTCAGTTATAGGTGCCGGTTCCCCCATAGAACCTTAACTCTGTCCTCTTGGAATGCCACTTTATTGTATCTTGCAGAGTTTTGCCAACCCACAGCCTTCAAATCTCAGCAGGATGCTTTAAAAATCATGAAATATTTAAAAATAATAAATTTGTGGTGGGGTCTGCTTTTTCATCTTTTGAGTTTTGAGCCAGGGCGGGCGGGGGTCGGGAAAGAGAAGGGAGCAGGGGAAGTCACTTTTTTCAAGTCGTCCTACATAAACCCCATATTTTGGTTTAAACAAATGGATGTGCTTATCACAGGACTCCAGGCTCTGGGGCTTTTAGAAAATCAAACACCAAATACCGTGAGATGCATGACAAAGATCAGGGGAGTTGCCAACGGTGGGAATGAGGAATATTTGCCTAAGTCACAGGGAACTAATTGTAGGGAATCCTCTAATTAATGCATCGTTAGGCTCTTTAGCTCTTCCCCCTGTGGAGGTAGAGGCCATGGGTACCCCGGGAACATCAGTGGTCTTGTGCCTGAAGGTACCTCTCCCCTTGACAACCCTCCACTCCCCACCCATTGCACTTCATGCCATTCTGCTGCAGGGCAGCACAACGGGAAGCGTGCAATGCAATCATTCTCATGTCTTTCCGTCCATTCTTGGTCCTGTAAGGACACTGAAGTGCCAGGCCTTCAGCAGCTGCAGTTAGAGCGAGAAGGTCTCACACTCTTGTGCATCAGGCCACGTTTATAGAGCCCTGTGCGGGTACAACATTTGTTTCTGCACACGATCCACGGCTACGAAGCGGATCTCTGCAGATTTTCAGGGCGCTGCCCATTTATACCTGGATTTAGGAGCCGAACTCTGGGCATTAAATTGCAAAACCTGCTCAAGACTTTTAGAGCTTTTTCGAAGCAAACCATGGCGTTTTTTAAACCCCCGACATTCCATGACTGAGCAAAACATCTCCAGGAACATCAACAATGCTGGCTCGAAGAGAGGTAGGACTCTTCTTAAACAAAATGATTTTAAACGAACAACTTGCTACCAAAAAGTTTGAGATATTTGCTGTGGCAGAACAAAGGGGGTTTTGATCTAAAAGAATGTGACCCCAAGCTTCTTACAATTCGTTCTACAGGCATGGGGCTTGTGCATTTTCTGCTGGGGCTTGTCCGGACAAAGAGCCAGAGCTCAGCCCTAACAATCAACCGGGAGAGCGGAGTCAGAGGTGAGGAAGGCCTGGGAAGATCCTGAGACAGGGAATGAAGGGGTGTCCCATCCACCTGCTCCTTCCTGTAGGTAGATCACAGAAAGATCTAGAGGTGAGTTCTGGGGTTTCCCTGCCATGAGTGGGCAGCGTGCAATTAACAAGGGCTGCTTCTCATACTCACACACACACCCCCCATCATGCCATGCACACCTCTCACGCCGGCACCAGATCTGATTTCATCTCATGCATTTACACAGCACATCTCTGCAAGCAGATTATAACCCCCAGTGTCCATAACTCCAGTTAACTCTGCAGTGAGGACATGCTCCCCCCAGCCCCAAGACCTTAAAACCCAAGGTCGACTCCCCCTGCTCGAGAAGACACACGCTTCAAACCTGCCCCACCCCGCACCCCCAGTTCCCTAACCTGGGCCTTGCCAGGGGATTCTCTGCTTGTGATCAAGTGGGGCTGGCTGGATGCAAGGCGCTGGCCAATCCTCTCTGTCTCCAGCGGCTAAACTGCATTCAAAGAAAGTTTACAAAATAATCCCTCTCCCCCTCCTCTGTATGTTCTTTCCATGCGCTCTTCCCTCCACCCCGATTCTCTGCGTCTCTAAGTTTCACCTGCTCAGCCAGCAGCTGGGGATTTGCAAATAAATAAATAAAAATAAAAAAACTGGACAAAAAAACCCCCAAATATTTTCTGTAAAATCGACATGGGCAGGACCACCAGTGCTGGACCTAGCGGGGCTGCCGCCCCCCCCCCCCCGCACCCCCCGGCTTGAAGCGGTTTCCATCCTATCCAGGGTTTACAGTTTGGCTCAGTGGCTCTCTGCCCCCTCACTGTACAAATTGTTCCAGCGCCCCTGGGCGGGACAGGACCTGAAGAAAGGGGCATGCGGAGGTGTTGGGAACACATGGGCCCTGCAGCTGCCCCCCCGCCATGCACCCCCCCCCGCCCCAGCTCTACCTTCTCTAACCCCCAGACAACACACCTCCCCCTCCCCTTTTCTGCTTAGGACTCCAGCCCCACTGAACAGTCCAGAAGGGAGATGGAATCTCTTACCTGAAGTGCCCTCCAAAAACCCAGAGCGGCGGGCTGGAAGGAAGAGCCCCAGAAACACCCCGACCCACGGCATGTCAGAGGCGCAAAAGGAACGGGCGAGATCGGCGGCAACTTCACCAAAAGCTAAGGCCAGCCCACCATCACCTGACTCTACGAAAGCGCAGTAAGCTGGTGGTGTAAACGGTGCATGGGCAGTTCCAGCAGACGATCAACAGAGCCGGTTAGAGATTCATTTAACAACTCTGGAATGGCTTTGCAATGGGAGGAGAGTTTTCCGAGCCATGCTTTGCTTCCTGAGGCGGTCAAGATTTGAGCTTTACTAGAGGATTGTACAGGATTCAGGCACTCTCTAGTTCCTCCTTTGTCAGCCCCTTGCCCTAACACCCTGCCTGCCCTGGGTGCTCAGCTGAGCTCTCCCTCACTGCACGGTGCAAAACCAGAACTATCCCATTACTCTCCCCTGCTGTGTCTCTCTCCCTCTCTCCCCTCAGGCCAGGCTGCTGCTGCCCCAGGGGAGCTCACTGGGGTCGGGGGTATCTCTGTGCTGGGTCCCCGGGGCTGTTGCAGACGCTTCCTCCTGCTGGGGCTGGAGGCCCTGTTCAAGCTCCCCTTGGAGAGAAGCGCGCTGTGTTCACAGGAGCAGGACCAGCCCCGCAAACTGACCGCCCGGCTGTCCCAGAGGTTCCCGAGCCCAGCGCTCACCCCCAGCCCAGCCGCATCCAGCAGCTTCTCCCTGCGCCAAGGCACCACAGCCCGTGGGGCATCTTCAGGGCAGCGGAGCTCCAGGTACTGCCGCTTCTCTGCCCAGGAAAGGGATGGGGAGAGGCTGATGCTGACCCTGTGGGGCTGAGCTGAGCAGCAGCAGGTGCAGCCAGCCCCTGTGGGGATCCCCGATGGCTCCCTGGCTCCAGCTGCTGTTTGGGAGGCAGGGAAGGGGCCCTACAGCCAGGCAGGCTGCACAGCTGCACACCCCATAGGTGCTGGGGTGGTGCTGGTAGGGAGGTATGGGGAGGTGGGGATTTCACAGCAACTTTAACTAATACACTGAAATGTTTCCATCAACATTTTGTGCTAGGGAAAATTGGGTGTTCGATTCAAGACAATTTTTTGTGGAAAGTGTCATTTTAACAGGAAAAAATCAATTTTTTGTTGGAAAATTCAAAAACCAAAAATGGTTTGGATGATGTGGGGGTTTTTGTTTTGCTTTTTCCCCAATTTGGGACTAACTGTTTTCCGGTGCTGGTAGAAGGTTTTGGCGGGGTTGGCCATTCTTGGCAGAAGTTTTTCATGATCTTGCTCTCGTGGATGGGGAGAAAAGCTTGAAAAGGTGACCCCCCCCCAAAAGGCTCCAACACCAGGAGCTGGAGAACAGAACCCAAACTTGTTGGCTTAAAACCAACGAGACTTTAAAAACAATTGTTTTTCAGGGGGGCTCTGACTTGTGATTTTTTTTTTTTGGTCACTTGCAATTGGCCACGTGGGATAGAACCAGCTTGGGCAGGATGCAGATGTTAGCCCATCTAGAGAGGCCTGGCAGTGGCTCATACACAGCGGCTGTGGGAGTTAGGGACAGGAGAGTGATTTTCTGAAATTATACCTAGCAAGGGAAGGAGCCGGGGAAATGCAGTATACCCTGGGGAATCAGGGACACTCAGGGGGAGGCCACAATGACGCTGCTCAGGAGTTTTGCTCTGACACGCTCAGCCCTCGTGGAACAGAGCCCCCGGCCTTCCCCTCCACGGGCACTGACTTATTTTTCCCCGTAGATGCTCCACCCCTGTTCGGCCCTTAGCCCCTACTCTTGTTCCACCTCTTTCCCAGGGCACCAACTCCTCACCGCGCTCTTCACCCTTGTATCTCTCCAAAGCCAGCCAGCCAGAGCGGGGTGGCACCTCCTCACACCCCACAAGGACCCCTTGCTGCAACTGTCATGAGTAAGTATCAGGGAGTGAACCCCTCTGCTAGGGCTCCCCCAGGCCGGGATCTCAGTGTCTGGGGGCGGGGGGGATTTGCTGGGGGGTGTCTCTGTTTTGCGCTCTCCCAGCTCCGCTCTTCTTTCTCTGTTAACCCTGCTGGGGTGGAAGCCACCTTCCAGCTCTCCGCTGACCTGCCTGTGCCCCTCTCCTCTCTCTGCCAGGCCTCTGCCTTCATTGGGAGCTCTCGCTGGGGTGGGGCTGCTGCGGACTGTGCTCTGAGCTCTGCCTGCGTATGGGGGAGCTGCACTGGAGCCCCTGGAGGGGTCAGGGACCGCAGAGAGAGCCAGCATCTCGCAGGGGTTCCTATTTCACACCGATCTCTGCACCATTGCTGCACCCAGGGCCCACTGCGCTGGGAGAACCATTGAGGGCCTGACTCTGGGGGGTGGCTTTGCCAGGACATGCGTCCTCCAAGAATCGGCCCAGAGATGTCTGGAAACTAGGACACGGTCTGAGATTGACTTGCTTATTCTGATACCTGTTGCTCCCAGGCTTCCCCCAGCTGCTCTTGGCCAGCGGATGCAGCTCTTTGTCCCCATCTAGTGGCCACATCCCAGCTTTTCGCTCCCTCTTGCTTTTCTGTCAGTGAGCTCAGCAGTAGGCAAGGCGTTGTAGAAGACACTGTGAGGGGAGGAGAATTAAATTCATGGAGGTGTTGCCGGCACCCAGTGCCAGAGGCGAACAACAGCAGAGGGGGTTTGTTACCCGGTATGCGTCACTTAATAATCACAAGGGGGTGGAAAAGCAGAAAAGTTTATTTGCAGCTGCAAACAAGGTACAGGGGGAATAGAATTTTAAATTTTGCACATTAGAGCAGGTCATTACAAACACTTTTATATTCCTTAATGCGACTGCACTACACATTAGCTAATTAAAACTTTGCACAAATATTTTGCTTTTTTATATGGGTTACAACAATGTTTATTTTTTGCAACTTTTAACAAGCATTTTTAGCAACTTAAACGACCAGCACATCTTGTTTGGCCTTGTAGCTGGTTTTTTTATTATTTTTAACTTGGCGTAAGCAAACTTTACACTATGAGGCATTATATGCGGCTGCAACATTGTTTTAAGAGCAAAAGAGCTTACTCAAACCAGCCAGGCCTGAATTTTATTAAGGGGGGTTGAGAAGAAGCTCTTAGGGCTTTAGCAGGGAGACTTTTTTGACCTTTATGGCCTTTTATTTTTTTAATTTAACTAGTGGCCATGCCCTGGGGTTTTTAACATTTTTTTTTGAGAATATTTATTTTTATTGCTTGAGGTTTTTTATTTTTATTTACTTACTAGCGGGCTATGCATAAAATTAAGATTTTTAAAACTATGCAAAATAAGCATTTTTACCAGGACTATATATAACATAGTAAATATAACATGATTCATACAGGAAAAAAAACTTAAATAATAGGCTAAAGAACTTATTTAGCTACGGGGAAAGGCTTCAACTAGAAAATAGAGAGCTTAGCTAATTTTCTCTGGTTTGCTGATGAATGCTCTTTGCTAGCTGCTTTAGGCGTTGGAAATCAGCTTTTACGGATGGCTCTGCATCTGCTATATTAAAGCAACACATGCTTGCAAACTCCTGGCATAGGTGACCATGGCGTAGAAGTAAATAGTCTACAGCCAGCCTGTTCTGTAGCACACCCTGACGTACTTCCCCGAACTCATGTGAGAGTTGGGCCAGGACGGCTGAGGTTAAATTAATGGCCTTTGCCACTGTGCAGGCAAGGTGCTCTACTGCGTGATAATTATGCACCACAAGCCCAGGGATACTAACTAAAGAAAAGGCCAGAGCTGCTGCCTTAGTCTCTGAGAATAAGGTTCTCTGAGAACGACATTGCGTTCACTGCACTCTGGGCCAGTGCCAGCCAGGTATTTACGGGTACAATGCTTGAAACAGCAGTACCGGTTAGGCACATGGCTAAGAGGGGGAATAAAATATACTTTTTTATTTATTTTTTTGCTTTTTTGGTGGGCTGCTGTTTAAATAGTAATTTTAGTCTAAGATCTTCACTGGAGGGGGCTGAATGCACGGTCTACCTTTTAGCCGGGGGGCGGGGGGGGGTTGACACGTCTTTCAGCTGGGTATAATGAATCTAATTCTTGTGTCCCTCGACCTTTGCTGCCGTGTGGGAGACCAGCAGGACGGTATAGGGTCCCTTCCACTTTTTCTGGAGGGGCTTGTCTTTCCAGGTACGTACGAGCACTGAATCACCAGGCTGCAGGGAGTGGATGGGTGAGTCCAAGGGTAGAGGCTGGGAATCCTTAGTATACCTGTGAAGAGACAGCAGACAGGGAACACATATACTGAGAGAGAAACTTGTTTTTTAATTTTTACTTTTTTTTTTGACATAAGCGGTGTACTATTTATAGGCCGTGTTTTTTTAAACATAATTTTAAAGGAACTGAGCTTTAATTTACCCTTCGGGAGAGCACGGCTGCGGAGCAGAACTAGGGGCAGGGCATCAGGCCACCGTAGGGAGGCCTCCTGGCATACTTTCAAGATATGTTGCTTAAGGGTCTGATTGATCCACTTCACTACCCCACTGGCTTGCGGTCTCCAGGGTGTACGGAGTTTTCAGGGAATCTGTAAGGTGTCTGAGATGCTTTGGACGATTTTTGACGTGAAGTGTGTTTTATTGTCAGATTTTATTCACTGGGGAAGTCCAAAGGGAGGAATAATCTTTTTAACAAACTTGAGAGCCACTGTCCTGGCAGTGCAATTGCGACATGGAAAGGCTTCTGACCATCTGCTGAATCCATTTACTATGACAAGGAGATACTTGAACTTTTGGGTGCGGGGAAACTTAGCAAAGTCTATTTGCCACACCCGTCCGGGGCCTGGAGTGGGTTCCAGGGCGGCTGGTGGTACTGGGTGTCCTGATTGGGGGTTATTCTTTTGACAGACTAGGCATTTTGTTTGTACTTGGGCAGCTAGGGCTCTGAGTCTGGAGGTTATGAAGTACTTTTTTATTACTTGGATAAGTGCCTCCCTGCCAGCATGAGTGGTTTGATGTAACTTTTGTAATACTGGCAGAATTAGGCCCTTTGGTAAGAGGACTTTCCCTTCCGGGGAATGAAGCCATCCCTCCTTTTCCTGGAGACCAAGTTTGTCAGCTAGCTGTTTCTCCTCCCCAGAATACTGAGGGGTCAGGAGCTTCCCCACTGATGGGATAAGGGCATGCATATAGGTGTTTTTAGTCTGAGGGAACATCAGGGTGGCAGCATGCTTTGCCTCTTTATCTGCCCTGGCATTACCCCTGGTCACATCTTGATCCTCCCTCTGATGGGCCTTATAGTGTCCCACTGCCACTTCCAAAGGGAGTTGCACTGCCTCTAGAAACCGGAGGATTTGGGGCCCGTACTTGACTGGGGAGCCTTGGGCTGTCAGCATTCCCCTCTGCTTCCACAGGCCAGCAGGAGCATGCAGCACCCCAAAAGCATATTTGGAATCAGTGAAAATATTGACCTGGTTTTTTTTTGGACAGTTCGAGTGCACGGGTCAGGGCCACTAGCTCAGCCAACTGGGCAGAGGTCTCAGCGGGCAAACTTTCAGCTTCCACGGTGTCACTGAGGGTTACAATAGCATAACCTGCCGTTTTTTGCTCATTTATTACCATGCTGCTACTATCAGTGTACCACTCATAATCTGCATTTGGGAGGGGCACATCCTTCAAGTCCGGGCGGCTAGAATATTGGGCATCTATGATTTTTAAACAGTCATGTTTCTGTTTCTCAGTTTTTGGTAAGAGGGTGGCAGGGTTAAGGGATGGACAAGGCTGCAGCGTGACCTCAGGGTTCTCTAAGAGCTTTGCTTGGTATCTTGCCATACGCGCTTGTGTGAGCCAGAGGCCGCCCTTAACATCCAGTACAGCGCGTACCATGTGTGGTGTAAAAACCTGTATTGTTCCCCCTAGTGTCAGTTTCTCTGCTTATGCCAGGGTAAGGGCAGTGGCTGCCACTGCCCGCAGGCACGCTGGCCAGCCCTTGGCTACTTGGTCCAGGTATTTCGAAAAATATGCCACCGGACGTTTTCATGCTCCTAGCAGCTGTGTGAGTACTTCCAGGGCCACCTCCTTTCGTTCATGTACATACAACTGAAATGGCTTGGAGAGATCTGGCAGACCAAGAGCCGGGGCTTCCATTTGCTTGTTTTTTAGGATTTTAAATGCCCTGTCAGCCTCTGGGGTCCAATGAAAGGGGTCATGGTCTGCTCCTTTTACACAGTCATACAGGGGTCTAGCCTACAGTTCAAACTCTGGGATTTATATTCTACAGAAGCCTGCCATCCCCAGAAATGCTCTGAGCCGCTTGCGATTACTCGGGATAGGAACTTGGCATATGGCTTTTATTTTTTTATTTGAAAGCTGGCGTTCCCCCTGCTGTAAGTAGAACCCGAGGTACTGTACCTGCGGGAGAGCAATCTGAGCCTGACTTCGTGCTACCCGATATCCTTGGAGTCCCACAAAATTCAGGAGACTCACGGTGGCTTTAAGGCAGGGAGTTAAGCCTACAGTGGCAATTAACAGATCATCTATGTATTGCAAAAGGAGGGCTTCTTTATTATCCCACTCCTCTAGGTCCCTGGCCAGAGCCTGGCCAAAGAGGGTGGGGGAATTTTTAAACCCCTGGGCTAACACTGTCCAGCAAAGTTGCTTTTTAACTCTGTTCCGGTCCTCCCATTCGAAGGAGAAAATCTCCTGTGCTGAGGTGTCAACTGGGATGGCAAAAAAAGCATCTTTTAAATCAAGAACTGGAAAATGGGTATACTGTTCCCCTATAGAAGCCAATAGGGTATAGGGGTTAGGGACAAGAGGGTGCAGAGTCTTAACCCGTTCATTAACTGCCCTTAGGTCTTGTAGCAGCCGGTACGTGCCATCAGGTTTCTGTACGGGTAAAATGGGAGTGTTCCAGGCTGACTGACATTCCCGGAGAATACCGTACGTTAGAAATCGATCTATGGTTTCCTGTAACCCCTTTTTGGCTTCCTTCTTGATTGGCTATTGCTTTACCCGCACCGGGCCTTTCCCGGGTATGAGCTGGACATGAATGGGGGTTTGGTGAGTAGCTTTTCCTGGGATCCCTGATGCCCACACAAGGGGATACACTTGGACTTCCCACTGGTCCCATTTTGGGGCTTGCATAGCCGAGGGTTCAACTGCAAGGGTCATAATCTATGCATTTTCAGGGGGTAAGGTAAGGGTTATTTCATCTGGAGTAAAATGCAGGGTGGCACCTAGGCGACACAGCAGGTCCCATCCCAGCAACGGTGTTGGGCATTCAGGGAGCTATACCAGCTTATGGGATATGGTTTTGTTTCCCAAAGCACATTCTGCTGGGGCATACACTAGGCACTTGGTATCTTTGCCTGTGGCTCCTGTCACAGTGAGGGAGTTTTCTACTGGCAATTGAAGCGGTTGATTTACAGCAGTTCGCGCCGCTCCAGAGTCCACTAAAAAATCTATTTCTTCATTTCCCACCCGCATTTTTACTCGGGGTTCCGGGGGTAGGATGATCTGTTTCCCCTGACACCCTTATTTTTGTTTTTTTATCGCCATCATAGAGGTACTTCCCCTTTTCTTTTTGTTTGGGCACTTATTTTTTTAGTGTCCCTCTTGCCGACACAGGGCACACTGATTGCGCCCCAGTCGTCTTTTTTGCGGGCCTGGACGTCCGTGTCCACGGCCCCCTTTTTTTTGTTTACTTTCCTTCGTGCCTGCCTGCATTGCCGCTTCCATTAATTTTACTTGCTTTTTTTTTTTTTTTTTTTTTTTACTTTTTTTAAACTATGCACTTGATTTGCTGCTTCTAAAATCTGTGCCATGGTCATACTTATCAAATCCTCCTTTTTCTGTAGCTTTCTCTTAATGTCGGGGCTGCCCTGCTTGTAAATACTTTTTTAATAATTGCCTCAGTTTGTGGATTATTAGGATCTGCATTGGTATCCTGTTGGATCGTGTTTCGAATTTGCTGCAAAAAAGCTCCAGGGCTTTCCTTTGGATCCTGCACTACCTTCTATGGTTTAGTTTAATTATTCTGTCTGACAGCTGCGTGACGGAGTCTATACAGTAGCAGCTCCTTATCGGAGGTGAGGTGGGTCATAGCCTGATTGTCATTTGGGTCCCACCTAGGATTTTTTATAGGAACTTGATTATCTGGGATCGGGACATTGTTACGGTCTTGGTCATATCGCCTTTTCGCTTTTTTCCTTGCTTTAGCTATGACCTGTTCTTGTTTAACCTCAGTCAATAATGTTTGCAGAAGGACATTACAATCATCCCAGCCTGGCTTGTAGCTGCTAAGACATCCCTCAAAGACCGATACAAACTTGCTTGGGTTGATAGAAAATTCTCCAGCCTGTGCTTTGAAAGCGGCCAGGTCCATAGGATTAAAAGGTGCATGAGTATAGACCTGCATGGTAAGAGCTTGTCCTTTCTATTGCATTAGGGGCGATTTTAGTCTTGGTAAGTAACGGGTATAATCCAGCAGATGGAGCCTGAACCTCACTATGAGCTTCACTAGGAATCTTACTTTGAGCCTCGCTCTGTGTGGGTGTAGGGGCCGAAGGAGCCTCGCTCTATGTGGGTGTAGGGGCCGAAGGAGACACTGGATCTGCCATTACATTTGGGGTGGAGATCCGGGGACTGACATTAATTGCTACAGGGCCAATCGGGGTTAAATTACAGCATTGTAAAATATCAGTACGAGACTATAAGGTTATAAACAAGTAAGCATACGAATGCTTATTCTACTTCGCCATTCGCTGACAGAACAGGAGTAACTGGAGGATTGTATTATGATTTAGTGATCCTCTGGGAGGCCACTGTTCTTGGTCCTCTAATTGGTACTGAGGCCAGTCAACCGTACAAAATCGCTTCAATTTACCCTTAGTCATTGGATCTGATCCAAATATCTTCCAATTTACTAAAATACACTCTAGGGGCGTGCATCGTACCGTACCTCCCGTGCTCTGTTCCTGTCCCATACCTACAGGGTAACTGTGGGCGTCCCCAGGTTCCAACAGAGCATATAATCCGGATTTCAAAAGGTTCCTACCTTATCCAAGGGACTGGTTCCCCAACATCGCCCGCAGCTGCTCCTCCCCTATATCCAAGGAACCGGTTCCTCACTGTCTCCCACAGCTGCTTCTCCACTATGTGAGTGTGTTGCACCGTCGTGCCCTCCGGGGTCGATCAAACTGCGTCTCCTCTGAGGCCCCCAATGAACTCACCGGTGTGCGCTGGGCGTCGGTTGTCGCTGCAATCCTCGACCTCCAGAAGGGATCTGGGCAAGGCTAAATTGCAGCCTCATCACCCCACGTTGGGACTCTAAAAGCTGTTGCCGGCACCCAGTGCCAGAGGCGAACAACAGCAGGGGGGGTTCGTTACCCGGTGTGCGTCACTCAATAATCACAATGGGGTGGAGAAGCAGAAAAGTTTATTTGCAGCTGCAAACAAGGTACAGGGAGAATAGAATCTCAAATCCTGCACATCAGAGCAGGTCATTACACACACTTTTATATTCCTTAATGCTACTGCACTACACATCAGCCAATCAAAACTTTGCACAAATACTCTGCCTTTCTTATATGGGTTAGAACAATGTTTATTTCATGCAACCTCTAACAAGCATTCCTAGCAACTTAAAGAACCAGCACATCCTGTCTGGCCTTGTAGCTCTCTCTCCTATTATCTTTAACTTGGCGTCAGCAAACCTTACACTATGGGGCATTGTCTGCGGCTGCAACATTGTTTTAAGAGCAAAAGAGCTTACTCAAACCAGCCAGGCCTGAATTCTATTAAGGGGGGTTGAGAAGAAGCCCTTAGGCCTTTAGCAGGGAGACCTCTTCGACCCTTATGGCCTTCCATCTCCTCAACTTAACTAGTGGCCATGCCCTGGGGTCTCCAACAGAGGTAAATGGAAAAGGGGATGTAACCAAAGGTAGATGGGGCCAGACTAACCTGAGCTCTTTCTTTGAGCTGAGAACTGGTTGTTTAGAGAAGGGAAATGCAGCAGATCTAATATACTTGGACTTCAGTAAAGCATTTGATACGGTATCACGTGGCAAATTCTTAGCTAGATTAGAGAAGACGGGGATCAGTACAAGAATTGTAAGGCGGGTAAGGAACCAATTAAAGGGGAGAAGTCTGGAAGCCGAACTATGGGATCGGAGGGAGGTTCCTAATGGAGTTCTTCAAGGATCTGTTTTGGGATCCATCTTCATTAATCTCTTTATTAATGGTGTTAACCCAAAAAGTAGGAGAGTGATAACAAAACTTACTGATGATTAAAAAGCTGGGAAACATGGTCTGTCCAGAGGGGGTAGAATATTATACAGGAAGATCTGGATGACCTTGAAGACTGGAGTACCAGAAGAAGGATGACATTTAAAGGTACCAGGTGCAAAATCCTGCACTTAGGGTCTAATAAGAAGAATTTCTTCTTGATGCTGGGGGCTCATCAGTTGGAGGCGACAGAGGAGGGGCGAGACCTTGATGTGTTGGTCAATTATAGGGTGACTGAGCCACCCATGTGATGTGGCCATGAAAAAGGCAAATGTGATGCTAGGATGCATCAGCTGAGGCACTTCCAGTCGAGACAGAGAAGCACGAAAGTACATGGCCCTGGAGAGCCCTCCTCTAGAATCCTGTGTATGATTCTGATCATTCGAGAAAGATGAATTCAGAGTGAAACAGGTACAGAGAAGAGTTCTCAGGATGATCAGGGAATGGAGGGCCTGTCTCACGAGAGAAGGCTGGGAGAGCTGGGCTGGTTTAGTCTAGCAAAACAAAGGCTGAGAGGGGATCTGATGGCTCTCCATAAATACATCGGGGTAAACAGCAGGGAGGGTGGAGAGCTGTTCTAGCTAAAGGACAATGTAGGCCCAAGAACAAAGGCGAATCAACTGGCCAAGAACAAGTTCAGGCTGGAGATTAGAAAGTTTCTAACCATTTGAGGAGGGAGGTTCTGGAACAGCCTCCCAATAGGGGCAAACTTTATTAGTTTTAAGAGAGCATTGGACACATTTGAGTGTGACTGTATGAGAGGGTTGCTTGTGGGATGGGGGTGGACTGGGCAACCCTGAGGGTCTTGTCTGGTATATGTCTTATGGTCCCAAGTCTCTTGCTTCAGCTGGTCACATGCAGGGGTCAGGAAGAGATTTTCCTCGCCAGTGTATTCTGGGTTGGGCGGAGTGTGTGTAAGGCGGGTAAGGAACAGAAAGGAAGCCCTGCTGGAGCTGCGAATGGGTTTGGCTGGTGTGGGGTTGCAATTGGCGTGTTATTAATGAATGGTGAAGCCTTGAGTTATGGAGCTCACTCGAAGTGAGTGCCAAGGAAACCCGCACACCGCCCCGCTGTGTATCCTGTATCTGCCACAGAAGGAGTGAAGAGAATCAAGAGAGCTGTCTGGGGTGACCTAAGGCCAGAACTGCAGGGGGCTCTGGGGTGGGACTGAGGAGTATTGACAAAACTGGGCTAGCAGGGAGCTGCTGGTCGGGATTGAGGGGCATGAGATCTTTGTCTACAGTGAAATGGTTGTCCAATTTGGTTCCTATTTTGATGTTTTTGCCTTCATCCCTCCACCTGCATGAGCAGCACAAACCTCTGTGCACTTGGCCTCTAACCCAGCCGCAGGGCTCTGTGCTTGTAGATTTCAACCATGCTTCGTACTTTGCTGTGAATATCACATTGCAGCTGCCAATGGGAGATGCTGCCAGGGATTTCTATGGAGCAGCAGATAGCCCAAAAGCCAGGGCTCCGATGGAGCCCCAAGACGACCCTGACAGCAGCGACATGGAGGAGATGGAGGTGGAGGAGATGAGAGAATGGGAGAGCGAGGAGATGGATGTGGATTAGAACATCTGGGATTTGAGAAGTGCTGGGTGTGCATACGGCACCATACGATGCACCCACACGAGAGGGGCTTCCTCACCTCTCACTGTTTAGAGAGCTAGGCATCTCAGGGGTTCTCTTATATATATTTTATTATTCCTTTCTTCTTTGCACTTACAAACTTTGAGCAGATTTAGGAATGAATGAATGTTCCGTTTCCAGTGGTGTCTTCATGCCAACAGCTCTGGGATTCGGACACGATACGAGAACAGTAGGGTAACGTGCATCAAATCTCTTCAATCCAGACAGCGTGATCAGCATGGGCAGCAGGTATCATGGGGCTGTGGGCACTGAGGTTGCAGTGCCCCGGGGCTGGGGTCTCGCCCCCCGACCTCTGCCGTCCAGTGCTGGGGCTGTGGTGAGGGTGCTTTGGGCTCCTGCGGGGGAGAGGTAGGTAGAAGGGGAGGGAGGGGGGCAGAAGGGGAATGGCGGGACCTCAGGCACAAGGGGAAGGGCCAGGGGCTAGGCTTCCTGGGTGGCCAACTCACTGGCAGCCCGTGCTGATCGGAGAGTAGACAAATGATCGTCAGGCTTTGTGCTGACCAGGTCTAAGTCAGAGCAGCCTTGGGGCTGCTCTAATGTACATTCCGCTCCACATAGGCCCGGGTAAGCTGAGAATAGCTGTACTACAATGCCTTCTGGCCATGGGAAGCAGGGCAGTTGAGGCCTTTCCACCAGCCAGGGAAGCCTCTATCTGCAGGTATCCTCTGAGGGTATTGACCCTGTGACATTGCACTTCATAAGCTTTATAAAAATGTTTAAGTGTGAATATGATGTAACTGGAATATGCTTTATGCAAAAGGTCTCTATAAGTTTTGTAATGAGACCTTACAAATCTACTGAGTGTGTTCATCCTATTTGGATGAATGTGTCATTCTTGTATCTGAAATTTGGAAAATGAGATATCACTCTGAGGTCCTACTGTAGTTATGCAAAGTGTGGGCCATTAATGGTGGCTTAGAATCTTGATGGCTCCCATTAGCTAGGACAACTGACTGTAGATGGCTCTGTTCACCTGCAAGCCTTCACTGCATACGTGCGGGCCAGTCCTGAAAGAATGGAGGGGGGCTCACAGGACATGTGAACATGTCACATGATACTTGAATCCATCTTTAACCTGGTGCTTTTCCATTTAGAAGGAGGAGTGGAAACCCAGAGAGACCGTGAGAGGATTCCCGCCTTGTGCCAAAGATATCAAAGGGGGTGGAACAGAACAAAGGGGGCTGCCAGTCATAAGAAATCCCCGAGTTACCACCTGAGCTGGAACAAGGCTGTACCAGGGGAAAGGATTGGGCCCAGACTGGAGGGAGTCCAGTCCGGGAAAGAAGCTTTTTGGAACATCTCTCAGGGTGAGATTTATCTGTATTCCGTTTCTTAATGTATTAGGCTTAGACTTGCGTGTTTTGTTTTATTTTTCCTGGTAACTTATTTGTTCTGTCTGTTATTACTTGAAACCATTTAAATCCTACTTTTTATATTTAATGAAATCACTTTTGTTTATTAATTAACCCAGAGTAAGTGATTAATACCTGGGGGAGCAAACAGCTGGGCATCTCTCCCTATCAGTGTTATAGAGGGTGGACAATTTGAGTTTACCCTGTATAAACTTTATACAGAGTAAAACAGATTTATTTGGGGTTTGGATCCCATTGGGAGCTGGGTGCTGGAGACAGGTGACCTGCTGAGCAGTTTTGGGTTCAAGTCTGCAGCGTTGGGGGTGTGGCCCAGACCTGGGTCTGTGTTTGCAGCTGACAAGCATGTCTGGCTCAACAAGGCAGGGTTCTGGAGTCCCAAGCTGGAAGGGAAAATGGGCTCAGAGGCAAATTCAGCACGTCAGGTGACAGGGCATTGCAGGTGTTCTCCTCACCCTGGTCGAATGCCTTGTGCGGGTTGTACCTGGGGGGTGCAGGGGTGGAATGAGCCGGGGACGTCTGCCCGTTTGAGTGATTCATAGCAGGCATACGAGGCACTTTTGGGGGAGCCTTGTCCAGGCCTGCCATGGGTCAGCTCTCTCAAACCACCACCCCTGGCAGCGCAAGCCTGACCTTCCAGCCCCCTGCAGGCCTCGCTCTCTGTGTACAGGTTAGCGATAGACACTCCCAAAGCCTCTGAGCGTCCCTCGGGAGTGCTCAGCCCGTTCCCCGGAGCACACGCAGAACTGTGACTCTAATCCCACAGGCGCGGTCCACAGCAGCTTGTAAGATTCAGTTCAGGCCAACCACTCTATTGAGAACCCAGCACTTAGATATACAGAAAACAGGAATGAGTTTATTATCAAAGAGCAGAGATGCAAGCGAGAGTGAATAAATACTGGTAACACCCATTGTTTCATGTTCTGTGTGTATATAAATCTCCCCATTGTATTTTCCACTGAATGCATCCGATGAAGTGAACTGTAGCTCACGAAAGCTTATGCTCAAATAAATTGGTTAGTCTCTAAGGTGCCACAAGTCCTCCTTTTCTTTTTGCAAATACTGGAAAGTAATGGTCACTTGATCATTGCCTGTTAGGTTCACTCCCTCTGGGGCACCTGGCGTTGGCCGCTATCGGCAGACAGGATACTGGGCTGGATGGACCTTTGCTCTGACCCAGTATGGCCGTTCTTATGTTCTTAGCCAAAGAATACACTTTCTGACTTGAAAGAAAACCACACCTATGTAGCTCAGCTCTGCCGGCATGGTACTATTTAAAAGGGAGCGCGCATGAGGATTTATGGCATTTAGAAGACACCTTTAATACTTAACATCTGAGCAATTGTTGGGGCACTTTGGAGGCTCTTGTGGCTGCAAACAATCAGCTGGTAGCTGCATTTGAGAAATGCTGTTCTGGAGTCTAAACGAACAAGGCCTTCCCTTAGCCACATGCTGGGGAAATGAGGTAAGACTCCTTCTCATGAGATCACTCCCTCTCAGCTGCAGAGAAAAGCTTGACAACGTGACCCTGAGTTTAAAAGGTTCAAAAGCAGAAGGCACATACGGAGTTTAAACGAGACACACTTATTGCTTGAGGGCCCCACTGCCTGATTTTGAGATCTTGGCTCGTTCAAGTAGGTGTGAGTTGTATAAGTGTCACTTCTAGGAGTCTCATTTTGAGCCCCTTTCGAGTGCAGTCTCTTTTCCCATCTGTCAAGGTTCCTTCCCCACTTTGAACTCCAGGGTACAAATGTGGGGACCTGCATGAAAACCCGGTGCTACAAATGCTACAAATGCATTTGCACAGCAGCGGCTCCGGCTGTCGGTCCAGCTCCCTTCCGTCTCTGAGAAATAGTAGCATTTCCCTCGGTATCCCATCCAGCCGTCCGGGCACGAGGGGCCAGCAGGGGGGCACAGATCAGCTGATGAAAGCTGAGATATCAGCACTGAGAATGAGACAGTCACATGGAGGGTAAGAGTTACACCTAGAATTGGGCATTTGACTGGTACAAAAATTGGTCAACTGACCAGTCAAATCTGTCAAAGAGTGGTCAGATATTTTAAAATACCAATTTATCAGAATTGGTTACCTCCCACCAGGAACAAAAAAGAGCAAGACGTCATTCTCTCCAGTAGGTTTAGCTTTCGATAGATACAGATCTACCTATTTTTTTTTTTAAAAATGTACTTCACTGAGTTATTTTAGCTCAGAAAAAAAAGGCAAAACAATGAAACCAGGTTCCAGAAAACACAAGTGAGGCTCCAAGACGCAATCCGAAAGGCAGGCTGCCTCCTATCCCCAGGGCTCTCGCTGGAGTATTTGACTGTGGCCAAACAGGCAGTCAGTTGACCGGCTTGCCAAGCCCATTGGGACCCCCAGCTGGGGCTGGACCATGGCAATCAGACGCAGGGGGACGGAGACGTTTGTAACTGTAAATTTGCCTGGCAAGAAGGATTCCAGGGACACTCCCAGCCTGCGAGGGACTGACACAGCTCAGAGCGTTTCACCCCAGGCACAAGATCAACAGCTGGACGTTCAACCTCGCAACAAACAGCAGGTGAACAACTGAGAAGAACTTGGGAACTTTCACACAGGGACATGAAAGCCACAAGGGGGCGCCAGAAACCACAGCAACCGGAAGTGACCTGTTGCACTGTGGGCCAGGAATGATGGAACTTAATTCACCTCCTACCTGCAGACTTTTCTCTCCCCAAACACAGCAGCAAGAAAGGCACTTTCTGGAAGCCCTCACGGCAGTGTAACCCTTTCAGAGCCATGAAAAAGCAGCAGTGGGGTCACCCATAAGTGACACCAAAGAGGATCTGAAAGACCTGTCTAGTTGAGAGGAGTTGGACTCAAACCCCTCCAGATGTTTTTGTGCACGTCACTTTTGGTTACACCACAGTAACTCGGTAGCTGGTTTTCAAGACTTCTCATGTGGCTGGCGCTCAGCGAGGAACAGACACTCTAAGTCTGGAAGAGTTAGGAAACGTGGCAGCGGTGATCAGAAAACGAGCATGTGTTCACCTCACTCACAAGGCATGTCTGACCCTGTAGATTTAACTGTCCAGTGCACGGTAGCCCAGACCCCTGCCCTACTGAACTGAGCAGAGAAGTCAGTGACTAAGAGTTGATGGCACAGGCTGTCTCCACCATCCATCTCCAGGTCAGATGCCACATGTTCTGTAGAGCTCCCTGCACCTGCAGGTGTGTAACCAACCCTAAGCTCACAGATTCCCACCTTACACAGTGAGAGCCAATGCTGCCCATTGCAATAGCCTGCCATTACAGCAGGGAGCTGGGATTCAGGGCCCATCTGTATCAGAGCAATCTGCACCATTATAATCACAGTGACGCAGTGACATCCAGGCAAACACCTCCTGGAGATGCGCCGGAGCAGTGCGGCTCGCTCTGGTAACTTCCTGCAGCAAACTGCACCAAGGCAAGCTCCTTTGTGCACCAGTGCAGTGCGTCTCCTTTAGCGGTTTGCACCAATTCAACTGCACGGATGTCATGACATCGGCACAGAGGATTCCTAATGCAGACAGACCTGGATTCAATCCCCTTTGCCAGCTGCTAAACCCTCCTGGGGCCCAGTGATCAGATCCCAGGGCAGTAGAGAAATCCCATCCCCAACAGTCTCCAGCACGCCCTGCCCCAGACGACGCGGGGATACAGCAGGGTTCATGTTCACGACAAACAGATGCCCTCTGCACGAGCACACGCTGTCTGGGCAGCCCGGGGGTGTGAATGGTGCTAAGGGACCCTTCATGGCCAAGCTCAGCGATCAGGGGGTTTCCACACTGCGCTGGTGGAGGGGTCTCGACTGACTTCTACGGCTCATTTCAGTAACACTGCAGCACCTGCCGCCCGGCCACAGGCATGACCTGAAGATCCAGGAAGGCCAGGCTGGTAACCTCAGAGCAACACAGGGAAGGCAAAGGGCTCAGGGATGCGCTGCACCCTGTCCCATTGGACACCCTGGACAGGGACTGTTTCATGGCGCATGGCAAAGGCGACTCGGGTCCAAAGTGCTCAGAGATGGGCTGAGGGGCTAATGTCAGTCAGATCGTCCCAACACAGAGAGTGCCCAGGTGCAGGGGTCTGGGAGGGAGCAGGAGGAGGGTCGGTGAGGAAGATCCCCCAGGAATCCTCTGTCCCAGGGGCAGAAGCCAGACAGGCCGGGAGGAGAGAGTGAGCGTGGTAGGTCACGGGGGAATGGGATGCACGGAGATCGTAGATGGAGGAGAAGGGAACGGGGCGGAAGCTGGGAACTCACCTGCCAGAGCAATGATGGCAGCGATCAAAGGAGACGATACAACTATCAGTGCAACCACAACTCTACAGGTTGGACTTTTCTGGCAGTTACAAGGAGGGTCTGAAACAGAAAGACCCGTCAGGCAGGGCTGGGAGGACACGTCTCACTGACAGCACCGGGGCTGGAGCTGCCCTGGAACATGCATCGTTCTGTCCATTGCTCCTTCCGTCAGACACTCTGGGAGGGGAGCCCAGAGGGTCAGGCAGACCCCCCCCACCAAGGGCAGATGGAGGGTCCATGGCTCCCTAGAGCTACCCTGGGGCTGTTACCAAGATCCGGCTCTGGCTGGGAAGCAGGGCCTCAGAGCAGCAGCCGGGCCATGGTAAGACGCAGCTGTGGGGAACTACAGACCCTCCCCCTGCTCTGGGCAGGGAGCCTGGGGGGAGGGATACGGACCTGGGGCTGCTCTCAGCCCCCCACCCCTGGCAAGTGGAGGGTCATCCACAGCTCCCTGCAACTGCCTGGACTCCAGCTCCCAGCCAGAGGTGGGGTGGGGGGACCTCAGGGGGAAGAGGAGGAGGAGGGGCGGGGCCAGTGACAAAAAGTGGGAGGGCCACGCCCCCTTCCAGCACCCCAGGCAGTCTCAGTGTCTCTCTCCAGCCTGCCCCCAGGCAGAGATGCCCCATTACCTGGGTTCCCTCCAGTCTCCAGGTGTCCATTGCCATTAACAACAACTCCTACAGCGGCTCTTCGCTCTCAGCAACCCAGCTGCTGGCCCCATTGTCCCTCTCAGCGACACTCAGGCCACAGACGCTGCTGCAGGTGCTGGGCTGGGGTCGGCTCCTCTCGGTCTGAGTGGGTCCGATTTGGCAGCAGCAAAGCCGAGGCAGAGGTCCTGGCCCTGGCTCCCCGTCCCTGCTCCAGACTCTCCAGCCGATCTGAACCCGAGACGGACCAAGCAGGACAGGTCAGGGGTGGGGGAGGCCATTTGTGGTTTCTTGTTCCCTGCCCAGCAGCCCAGCCCCCTGCCAGAGGCGGTGCCATGATGATTAAAACCCCTTAACTCCTATCAGCCCCTCCGCCCCCAGGACCTCAGAGACCTGATGTACTACAGGCCCCTCCCACCCGTGACAGGCACCCAGCTGGGGGGTGGGGGAGAAGACCCTCCTCACACACACAATCCTCCTAGAAGTAAGTGTGAGTCGGATATCAGAAGGGGAGGGGCTGGGGCTCGAAACAGCCTTGTCCCTGGCCCAGCCCCTTCCTTGGAGAGCGGGACTTGAACCAGTGTCCAGCGCTCCTCTGCCCAGCCCCTCCTTTCCCTTCCGGGGGGGGCTCTCCTGAACCCCCACCGCTCTTCGGCTCGGGGCCTGCCCCCCGAATCACCCCCCTTTGGCCCAGAGTCCCAGCCCTTCGGCCAAGGACAGGCCCCCGCCACTGTGCTGCCCTCCCCATGCGGTCCCCAGGCACCGCCCAAGCCCCGCCCCCCCTTTGAAGCCCCGCCCCCATGCGGTCCCCAGCCCCGAGCCCGAGCCCCGCCACCCATTCGGGCCCCGGCCCCTCCCCCTCCCCATTCGGGCCCGGGGTCCACCCTCGCCCAGTCCGGTGGTGGCTGGAACCGGCCCGCAAACCCCGCCGAGCAGCCAGCAGCACCCACCCACCCACCCGCGGCCCGGGCAGGGACCCCTGGGACCCGGAGTCTCACCCGCGGGAAGAGCGCCCGGCGCCGCAGCCCGGGGAGGAGCTGAGGTCCCAGCAGCCAGGCGGGCTCGCAGTGGATGCCGCCCGGTGAGTTCGCAGCCGCAGAGCGACCGAAGAGCGACCGGCTTCCCTGTGACCCCCGCGCCAGCTTCATTCCCACGTGGGTCTGAACAGCGGAAACGTCCATGCCCGGGGGTCACCGCAACAGCGGCCGATCCCCGCCCTCAGCCCCGCCTCCATTTAACCCCTCGACACCCGGCCGCTCCGCTCCCCACAAACCTTCCCCCTCTCTCCCAGGCTGGCCGGGTACCCGAGCTCCGATCGGGGCTCAGTCCTCGCCCTCCCTGACCTGCCCTCCCTGCCCGCCCTCCTCCTGAAACCTTGTCCTCCCTCTGCCCTCCCCTGCTCCCCCCACCCCCGACCCCTCTGATCGCTGCTTCCCCTCCTGCCAGCTCCCCGGGGCCCTTCCATAGGCTCTGTCCTTGGTCCCCTGGGGCTGACCAAATAGTATATAAACACATGGGGCGGGGAGGGTCCTGACTGGTTTGTTTCGGTGTAACAGTGTGTGACAAGGAGGGGGGAGGTCTTGAGAAAAAACAAACAAACAAACCAGTAAATGTGACATGGTTTATGTCCAGCCTCCCTCTTCTGTTCTCTTCTCCCTCTGCCCCTCCTCTCTGGGTTGTCTCCTCTGTAAACACAAATTCAACTCCCCTCTCCATGCTGACAACTCACCCATTTGCCTCTCTGCACCAGCCCCATCTCCTGCTGGCCAAATGAACACCTCAGCCTGTCTCTGGGACATCTCCTTGTGCCTACCTACTTGTCAGCTCAAGCCCAACATGGCTAAAGCAGAGCTCTCTGTCTCTCCCCTCCTGTCCAAGCCCTCTCTATTACCTCCTTTCTCCATCGCTGTGGACAACGCCAGCATCCTCAGGCCCATAACCTGTCATCTTCCACTCACACCTCTCTCTAGGTCAGGGGTGGGCAAAGTTTTTGGCCCAAGGGCCACATCGGGGTTGCAAAACGGCATGGAGGGCCGGGTAGGGAAGGCTGTGACTCCCCAAGTAGCCTGGCCCCCACCCCCTATCCACCTCCTCCAACTTCCCGCCCCCTGACTGACCCCCATCCCTAACCGCCCCCTCTGGGACACCATCCCCTAACCAACCCCTGTCCCTGAGTGCCCCAACCCCCGTCCACACCCCTGCTCCCTGGCAGCCCCCCCCCGGGATTCCCACACCTATCCAACCCCCCTGTTCCCCATCCCCTGACCGCCTCCCCAGAACCTCCACCCCATCCAACTGCCCCCTGTCCCCTGACTGCCCCTTATCCAACCCCCCCACCCGCTTACCACGCTGCTCAGAGCAGCAGGAGCTTGCAGCCACGCTGCCCGGTAGGAGCAGCAGGCCAGAGCACCAGCGGCACAGTGAGGTGAGGCCGCAGGGGCGAGGGGACAGTGGGGAGGGACCTAGGGCTAGCCTCCCCTGCTGGGAGCTCAGGGGCCGGGCAGGACAGTCCTGCAGGCTGGATGTGGCCCGTGGGCCGTACTTTGCCCACCTCTGCTCTAGGTCTTCACATCCAGGGCTGTGCTTAAGTCTTGTGGTGTTTTCCTGCATAACATCTCTAAGATACAGCCTTTCCTCTCCATCCACACAGCTAAAATTCCCATCGAGGCTCTGATCGCATCACATCTCAGTTACCGCCACATGCTTCTCTTTTCCCTCTTCCCCAGCTCATATCCATTCAGAATATTGCTGCAAGCTGCAAAGATCATTCTCTGAGCCCACTGCTTTCACCATGTCACCCCTCTTTGCATCCGTCCACTGGCTCCCCATTCTCTATTGCATCAAACAGAAGCAGCTTGTCTTCTCCTAACCGGACATCTCTCATTCACTGTTCCAAGGCGCTGACTCCCACCTCCAATTGGTCCATGCTGCCAGCAACAACCACCTTCATGCTTTCTGCCACATGCCCTTCATGCTTGGAAGGAGAGCCCCTTAAACATTTGCAAACCTACCTCATTATCCATCTCCAATTCCCAAATCAAAGCTCTTCTTTGCCCTGAGGTTTACCAAAAATTCAACAGCCTGTCTCCTGGGGGGCTGAGACCACTGCCTATCATACCGAACGATACAGTCTCATTATTTCCTTGCACTCTCCTGTCTGTCTGTCTCCATCTGTCTCTTGTCTTATACTTAGATTGTCAACTCTTTGGGGCAGGGACTGTCTTTTGTACTTTTTTGTACAGCACCTAGCACAATCGGGTCCTGATCCATGACTGGGGCTCCTATGTGCTACAGTAATACAAATAACACTGGCTAGAGAATGTCACTATTATGGCTTCAGTGCCCTCCCCCCCACACACACACAAAAAAGCAGCAAAACAAAACAAAAAAAAAATCAACCTCCCAGCTCAAAAAGTATGTGTTTACACTCAGCTGGCGAACTCAATGTAAAGTACTAGTAGAGGTGAGGGAGAGGTGTCTTTTACCTTGATGTAGCTAGTCCAGGAATGCTGTACGCTCAGCCTGGTATTTACCTGGGCAAGTGACACAGAGGTTAAAGCCACCTGTGCCTTGTCTCCACTCGGATTTTACATCAAGTTAGCTATCTCCTTGTAAATACACTTTTGCAGTGAAGACAATGCCTGGGAGACTCCTACCTCAAGCCCCGAACTTCTGGTTGAGCTAGAAATTATTTGCAACATTTAAGAGCCCACTGATTGAAAGAGGTTAAACACACACAACATTTCTCCATTTTATCTTTGTGCAACTGACAGCACTCTGTGTAGTCAGTTTCACTGCTTCCCCCAGAGAAGCATTCATTAAATCTTTGGAAGCTGTGCACTGCTTCAGGACACTACAATCAGTCATGTCTCTCTCCCCCCACACCCTCCACATGTGTATTCATCAAGACCTAATCACCTTTATTTATACCTCTTCTGTACCCCTCTAACTAGTGCTTCATACACATCCCCAGGGGAAGCAGAGGGCAAATGAGTGCACCCCACGCTCAGAGAGACACTGACTTGGGAGTGATTTCTGGACACGGTTGAAAATCTTTTCCAAAGGAAGGATTGTCTGTAGAAAAGTGACTATTTTTGGAATGCAAGGGTTTTCAGGAAAGATTGTCAAGACTATAGGACTTTCCTGTTTTCACAATATTGTTCTGAAACTTTTAAAATCAATCTTTTGTTCACTATATACTCTCTTTCATGCCTCTACCCCCTTTGACCCAAAACCTGAGTTTGTTCTAAGTGGAAAAAATGCAACTAAATTTTTTTGCAAAAAATGTTGATATACATTTAAACATTTGATGGGTCCCACCCCAGAGATGGCTGCATTTCAGCACTGGATGAACTATCGCTGTGCATTGTTACCATATGGCTGTCAACCAGCTGCTGCACCCAACCCCAGAGGCAGTTATATTTCAGTACTTGGCAAGCAATTGTTGTACCAATAAAATAAAAACCAGCAGGATCTTATAAAAGGGACAAGGCAAAATGCCATTTTTATTGTAAATATAATAAAAAGAAATATAAAACTCACACTGTTGTATTGTTACTTATTTCTTACGTAAATATATATATAAATATACATATATATATATATGTATATATATTCATTCATTCATTCATACCAGTTCTGCATAGGGGTTATAGTTACCAGCCTAGAAGCTGCTCGTGACAGAGTACTGGCCAGGTAACCTGTACACGAGAGTGGAGCCGAGTCCATGTCAGATGCGCATCCGATGCTCCTGAAGGGTAGTGGCAGAACTGGAGACTCAAAGTTCTCAGTCCTTAGTGTCCATTTTTGTAGGAATTTCTTCCTATGCCAGTCCGTGGAATTTGCTTTGTCATATTGTTAGTCATGACTGCTCCAGGACGGCTGTCAGGTGCTCATCAGCTTTCTTTATCCTTTGAATTGATCGGGTGGATCCTAGTTTGCCCTCCGGTGGGGTTCTCTGGTTGTCTCCACCTGGCGTCTTCTTCGGCCAATTGATGTTAAATTCCTAGGCTGGCACTTCCCTGATTATTCAAAACCCACCATTCATTCACATACATTCCTTACTTTAATAAAAACACATTTCTCAATTCACCGACTATTGTTATTTTATTTGAGACTCCCTGTCTCTTAACATTCCTTCGGTATTGACTTTCTTTTATCATACAAAGGTGTTATTTATTTGAGACTCCCCGTTTTTTAACATTCCTGATCCAAACTATAGAGGGTGGGAGTCTCTATGTGGCATTTCTATGAGCGCCGCTCCAAATCGCGGCTCTTCGCCCTGTTACAAAAAATCATGTCAATCTCCATCACAAAGTATCCCTTTGCAAAGTAGAGCCAATTGAACACAACCATTTAAGAAAGTCACGTTAATTGATTGGTTTACATTTATAAGCGTCAATCTCAATTACAATCAATGGAAAGCCTCAATACAGAGAAAGCAGAATCAATTGAGTGGTTTAGTTTTACAAGCGTCAGTCTTATTAACAAGTGAGAGAAAGTATCACTTCAGAGAAAGCAGAGCCAGTTGAGCAGTTTGCAAGGTACGGTTTGCAAGCTTTAATACAGAATTGTAAATCAATATTGCAGATTTACAATTATGTCAAATGGAAGAATTATAAATGTTATAAATGCAGATTTACAAATACTATAAATCAATATTGCAGGTTTACAATTTATTATGAACAGAATCACAAATATTAAGAATATGCCTACACAGTCCCTGGGCAACCTTGCTGCATGGCTATTGCCAGCTGCCCCAACCCAGAGGTGGCTGCATTTCGTGCACTGGGGCTGCGATATACCATAGGGATTAGGCAAGCTGAAGACTCAGAAGTAGACCTAAAAAACCTGTATCTATGGAAACTGAGGCAGTAACACACCTATCCTCCTTTCAGGTATTTTGTTCATCCCTTTCCTGGTGACACATGTGAAACTGGATCATACCAGCTTCAGGGTAGAGACCATGCAGTTCTAACTAAGTGTCTCTACAGCACCTAACACAGCTCTTCAGGGCAGAGACAGTCTCTTACTACATACAGATACAGCACCGAGCACAATGGGATTCTGTTCTGCTGGGAGCCATAAATCACTGAACATTAAATCCCACCAAATGAGGGTAAATCCAGCCTCATCATGGTATCCACTCATGATACTCCACACCTGAACATACTCATTATATGAACAACATGACCCCATATCTCAATGTCTGTACTTTGACCCGTTAAACTTTTACCCCCAATCGGGGAGATTGCAGATTATGTATTCCTTACGCCATCTGTTCCTAAACCAAATTTCGCACCCCTTGGTAATCTGTACCTTATTCCCTGATAACCAGAAACTTCTATGCTTAAACTCTGTACCATTTTCTTTTTTCTTCAACATCATCTTAATAAAATTATTAAATCTGCAAATAATAGTACATCATTCATGTGTCCTGGGAGGCCCTTTAGCCCACCTTTGGGGGCTGTAAAAACAACAATAGGGCTGCTGCAATATCAGGGTCTCCCAAAGAACCTCTGATCTCCACCCAAGCCCATGTCCCTCTTTGCAGAGCAGGGGGTTGGGAGTCAGTGTCACAAGCCACTGCTACGTAGGAAGATCACAGCTTCCCTCGTCCAGGGACTTCATGGCTGCAGCACTCCTTGCAGCTCAGGTCCCTGCTCCATCTCCCCCTCTCTGTGCATTCGCTGAGGGGGGAGCCCGAACTCCCCCCTTCACACACATCATGTCTTCCCCCATTGCTAGGGCAAGGAAAAACCCGCGAAAAAAGCCAGCCGCAAGGGGACTGCAATACACACAGGGGCGTGGCCATATACTCTATTAGCATCCTGATCCTGGATTGGACAAGGCCCCAAGAGCCTTAACTACATCCGCTGTTGAAATGAATGAAACTTGACCGGCGTGGCGGGACATTTGTAATGACACTGATCAGATTAGCACAAAGCGCGCCAAATCCCTTCAAGGGGACAGAGCCCTTTGGTTCAGCCCTCCTACGTGTGCAGCAGGGAACAGACAGCATGGGCCATTGCAGTGTCTAACAACCTGCCACGGCAGTAAAGGACCCAGGGGGTCAAGCACGTGATTTAGAGCCGTGATAGGAGCCTCGCGGCTCATGGCCACTTCTTGCTTGCTGGTTGCCAGGAGCCAAAGAGGACCAGAGCATGCAGATCATACGCAGCAGTCAGGCAATGACCAAAACCTGCTGGATTATGCAGGGCCCATGGCTGGTTGCCAGCAGGGCTGGGAAAAAGACCCAGGATGGGCTAACAGCCGCGTTGCAGCCACTTGACCTAGGGGGCAGTGTGCGGGGAATGGGGGAGCGAGAGAGGCTGCTGGGGCTTGCAGGCTGAGGCCCTGAGGCGAGGGCAAAGAGGATGCTGGGGCCATGAGAAAATGGCCAGACAATACGCTGCAGTAGCCACTAAGGGAAGTGGCTGACCAGCGGCCTGCAGGTCCCCCGGAAGGGGGGAGCACAGAGTGTGACACAGGCACGAGGCTCTGTGGTCGAAGAGGAGACCCGGCCCGTCACATGTGCAGTCTTTTGTTTCTCCTGGTGGGTGCTCCACCCTGAGGCCCAGCCCTCGCTCCGCCTCTTCCTGCCCCCTTCCCCCGAGGTCCCGCCCCACATGGCCGCCACTCACTCCTCTCCATCCCCTCCCCCAAGGCCCCTCCCCCGCCTGCCACTTGCTCCTCTCCGCCCCTCCCCCGAGCGCCTCCTGCTAGCTGATCCAGCCCCGGGGCTGCTGGAACAACTGGTTGGTGGCCAGCCAGGGACGCCCAGGTGGGATATGTGAGCCGTCTCTGGCTAGCAGCAAACACCTCCCTGATTCCAGGCAGATGTGGGGAGCTGGTTTAGGTTACATGGTGCATGGAGGGGGGCCATGCTGAAGGGTGCAATCTGACCCCCAACCCCCCTCAGTGGTTCACCTCTCAGAGGTGCACTTTGATTCCAGGGGCCGTGACTGTGGGTTTCATTCCCACCTCTGGGTTTTCTTTGTTGCAGTCGCTGGGAGCTGCTCCCACCTTCCCTCCCTGATTCTTTCAGGTTTTTCTTCTTCTCCCTTCTCTCTTCTCTCTCTTTCCTTCTCCAGTTCCTGCTTCTACCCTAGTTCTTTATCTCCCCCGTCCCCTTCCTGCGTTTCTCCTGTTCCCCCTTTTCTCAATCCTCCCTCCTTCCTTTCCTCACCTCAATTTCAACCTCTCCCCTCCCGCCCCGCGTGTTCTCCCCACCCCCTCTCCTGAGTCTGCTCTGCATGCAGCCCGTTCTCTGGGGGTGGGGATAGGAGGCTTTCAAGGGGAGCCCTGCTCTCTGTGATGAACAATGTGCTGTCCTTTGGTTTCCAGTGGACATTTTGTGTTACGGTTGTTACAGCCAGAAACCTTCCCTAATACTCTGTTTACATGGCTATCAACGCCACGCCACCCTCCCCTCCTCCTCCTCTTGTGCCCCCTGGCCCTGAGGTGGGCGGGACCCCAGATCCCACCCAGAAATGGCAGTTACTGGGTTTGAGTTTTCTCACACTGTTTTCAAAGATCAGTCTGACTCCATTTCATGAATTGTTCATTTCCCTCCCCCGCCCACCGGAGGAGGGCCGGGTAGGGAAGGCGGTGACTCCCCAGATAGCCTGGCCCCCACCCCCTATCCGCCCCCTCCCACTTCCTGCCCCCTGACTGACCCCCATCCCTAACCGCCCCCTCTGGGACCCCATCCCGTATCCAACCCCTGTCCCCTGAGTGCCCTGACCCCTATCCACACCCCTGCTCCCTGATAGCCCCCCCGGGAATCCCACACCTATCCAACCCCCCTGTTACTCATCTCCTGACCGCCCCCCAGAACCTCCACCCCATCCAACTGTCCCCGTCCCCTGACTGCCCCTTATCTAACACCCCCCAACCCCTTACCATGCTGCTCAGAGCAGCAGGAGCTCGCAGCCCCGCCACCTCGCTGCCCAGTAGGAGCAGCGGGCCAGAGCGCCGATGGCGCAGTGAGGTGAGGCTGCAGGGGCGGGGGGACAGCAGGGGAGGGACCGCGGGCTAGCCTCCCCTGCCGGGAGCTCAGGGGCCGGGCAGGACAGTCCCACAGGCCAGATGTGGCCCGCGGGCCATAGTTTGCCCATCTCTGCTCTAGGTCCTCACATCCAGGGCTGTGTCTAGGTCTTGTGGAGTTTTCCTGTGTGGATGGAGAGGACACAGCCTTTCCTCTCCATCCACACAGCTAAAATTCCCATCGAGGCTCTGATCACATCACATCTCAGTTACCGCCACATGCTTCTCTTCTCCATCTTGCCAGCTCAGATCCATTCAGAATATTGCAGCAAGCTGCAAAGATCATTCTCCTAGCCCATTGCTTTCACCATGTCACCCCTCTTTGCATCCCTCCACTGGCTCCCCCTTCTCTATTGCATCAAACAGAAGCTGCTTGTCTTCTCTTTCAAGGCCCTTCAGGTACTGTCCTCTCCCAACTGGACATCTTTCATTCACCGTACCAAGGTGTTGACTCCCACCTCCAATCGGTCCATGCTGCCAGCAACACCCACTTGTTAAATTTTCAGACAACCACCTTCATGCTTTTTGCCACATGCCCTACATGCTCGGGAGGAGAGCCCCTTAAACATTCGCAAACCTACCTCATTATCCACCTCCAATTCCCAAATCAATGCTCTTCTTTGCCCTGGTGTCTACCAAAAATTCAACAGCCTGTCTCCTGGGGTGCTGAGACCACTGCCTATCATACCGACCGATACACTCTTATTATTTCCTTGCACTCCCCTGTCTGTCTGTCTCCATCTGTCTCTTGTCTTATACTTAGATTGTCAACTCTTTGGGGCAGGGACTGTCTTTTGTACTTTTTTGTACAGCACCTAGCACAAACGGTTCCTGATCCATGACTGGGGCTCCTATGTGCTAAAGTAATACATATAACACAGGCTAGAGAATGTCACTATTATGGCTTCAGTGCCCTCCCCGCCCCCACCACCACCAAAAAGGAGCAAACCAAAACAAAAAAAATCAACCTCCCAGCTCAAAACGTATGTGTTTACACTCAGCTGGCGAATTCAATGTAAAGTACTAGTAGAGGTGTGGGAGAGGTGTCTTTTACCTTGATGTAGCTAGTCCAGGAATGTTATACGCTCAGCCTGGTATTTACCTGGACAAGTGACACAGAGGTTAAAGCCTCCTGTGCCTTGTCTGAAACACTTATCCTGAAGCACTTACATGAGAGGAAAGTGATCAGGAACAGTCAGCATGGATTCACCAAGGGAAGGTCATGCCTGACTAATCTAATTGCCTTCTGTGATGAGATTACTGGTTCTGTGGATGAAGGGAAAGCAGTGGATGTATTGTTTCTTGACTTTAGCAAAGCTTTTGACACGGTTTACCACAGTATTCTTGTCAGCAAATTAAAGAAGTATGGGCTGGATGAATGCACTCTAAGGTGTGTAGAAAGTTGGCTAGATTGTCAGGCTCAACGGGTAGTGATCAATGGCTCCATGTCTAGTTGGCAGCCGGTGTCAAGTGGAGTGCCCCAGGGGTCGGTCCTTGGGCCGGTTTTGTTCAATATCTTCATAAATGATCTGGAGGATGGTGTGGATTGCACTCTCAGCAAATTTGCGGATGATACTAAACTGGGAGGAGTGGTAGATACGCTGGAGGGCAGGGATAGGATACAGAGGGACCTAGACAAATTGGAGGATTGGGCCAAAAGAAATCTGATGAGGTTCAATAAGGATAAGTGCAGGGTCCTGCACTTAGGACGGAAGAACCCAATGCACAGCTACAGACTAGGGACAGAATGGCTAGGCAGCAGTTCTGCGGAAAAGGACTAGGGGTGACAGTGGACGAGAAGCTGGATATGAGTCAGCAGTGTGCCCTTGTTGCCAAGAAGGCCAATGGCATTTTGGGATGTATAAGTAGGGGCATAGCGAGCAGATCGAGGGATGTGATCGTTCCCCTCTATTCGACATTGGTGAGGCCTCATCTGGAGTACTGTGTCCAGTTTTGGGCCCCACACTACAAGAAGGATGTGGATAAATTGGAGAGAGTCCAGTGAAGGGCAACAAAAATGATTAGGGGTCTGGAACACATGACTTATGAGGAGAGGCTGAGGGAACTGGGATTGTTTAGTCTGCAGAAGAGAAGAATGAGGGGGGATTTGATACTACCTGCTTTCAACTACCTGAGAGGTGGTTCCAGAGAGGATGGTTCTAGACTATTCTCAGTGGTAGAAGAGGACAGGACAAGGAGTAATGGTCTCAAGTTGCAGTGGGGGAGGTTTAGGTTGGATATTAGGAAAAACGTTTTCACTAGGAGGGTGGTGAAACACTGGAATGCGTTATCTAGGGAGGTGGTAGAATCTCCTTCCTTAGAAGTTTTTAAGGTCAGGCTTGACAAAGCCCTGGCTGGGATGATTTAATTGGGGATTGGTCCTGCTTTGAGCAGGGGGTTGGACTAGATGACCACCTGAGGTCCCTTCCAACCCTGATATTCTATGTTTCTATTCTATGTCTCCAATCGGATTTTACATCAACTTAGCGATCTCCGTGTAAACACACTTTTGCAGTGAAGACAATGCCTGGGAGACTCCTACCTCAAGCCCCTAACTTCTGGTTGAGCTAGAAATTATTTGCAACATTTAAGAGCCCACTGTTTGAAAGAGGTTAAACACACACAACATTTCTCCATTTTATCTTTGTGCAAAGGACAGCACTCTGTGTAGTCAGGTTTCAGAGTAGCAGCCGTGTTCGTCTGTATTCGCAAAAAGAAAAGGAGGACTTGTGGCACCTTAGAGACTAACCAATTTATTTGAGCATAAGCTTTCGTGAGCTACAGCTCACTTCATCAGATGCATAAAGTGGAAAATACAGTGAGGATGTTTTTATACACACAGACCATGAAAAATGGGTGTTTATCACTTCAAAAGATTTTCTCTCCCCCACCCCACTCTCCTGCTGGTAATAGCTTACCTAAAGTGATCACTCTCCTTACAATGTGTATGATAATCAAGGTGGGCCATTTCCAGCACAAATCTAGGGTTTAACAAGAATGTCTGAGGAACAGTGGGGGGGAGGGGGAAGGAATAAACAAGGAGAAATAGGTTACCTTGCATAATGACTCAACCACTCCCAGTCCCTATTCAAGTTAATTGTATCCAATTTGCAAATGAATTGCAATTCAGCAGTCTCTAGTTGGAGTCTGTTTCTGAAGTTTTTCTGTTGTAATATCGCAACTTTCATGTCTGTAATTGCGTGACCAGAGAGTGAAGAAGAGTGAAGCCTGTTGATGGTTCTTTAGCCACTTGGATGTGCAGCAGTGCAGCTGCTCACAATGCACATAGAGGCAGGGGTAGGAAAATGGCAGTCCAGCATCAGAGTTACTCATGCCAAGCCACTGGCCAAGTGGCCTGGACATGAGGAGGGAGCAGGGCCTTGTCAGATGCACATCTGATGCTCCTGGAAGTTGGTTTGCAGAATCAGACCCCCAGAGAAGCATTCACCAAATCTTTGGAAGCTGTGCACTGCTTCAGGACAATACAATCAGTCGTGTCTCTCTCCCCCCACACCCTCCACATGTGTATTCGTCAAGACCTAATCATCTTTATTTATACCTCCTCTGTACCCCTCTAACTAGTGCTTCATACACATCCCCAGGGGAAGGAGAGGGCAAATGAGTGCACCCCACGCTCAGAGAGACACTGACCTGGGAGCAATTTCTAGACACGGTTGAAAATCTTTTCCAAAGGAAGGATTGTCTGTAGAAAAGTGACTATTTTTGGAATGCAAGGGTTTTTCGTGAAAGATTGTCAAGACTAGGAATTTCCTGTTTTCACAATATTTTTCTGACACTTTTAAAATCAATCTTTTGTTCACTATATACTCTCTTCCATGCCTCTACCCCCTTTGACCTAAAACCTGAGTTTGTTTTGGGTTAAAGTGGGTGGAGGCATGGCAGAGTAGCAGCCGTGTTAGTCTGCATCTGCAAGACTAACACTGTTTCAGAGTAGCAGCCATGTTAGTCTGTATCCGCAAAAAGAAAAGGAGGACTTGTGGCACCTTAGAGACTAACAAAGACATTTGAGCGTAAGCTTTCATGAGCTACAGCTCACTTCATCGGATGCATGCAATGGAAAATACAGTGTGGAGATTTTATATACATAAAGAACATGAAAGAATTGGTGTTACCATACAGACTGTAACAAGAGTGATCAGGAAAGGTGAGCTATTACCAGCAGGAGAGCAGGAGTGGGTGGGGAGGGGGCGGAGGGTGAAGAAAACCTTTTGTAGTGATAATCAAGGTGGGCCATTTCCAGCAGTTGACAAGAACAGTAGGGGGGGGAAATAAACAAGGGGAAATAGTTTTACTTTGTGTAATGACACATCCATTCCCAGTCTTTATTCAAGCCTAAATTAATTGTATCCAGTTTGCAAATTAATTCCAATTCAGCAGTCTCTCCTTGGAGTCTGTTTTTGAAGTTTTTTGTTGTTGAAGAATTGCCCCTTTTAGGTCTGAGTTCGAGTGACCAGAGAGATTGAAGTGTTCTCCGACTGGTTTTTGAATGTTATAATACTTGACGTCTGATTTGTGTCCATTTATTCTTTTATGTAGAGACTGTCCAGTTTGGCCAATGTACATGGCAGAGGGGCATTGCTGGCACATGATGGCATATATCACATTGGTAGATGTGCAGGTGAACGAGCCTCTGATAGTGTGGCTGATGTGATTAGGCCCTATGATGGTGTCCCCTGAATAGATATGTGGACACAGTTGGCAACGGGCTTTGTTGCAAGGATAGGATCCTGGGTTAGTGGTTCTGTTGTGTGGTGTGTGGTTGCTGGTGAGTATTTGCTTCAGGTTGGGGGGCTGTCTGTACGCAAGGACTGGCCTGTCTCCAAAGATCTGTGAGAGTGATGGGGCGTCCTTCAGGATAGGTTGTAGATCCTTGATGATGCATTGGAGAGGTTTTAGTTGGGGGCTGAAGGTGATGGCTAGTGGCGTTCTGTTATTTTCTTTGTTGGGCCTGTCCTGTAGTAGGTAACTGCTGGGTACTCTTCTGGCTCTGTCAATCTGTTTCTTCACTTCAGCAGGTGTGTATTGTAGTTGTAAGAATGCTTGATAGAGATCTTGTAGATTTTTGTCTCTGCCTGAGGGGTTGGAGCAAATGCGGTTGTTTTGTAGAGTTTGCCTGTAGACAATGGATTGTGTGGTGTGTCCTGGTTGGAAGCTGGAGGCATGTAGGTAAGTATAGCGGTCAATAGGTTTCCAGTATAGGGTGGTGTTTATGTGACCATCGCTTATTAGCACCGTAGTGTCCAGGAAGTGGATCTCTTGTGTGGACTGGTCCAGGCTGAGGATGATGGTGGGACGCAAATTGTTGAAATCATGGTGGAATTCCTCAAGGGCTTCTTTTCCATGGGTCCAGATGATGAAGGTGTCATCAATGTAGCCCAAGTAGAGTAGGGGCATTAGGGGACGAGAGCTGAGGAAGCGTTATTCTAAGTCAGCCATAAAAATGGGGGCATACTGTGCGGCCATGCAGGTACCCATAGCAATCCCGCTGACTTGAAGGTATACATTGTCCCCAAATGTGAAATAGTTATGGGTGAGGACAAAGTCACAAAGTTCAGCCACCAGGTTTGCTCTGACATTATCGGGGATAGTGTTCTTGACGGCTTGTAGTCCATCTTTGTGTGGAATGTTGGTGTAGAGGGCTTCTACATCCATAGTGGCCAGGATGGTGTTTTCAGGAAGATCACCGATGGATTGTAGTTTCCTCAGGAAGTCAGTGGTGTCTGGAAGATAGCTGGGAGTGCTGGTAGCATAGGGCCTGAGGAGAGAGTCTACATAGCCAGACAATCCTGCTGTCAGGGTGCCAATGCCTGAGATGATGGGGCGTCCAGGATTTCCAGGTTTATGGATCTTGGGTAGCAGATAGAATATCCCAGGTTGGGGTTCTAGGGGTGTGTCTGTGCGGATTTGTCCTTGTGCTTTTTCAGGGAGTTTCTTGAGCAGATGGTGTAGTTTCTTTTGGTAACCCGCAGTTGTATCAGAGGGTAATGGCTTGTAGAAAGTGGTGTTGGAGACCTGCCTAGCAGCCTCTTGTTTATATTCTGACCTATTCATGATGACGACAGCACCTCCTTTGTCAGCCTTTTTGATTATGATGTCTGAGCTGTTTCTGAGGCTGTGGATGGCGTTGTGTTCTGCACGGCTGAGGTTATGGGGCAAGTTATGTTGCTTTCCACAATTTCAGCCCGTGCACGTCGGCGGAAGCACTCTCTGTAGAAGTCCAGTCTGTTGTTTCGACCTTCAGGAGGACTTCACCCAGAATCCTTCTTTTTGTCGTCTTGGTAGGAAGCTCTCTGTGGGTTAGTATGTTGTTCAGAGGTGTGAGAAATATTCCTTGAGTCGGAGACATCGAAAATAGGATTCTAGGTCACCACAGAACAGTATCATATTCGTGGGGGTGGAGGGGCAGAAGGAGAGGCCCTGAGATAGGACAGATTCTTCTGCTGGGCTAAGAGTATAGTTGGAGACATTAACAATATTGCTGGGTGGGTTAAGGGAACCACTGTTGTGGCCCCTTGTGGCATGTAGTAGTTTAGATAGTTTAGTGTCCTTTTTCTTTTGTAGAGAAACAAAGTGTGTGTTGTAAATGGCTTGCCTAGTTTTTGTAAAGCTCTCCAACACCACTTTCTACAAACCATTACCCTCTGATCCCACTGAGGGTTACCAAAAGTTAGTGCCTCCCTCACCTCCCGCAACCTGCAAGGTCTCGTGCCAGCAAAGGGAAGGTGCATTCTGCAGATCTGGAGCTGCATTTGCATGTCCTGAGGGCTGTTCTGCACCATGGTCACCACGGGCAGGTAGGTCATCAACCTCCATCTCTGTCCCAGCTGCAGGATGGCCTCTGGTGCCTGCTTCCTCAGGCACCTGGAGATGCTGAAATAGGGGTGGGGTTGGCAGAGCAGGAGAACACCCCATGAGGTTAAGAAATGGCAGTGAGAGCCTTTTCCCTCCCTGGAAGATTACGGTGTCCCTCTGTGGGGACTCCCTTCCTGGCAGGTGCTGTGCTTTCGTTCCTGGACACTGCCAGGAGGCCCAGCTCCCAACCCTAGCAGCTTGGCTGTTCCATCCCCTACTGTGTACCGAAACTGACTTGAAAGGACTATCCAAGCCCCTCCCAGGCCTGCTCCCATTGCGGGTCTCTCTCCTGGCTGAGCACAGGCTGTTCTTATATCGCCCAACAGGCCTGGATCCTAGTTACATGCTGCTCCTTCCCATGTGACCCCTGCACTTATTCCCTTCACCTGGGGATAGGTTCAGTTGAGCTACTACCCCTTTCATGGCCATCTCCCCCTGGGACATCCTGAAACTGAAAACCTGTGCTCAAAGAAAAGGAGTACTTGTGGCACCTTAGAGACTAACCAATTTATTTGAGCATGAGCTTTCGTGAGCTACAGCTCACTTCATCAGATGTTTACCGTGGAAACTGCAGCAGACTTTATATACACACAGAGAATATGAAACAATACCTCCTCCCACCCCACTGTCCTGCTGGTAATAGCTTATCTAAAGTCATCAACAGGTGGGCCATTTCCAGCACAAATCCAGGTTTTCTCACCCTCCACCCCCCACACAAATTCACTCTCCTGCTGGTGCTAGCCCATCCAAAGTGACAACTCTTTACATAATCAAGTAGGGCTATTTCCTGCATAGATCAAGGTTTTCTCACATCCCCCCCACCCCCATACACACACAAACTCACTCTCCTGCTGGTAATAGCTCATCTAAACTGACCACTCTCCAAGTTTAAATCCAAGTTAAACCAGAACATCTGGGGGGGGGGGGGTAGGAAAAAACAAGAAGAAACAGGCTACCTTGCATAATGACTTAGCCACTCCCAGTCTCTATTTAAGCCTAAATTAATAGTATCCAATATCAAAGAGTATCAAAGAGTATCCAGTATCAAAGAGGAACTGTTTGCTCGGAAAGGTACTGAAGACACAATGGAAAAGGAAATCCTTTGGACTGGATTGAAATTATTCCAAAGGAAAGTGAATGAGAGAAAACGTCCAGCGTTATCCTCCTAGTGAAAGAAAAAAATGAAGGTTTTTAAGCATTAGAGCCAGCTGGTCAGAAACAATCTTTCTTCTCCAGTGACGTGAAGTTAAAGGACACAGAGAGGAAGAAAACCTCCACTCGGGTTGTTACTGGAGCTGAAGCAGAGAGGCCAAGACAAACGCGGCTAGGGCCCAGGACTGACTATCAGCAGATTGGCCATTTTCTATTCCTGACTTTTTGACCATGAGCGAATCTCTTTGCTTCTGTGTGCCTCAGTTTCCACGACTATAAAATAAAGCTACTCAAGGTTATGTTTTTTTGTCTTCTGTTTTTCAAGGCGGGACACTTAGATACATTTGGGGCCTGTCTATGCTACCGGTCTAGAGTGTCTTTGTAAGCTGATGACCCCCACATGTTGTTCAGAAGCTATGGATGACACAAGCTCCTACATTTGTTCTGTGCTTAGCCCCTAGGGCACAGCTGGGCTGGGCGGCCTTTTCTCACTGTGCTGTGTGGAGCAGGTTATGGGCACGAGGGATATGAAGAGGCTCTCAAGGACTAATTCTTGAAAATAAATATCAATGAACTGCAACCCAAATAAAATATCACTGCTGCTAACGTTGGTGGGTGATAAAATAGTAGCAGAGTGATAATTAATGATGAGGAGACGGCAGTGACACAGAGCAATCGGATCCCTTGATAAAGTGGAGCCATTCAAAGAAAACAAGTTGGAAAAGAACCAAAGGAAGGGTCCTATAGCGAGCGACAAAGCATGCAGGCCACACCTACAGAGTGGGGAAGTGTATCCAGGAAAGCACTGACAGTGAAGAGGATTTCGGGGCCATGCTAGGCAAGCCATTCAACATGAGCACCCAGGGTGATGCTGTGGTGAACAGGGCTAAAGCCATCTTTAGATGGATGAAAAGAGCAGTGAGGAGCATAGGGAGGTGACACACCATGAGGAAGAAAAGGAGTACTTGTGGCACCTTAGAGACGAACCAATTTATTTGAGCATAAGCTTTTGTGAGCTACAGCTCACTTCATCGGATGCATACTGTGGAAAGTGAAGAAGATCTTTTTATATACACACAAAGCATGAAAAAATTTGGATTTGTGCTGGAAATGGCCCACCTTGATTATCATACACATTGTAAGGAGAGTGGTCACTTTAGATAAGCTATTCCCAGCAGGAGAGTGGGTTTGTGTGTGTGCGGTGGGGGGTGTGTGTGTGAGAAAACCTGGATTTGTGCTGGAAATGGCCCACCTTGATTATCATACACATTGTAAGGAGAGTGGTCACTTTAGATAAGCTATTCCCAGCAGGAGAGTGGGGTGGGAGGAGGTATTTTTTCATGCTTTGTATGTATATAAAAAGATCTTCTACACTTTCCACAGTATGCATCCGATGAAGTGAGCTGTAGCTCACGAAAGCTTATGCTCAAATAAATTGGTTAGTCTCTAAGGTGCCACAAGTACTCCTTTTCTTTTTGCGAATACAGACTAACACGGCTGTTACTCTGAAACCATGAGGAAGACTGATCATGGAATCCTGCATGCAGTTTTGGCATCCACCTTTGAAAAACGATTTGGAAATATTGGAGATGGGGCAGCAAAAAGCAATGAAACATTTTGAGGGCTGGAGAAAAATGCCTGCGAATAAGCTATTGAAAGAGCTCAGCCTGTTTAGATGATAAAAAAGATCGGGAGGTGACATCATTGAAGTGTTGAAGTGACTTCATGGAGAGAAAATATTGGGTATGAAAGGGCTCATTAATCTAGCAGAGAAAAGAATAACAAGACCCAGTGGCTGGAAACTCAAAAGAGACCAATTCATATTAGAAAGAGGGCATACATATTCAACCGTGAGGATGAATCACCAAAGGAACAAACTAGAAAGGGAAGTGGTGGGAATTCCCCACCTCTTGATGTCTTCTAATGAAGACTAGATGCCTTTCTGGAATGTGTGTAGTCAAAAACTAGCTCCTATGCTCTACAGAAAGCATGTGATATGCAGGGGGTCAGATGACATGCTCTAATTGTCTCTTCTGTCCATAAAGTCTGCTAATTTATGAAAAACTGAGCGTAGCACGGGGAGAAGCCTCTGATGTTTTACTGTGTTCGACTTGAGCCCACAATGAACGCTCATTGCGTGGGGTGATCCAGGGGAAGCGGCTGAAACATCCAATGTAGCTGGACAGGGGCAGGACATCAGCACTGCAAGGGAGGGGTGGGTGTGGCAGTGACATCACAAGGGCCTTTGGCAGGACCTCAGCCTATTGGACAAAGGTGGCGGGGAGGCGATGATCTCACAGAGAGATCTTGACATCAGCCAGGCAGGACAGGGGCAAGCTCGGAGATCCCTGTGGCTTTGCTTCAGCACGTCTCCTTCTCGAGGTCTCTCCTGGAGGACTGAGAGAGCATTCACTTTCACATTTGTGAGCGCAAGGAGGACCCTCTTCGGAGTTTTCTCCTTTTCTCGTAGTGGTTTTGCTCAAAAACAGACGTTCCTGTATAGAAGGTAAGAGCCTTGGAGAGGTTTGGAACCTGACCAGTCTGATCAATCAGGTGCCAGCTGATTTTTAGGAAAGGAAAACACTAGATTGTGGGGGCAGCATTTTAATTCAGACCTAGGACTTTGTCCCTTAGAATTACTGGGGACACTGGGGTTTCTCCTTTTTGTTTTCCCTTTTCCTGTCTCTCCCTCCTTTCTCGTCCTCTCTTGCATCTTTGTCCTTTTCCCCTGCTTTCCTTTCACCACCAGGACCTGTCTGTGAATGTGGAGTTGGGGATGGGGGGTTGCTCCCAAAGACATGTGGCTGGAATGGTGCTCTAAGAGTGACTCCCTCCGGTAGTGACCCGGGACATCTGGTGAGGACTCTCAGCTTTCTGCTTCTCAGAGTCTTAATGCTGATTGGGGGAGCTTGGGGCTATTGTGAGGGAGGAGACTCAGGTCGTCGTTACTCTCTTTTAAGACCAAGGAAATAGGCCATAACCAAACATGTATTTGATTGCTCTTGCCGCTTTTCTCCATTCATTGTCTTGGAGTAATTCACGATTCTCTCTCTAATGGGCTAGTTCTTCTAAAATACTTCCGAAATAATTAGGTTTTAATCAAGCCAAATGCAACCCCATAGCTTCAGTAACAAAGGAGTCAGGTGGCACCCTACAGAATGGGGGACAATCCGCTGGAAAGCAGCGACCCTGAAAAGGATTTCGGGGCCATAGAGGACGAGCTGCTCAGCACGGTCTGTCAATGTGAAACTGTGTTAAAAACGGTTAAAGCCATTCTTAGCTGGATAGAGTAGTGAGAATGGAAAGGGAAGTGAAAGAGCATTGGTGAGACTGATGCTGGAATGTTGAATCCAGTTCTTGTGTCCACATTTTGAAGATTATGTTAAAACAATTGGAGAGGGTACAGAAAAGATTCGTAATTGAGTGATGGGGATGATGCCTTCTAATGAGACATTGAAAAAGCTCAATCTGTTTAGTATACACAAAAGACAAATGAGAGGTGAGTTGCTTGACTTCATGGAGAGAAAATGTTGAGTATAAAAGGGCTCTTTTATGTAGCAGAGAAAGGCATGACAAGACCCCATGGATGGAAGCAGAAATCAGAAAAAGTATAATGACAATAAGACCTGGATTTGTAAGAGGGTGATTCGTCATTGGCACAAACTGCCAAGAGAAATGATGGATTCTCCATCTCTTGATCTCTTCGAATAAAGACTAGATGCCTTTCTGGAAAACATTTGAGTAAAAGAAAAGCCCAGCTCTTCTGATATACAGGAGGCCTTAGGATACGCAGGGGATGAGATTAAATGCTCTAACGGTTGTTTCTGGCCATAAAGTCAACTAACTTGTGAAAACCTAATTGTGGCCTGGGGAAGAAGTTCTGTGTTATACTGTGTAGTGGGTGTCATCCCCACAAGGAAGAGTGATTGAGTGGGGTGATCCCGGGGAAGCGGCTGAAACATCCAATGTGGCTGGACAGGGGCAGGACATCAGCACTGCAGGGGAGGGGTGGGTGTGGCAGTGACATCACAAGGGCCTTTGGCAGGACCTCAGCCTATTGGACAAAGGTGGCGGGGAGGCGATGATCTCACAGAGAGATCTTGACATCAGCCAGGCAGGACAGGGGTGCAGGACAGGGGCAAGCTCGGAGATCCCTGTGGCTTTGCTTCAGCACGTCTCCTTCTCGAGGTCTCTCCTGGAGGACTGAGAGAGCATTCACTTTCACATTCGTGAGAACAAGGAGGACCCTCTTCGGAGTTTTCTCCTTTTCTTGTGGTGGTTTTGATCGAAAACAGACATCCCTGTATAGAAGGTAAGGTAAGAGCCTCGGAGAGGTTTGGAACCTCTTCAGTCTGATCCATCAGGTTCCGGTTGATTTTTAGGAAAGGAAAACATTAGAATGTGGGGGAAGTATTTTTTTTCCGACCTAGGACTTTGTCCCTTAGAATCACTGGGGATGTTGGTTTTTCTCCTTTTTGTTTTCCCTTTTCCTCTGTCCCTCCTACCTTTCTCTTCTTGCTTCCTTTGTCATTTTCCTCTGCTCTCCTCCCACCACCAGGAGCTCTGTGTGTGGAGGGGGGGCCGGGGAGGTTGTGGGAGGCCCTCACAGAGAGGTGAGACTGGAATAGGGCTCCGAGAATGATCGCCTCGGTGGTGACCAGGGCCATTCTTTGGGCTATTTGATGAGAACCCTTAGCCTCCCACCCCTCAAAGTCTCAACCTTGATTGGCTGAGGAGGGAGCTATTGACAGGGAGGAAACTCTGGTCTTTGTTGTTCTCTTTTATGACCAAGCAAATAAGTCACAACCAGTTATATCTCTGACCAATGTGGATGCTGCTCTCCATTCATTGTCTCGGAGCAGTTCAATATCCTCTCGAACAATCCAATTCTTCTCAAATACTTGCTGCATAATTACTATGAACAATTGCTGGTCTGTAGCTCATTTGAGAGCAATTCTGCTTCCGACTGGCTGCATCAGCTAAGACAAGTCCCTGCTCCTTTCTCAGCCTTCGTTTCTCCTTCTGTCAAGTACGAATAACAATGCTCTCCCACCTACCTCGCCATGGGTGGATGCTGGGGATCCACTGAAGAGTGTCACTTGGAGCAGTACAGACTAGGAGGTGTCTGATCACACTGAGCCATATCAGATTATGACCTAATATTCTCTTTTATTTGTATTTTATTCTTTTGAAATTGTGAAGAGCAGCAACTACTTAGCTCAGACTGAAGCCTCTCATCTAATTTTCTAGATCATAGTTGGTTTCAGAGTAGCAGCCGTGTTAGTCTGTATTTGCAAAAAAGAACAGGAGGACTTGTGGCACCTTAGAGACTAACCAATTTATCTGAGCATATGCTTTCGTGAGCTACAGCTGTCATGAGCTACAGATGCATCCGATGAAGTGAGCTGGAGCTCACGAAAGCTTATGCTCAAATAAATTCGTTAGTCTCTAAGGTGCCACAAGTACTCCTTTTTCTTTTTGCTAGATCATAGTGTCTCCCCTTTGTGTTCGACGAGACAGTTGAATGCACTGTGACAAACAGGAGATGCTCTTGTTTTGCAAACAAATATTTTTGCAAAGAATTTTCATCCTACTTCTTATGATTTCAAGAAACAAAGTGGTTTCATCTGAATGGATTTTCAGACAGAAAACGGTTTCCATGAAAATGTGCACACCTTATTTCCTGGGCTTTATCCCTGCCTCCGGGGGGGTTGTTGTCTGTTAGTTAGAACAGGAGTCAGGATTGTTGTCTTCTCTTTCTGGCTCCGTCACGCTTTGCTGTGTGACACCTTGGGTAGGTCCAGTGGGCATAGGGTCAATTCTCTAACTCCAGGCAGCAGGGAGCCTGGGTGAGATAAGGGATGTTAAGGCCGTCTGCGAAGGAGAAAGGGATGTTTCCAGGTGTTGAATGTCAAGAATTCTAAACTTTGCTGAAATGACTAGTCTCGAGAAACAAGAACTAGTTGGGGCCAAACTTTAACCATTGTTTTTTTTAAAGCCCATTCAGGGATGTGAGTCCCAGAGAGCCATGGAGAGGGGGAGCAACTTGCCCAAAGTCCCACAGATCAAGAGGCAGCAATGAAAGCAGGAGTGACCCTCCCTCTCAAAGGCAGGGGGACCAGCCATTAGGGCCTGGTTGCAATTGCCAGCTGTGGAGGGAGTGTGCGGCAGTGGTTAGTGAAGGGGTCCATCCATGGCTCTGACACTCAGTGTGACCCTGTGCTCCTAGCTGAGGCCCGTTTGCCATCAGTCGGGTTAGGGTCCCATGGCTACAGCTCAGTGGGTTTGGGAGGCTCCAGGAAGGTGTGTAAAGTGCTGGGATGTCAGGATCCTGGAGGCGCTGTCACCTCCGCCCTAGGGCAGTGTTCTGCACCCCCCTGCTGCTGGCTGAGTTTCTCCGTCCCTTGGCAATAAGACAGACTCTTGTTTTCACAGCTAGTCGATCGCCCTCGTGTCATCACCCTGCCTGCTGGCTGGGCAGGGTAACTCCTGAGGTCACCACCCTCTCCAGCCTGCCTTGGGCTTGGAGAGTGAGGAGGAGGGCGTGGGACGTCTGCTGACCCTGAACATCCGCCATCCATCATCCCATCACTGAGAGCAAGTGAGTGGCATTTGGGTTCCTCGGTGGCTTCCCCTGTCTGTCTAGGGAGAGGCAGAAATGGGGAGAGACTATCTCCAAAGGGGGATTTCCTTTGCAAACAGCCCCCAAGAGCCCCTCATTCTTAGGCCAGGCAGGGGCTTCTCCAGAGCCGTCTCCAGTGTGTTTGGAAAGGTTCCAGCAATGGGGCTCCCAGCCCTTCCCTTGTGGGACACCGTTCCCCAGGCTGAGAGTCTCGGAGCTGGGCCAGACCCTGTGAGCTGCTGAGTCTGGAAATCAAGGGGGAACGAGGAGGGCCCTGGTCTTCCCATGCCTAGGCTCTTTGTGACTTTGACGTGGGGAATGGTTTCCCAGGAGAAGTCCGGACGCCTGGCTTCTGTTCCTTCTCTAGCCTGGGTGGGAGAGTGGCCTGGGACGACAGGAGGGGACTGCTTGTCCAGAGGAACCGATGGTCTTAGGGACTGACCCCATTGCTGGAAAAGGATGAGACTTCCTGGATATTGCAGCAGCAGGGATTAAGAGGGGGAACGTTGGGAGAATATCATGCAATGAACTCCTGCCCGTGTGTGTAGATGGCACTCCCTGCACTCCTGTGGGGGCAGAAGGGGCTGCTGTGGTTGGAGGAGGGAGGAGGAGGGATGGAAAAGGCCCAGGAGTGAAAGGCTGCCTTGAGCCCAGTCTCACCCCTGCTCCCGCTCGGTTCCAGGATGGCCAGGCTCCTGCGGATGTTGCGGAGGAAGGCTCTGCAGGTGGCCCCAGAGCCTGAGGGAAGCAGCTGCCACCTTCCCAAGGGGCAGAGCAAGCCCTGCGTCCCCGCTGGCGGGGAAGCAGCTCCCGTCCAGGCCAGACGGCGGAAGTGCCCGGCCTTCTGGAAAAGGAACCCAGCTCCCGGCGCAGGCGCCGAGCTGGGAGAGGCCCCGACCAGGCCCCAATGGAGCTGGCCCAGGCTGCGGTTTCGCAGACAGGACCCAGCCCAGGAGGGGCGCCGGGCAGGGTGGCTCTGGGGCTTGTTGTGTGGGCAGCAGCGGCCCCAGGAGCCCAGCCCTCCTTCCCATCAGGAGGCATCGCCCTGCCCGGTCTCTGAGGACCTTCCAGCCCCCGCCGGCCAGGAGGGGGAAGGTCCCTGTCCCAGCACGGGCAGCTCAGCATGGGACAGTGGCAGCACCTGGGCCTCTGGCAGCAGCCAGGCCGATGGAGGCCACTGCTTTGTTCCAGGTGAGGAGCCAGGCTGGGCTGAGGGAGGGGTGAGGACGGGGATGTGAACACCCTGGGCCCAGACGCTCTCCCAGGGATACGGGGCGGGGGAGGTCCCCATCCCAGGTGTCTGGCCTGAGCCACGGGAACCCCACGGACAGCAGCAGCGGTCACACAGTTGCCCCTTCCGCATGGGGACCTGGGGGTGGGGACGTGAAGAGCTGCTGCCACGTAGGTCCTTGCTGCTCCGGGGCTGGGGGAACAGGCACCTGCCCTGGAGTCCTGGCCAGTGGAGGGGGGCTCTGCTCTGGGCTTCTGAAGCTGTTGGGGGCTGAAGGCATCCCTGAGAGGGAGGTTTGGGGCCCGATCTGCCCTGGGTGCCTGAGGTGGGAAGGGGGGTCTTGGATCCTGCTCTGCCCACCACGCCCCTGTCCTTCTCTCCCTGGTGCAGGGACCCCCCAGGATTCGGAGCAGGAGGAAGGGGTGCACCTGGCCAAAGATGAAGCTGCTCTCAAGATCATCCGAGAGCAGCTCCAGTGCAGAGATAAGGTACAAATGTTCCCCACCTGGGCTTGAACCAAGATTGCCCTGTCCCTTCCCAGCATCCCCACCCCCTGCCGAGGGTCTTGTCCCTCATGATCCACCACCCCTAATGGGGCCCTTTTACATCCATGATGTGGGACCCCCAAGATGGGGGTGTTTGTCCCACAACAGCCGAGGTCGTTTCCCCCCACAGGCACTGTCCCACTTCCTGATCCTGCTTGTGTAGGAGTGGTGGGGGATTTGGACAATAGGCGGGTCCCCACAATCCCCCATTGAGGCCTGAGCCCTGGAGCCGGTTTGGGTGGGGTAGGAAGGTCCCTAGCTAACAGGTTCTCTCTTGCTATACCCCACTCCCGGTGGGTACAGGATGAGGGGCAGCAGCTCCTGTTCCTTCAGGCCATCTACCCCGCATGTCTGGCTGCACGGGAGAGAGGGGAGGACACGCTGGAGCCACGCTGCTGCAAGGCGGCTGTGGTGAAGAGGATTGTGGTGAGTGAGACACGCCATACGGCAACTGGAGGGAGGAGAGAGACATGGGTTTGGCAGGGGTATGGCCGGGCTCATGGGTAGGGACTGGTTGGTGTTGGAGGGGGCAGCAGAGGACAAGGATTCCTCGGGCTGAAGACTTGGGAGAAGAGAAGGGAGAAATTGTGAGATTGGTCAGTAGTGGGCAGGGGGGGAATTGTGGGGCTGGAGGACAGCTGAGAGTGGGGGCCAAGGAATCACATGGTCCCAGCTCGGTCATCGGGATGGGGCTGAATGGGGGCATTTTTGACAGGGAGGAGGAGAGAAGGAGATTGGGAGTGAGCTTTGCAGGAATCCGGGAAGGGGGACAAGTCTGATGGGCAGGAAGGAATGGGAGGAGCGGGAGGTGGTGGGGGATCCTGCTGGCCATGTGGGGCACTGGCTGTGTCATCTCGTCATTGGGAGGTGTGAGTCGGGCCTGAATCTCATACGCTCCTTTGTCTCCTTCGCGTCTCACAGGAGCTCATCGAGGAGCTTCCCGATGACTCGTCACCCAGCGCTGTCCTCGCCCACTCCCTGGCTGCAGTGGGCAACCTCTGGTACCGAGACAGCCCCACCCCCCGACCCCGCTGGCTCCCCTCACCCCAGTGCTGCTCAGGCCCAAGGCTGGGAGTCACCGTCACTGTCCCTCCCAGGTCACCTCCCAAGAGTGGCGCCTCTGGCAGAGATGGTGGCGTGGGAAGGGTCACTCTCTCCTTGTGGGGCTCTTCTTTTCACTCCCATAACATGACAGGGGCCTTGGGGAGGAGCTCACTCTGGGGATCAGATACAGGAGGGGCAGCAGGCTCCAGGGAACAGCAGCTATTCCTGTCCTGCCACTGTCTGTCTGGGACGCCTTGGCCTTGTCATTCCCTAGCTAAGTGCCTCAGTTTCCATTCTCGCCATCTGTGCCTCTATCCCTGTGGCTTGGTGTCTGTGTTGGCGACAGTCCCACCCCCGTACTGCACAGTCTAATAGCAGCTCCTCTCTCTTGCCAGCACCATGAAACCTGCCCTGGAGTCAGCCCTAGAGACCCACCTCTTGCGAGCTGCCCTTCACTCCGTCTTCACCCTGGACACGGAGAAGGACACCACCGGCATCCAGGTACCTCCTCCTCCTCCATCCTCCTCCTCTTCCAGAGTAGTCCTTGGTCCCTGCTCTCTTGATTAACTGGAGCTCCAGCTTTAGGGGTGGGGTAGTGGAGATGGAACAAGCTGAAGGCTTGGATCCTTCCCTTCAGCAGGGAAGAGATTACGCCTCCCTGGGGATTGCTTTCTTTCTTTCTTTCTTTCTTTCTTTCTTTCTTTCATAAGCCGTGTTTTGCCCAGAAGCCCAGCTTCCATCCATAGCAACTTGGCTGTTTCCTACTCTTCTGCCTACAAGGCCCTCTGCAGAGACCTGCTAAGCTCATGGATTAAAGGTCCAGGGGTCATCAATTCTTGCGAATTGCCTGCAGTGCGACGTGAAGGAGAGAAGCCGGGAGATGTGTTTGGGAGTCTCCCCAGTGCTTCCCAGAGACCCCTCTTCCCATCCTGTGGCAGGTGTAGGCCCAGGTTCCCTAAGTCTGACCCATGCTTTGCAGACTCTGCACAAAGTCATCCCAGAGGTCCTGGATGCCATGCTGGGGAACCTGCTGGCAGAGTCCCCAGACACAGACAGGCTCCACTTCATCTTGGAGGTGAGCCCCATTTCACCGTAACTCTTTGGGGGACTGGTAAGGAGAGACTGGAAGATCCATTTTCTACTCTGTCCTCCTAGCTGGGTCCCCAGTGGGCCGTCCTTGCTTGGGGAGGTCAGTGCAATGTAGTGTCAGGTCCTTCCTTTTTGAGGAACAGAGTAAGGAGCTGGGACTCCAAGCCAGAGCTCTGCCTGGTTCTGCTGAGCACTAAGCACAGGGCTCCTGGCTGTCTTGGGGAGTGAGAGTCGGAAAATCCACCCTTCCCCCTCCCCTCCAACACACAGAGCCCATGAGATTAGGGAGATAGTTCTCAGAGAAGAGGCACATGCTCCTTCCTAGAGAAACAGGAGGGCCCCAGGGAATCAGCCCTTCCCTCTGATCTGCTCTGAAATTCCTGGGGGGATTGTGCTCTCAGGCACTCCCTACATCCCCCCAAGGATTTGCATAGCAGGGAAGGGCCGAGGGTTCAGTCTTCTTTCTGGTGAACTGTTCAGGAATCAGGAATTCTGGGAGGATGGGACCAGCCCCGACCCCGAACATTGTCCCAATCTAGAGAGACGCGGAGAAGTTGTGACCTGAAGGGTACAAGCTGCATCCTGGGGGAAAAAATCCCCTTCTAAAGCTCTGCCATCAAGGACTCAGATATTCCCCCCTGCGCAGAATGTCCCAGGCCCCTGGGGCTGGCGGTTTGGGGGGCTCATTTGCAAAGCAGGAGCAGCTGGCCACTGAGTCTGACCTGCCTCCTTTCCCCACAGCATGTCAACCTCTGGGTCGTGTCCAGGGTATCGCAGGAGCGAGCCAGGGCCATCAGGAGCAGCACAGCCCTGTTGAGATACATAGTCACTCTCCCTGAGTTTGACGTAAGTGAGCTCCGAGCCCAGCTTGCTGGCTCCAGGTGGAGGCGGGCTGGCTCCAGCGGCCTGCAGGATCTGCTGCTGCTGCCGGGGCTGTGGCTTAGGAGGGTTCTTCATGGGGAGGCAGAGTCAGAGCAGGACTGAGCTAGGCTTGAGTCAAGTTCTTCTTGTCCTGGTTCAGTGTTGTCCCTGGGCCTTTAAGGGGACCATGCTCCAGCCCCTGCTTGGCATCCCGGGCTCCCTTGGCAGCAGAGCAAATGAAGGCTCGATCTCAAGCTCCTCTCCCCCAGCATCTCCTGTAGAGGGGCTAAGGGGAAGGAGCCCTCTGGCCCAGGGCGGACAGGGAGCTGAGAGGAAAATGCTGATGGAGTCCCCTCTGCTCTCCCTTCCATTAGATCTCAGCCGAGTTCCCTCGGATGGGGCACCATGTGGCCCAGCTGGCTCTATTTGTCAGCGATCCAGATAAGGACGTCAGCCGGCAGGCCAGGGAGGGGACTTACCGGCTCTACCAACTGCTGCTCCAACAGAGGGGTAAGGAACCCAGCTGGAACGCGGAACCCAATAGGGGACTGAGAGTGACCACAGGTTGATAATGGGACCCCAGACCATTTCTCTCAGACTGATCCCAGCTGGAGGAAAAGTCTCTCTCTGCCTCTGTTCTTCTCCACTCCACTGTGCAGCCACCAATGGGATTGGAAGGACACAGAAACTGCAACCAGAATGAGGAGAAAAGTCTCTCTCTCTCTCTCTCTTCCAGGCCTGACCATACATGAGGTGGAAGATCTCTGGTGCTACGACTGGCACCAGGACAGCAGGCTGTTGGGCTACAAAAATACAGCCAGAGTGGGGGAGGTAAGGGCACTGTGCCAGGGCATGACACAGCTCAGGGAGTGTAGCTGGCTGGGTTCCCTGCAGTGGATGCCTCCTGGAGACAGGAAAAGAGCCCGCTCCTTATTTCCAGTTCAGAGTTCCTCATCCAGCAACCAGTGGGACACGCTGGTGCTAAAGGTCCCACACTGGGACTGGGCCATGAGTCTCCTTGTTCTTGTTAGGCTGCAGGTTGGATTCCCCTTGAAGAAACCAAGGAGTTGCAGAGGCCATAGCCAGCAACTAGAGAAATCACTAAGCTCGGGGAAGAGACCTCCAACCCCCTCCCCCCGTAACAACACACGCACACTCCTCTAGCCGCTGAGGTGCAGGAGATCTCTCTGCTGGAAGCAAGACAGGGTCCCCTGTCATCTCTGTGCCCTGCACAGCAGAGTGGGCCTGCTCACACACATTAGAGATCCATTTCCAGCCCATCCTGGCCCCTGCCATAAATTGCCTTCCCGAAAGAGCCACTGGAGGCTTTGGTCCCTCAGCATCTGCGACCTTTTAATAAAGGGGCTTCCCTGAGCCCTGGGAGCCTGAAAGCCTCCTGGGGAATGAAGTGCCTTGGCCACAGCAGCTCTCTTCCCCGCCCTTTGGGGCATGAGACGCCATTGTACCGCCAGGACTTGGAGGCTGGCTCTGGGCAATCTGCTCGAGCCTCATGTCCTCTTGGTTTTAGGTCTTTGGGAAATTCTTCTCCGTCGGGCAGAGAAGATCCTTCGTGCAGACAGCTTTGCTGGCCATCCACGACCCCCTGCTGCGTGTCAGCCAGGCTGGGCTGGTGCTCGTCTACTCCCTCCTGGGGGAAGCCCAGCAACTGATGGGGGACACGGTAAGCAGCTGCAATCGACTCAGAAGCTTGGGGTGGGGCCCAGGGCCTCCTTCCCATCCTCTCGCCATGCACTGGCCTGGTAGCAAGGAGCCTAGTGGGGACTTCTGGACTTCATGGACTTCTGTTCTTAGGATGTGGTGCTCTGCTATCACTCCTGCGAAGGACAGGAGAGTCCCCTAAGTGCCCTCTGGGAACCTTTCCTGCCCCACAGAGCTGCACCCATTTCCCCATGGTCTAGTGTCCATGTCACCCCAGCCACCATCGAGAGTTGCTCCCATCCCTGGCAGCCTGGGAGGCCAAGGACTGACTGGTGATGGTGACTGACTGAGGCACATGGGCGTGGGAAGCTGGTCTTGCTGCTGGTAGGGCTGGACCCGCTCTCGAGAGATTGGGAGGATTCAGTTGGCAGGGGCTGCTGACCTGCCCCGTTCAACAGGGCTGCCATCCTATGGTTTCAGCTTTTGTCACTGGGGTGTGTTGGGGAAAGTCTCAAGCTCTCCCCATCCCACTTCACTGCTGCCAGAATCCCTCCCGCCCCCCGCCACCCTTCTAGAGCCCCCTCCCTGCCCTACCTGGGTGGGGATGGAGGTAGGGGTGGAAGAGAGGGTTCTCCGAACTTGAGCGGTGTCCCCAGGTGGGTTGGAGGTGGAACAGCTGTCACGGGCACTGATGGGGAGGTGGCAGGAGCTCACCCGACAAGGAGGGGGGTTGGCACTGGAGGTCACTAGAGAGGACAGCAAGCCTCCATCCTGGGGGTCAGGAGGGTGAATCTACCACTCAGACATGAGCAGCTGCTGGGTGGAAATGATGGTGCTGGTTCCAGGTGCCCTTCATCCTCCCTGATTCCTGGGGAGTGTCTCAGTCTCTGCCATGTTCTCGTTCCCCTGCAGCACGAGGATGTCACAGCCAAGGTCATGTGCCAGCTTCACATCATCCGGCACTTGCACCAGATGCCCGAGGCGCTGCAAGGGCTGTGGCTCATCTGACGCTCTTCAAGTTTCCCCTCCCTGTTCAGCAAGTCCCGCTCCCTGCTGCAGGTACTGCTCTGTCTCACTGTAAATGCCAGGCTAGTGGAAGCGGAAATGGAGGCCCTGGCATTCACAGAAACTCTCTCCCCTCTCTGTGGAGCTGTGTCCTTCCCTCGGCCCCCCCAGTTTCCTTCATCTGGGGCAGGAGCTCTTTCCCTCACACCCATATCCCTCCCCTCTTTCCTTGATCTCACCCCCATCCCATTCCCCGTGCTCCCAGGCAGAGATCTTCCTGCCCCATATGGCGCAGAAGGACCTTTGGGTCAGGGCTACAGACTGCGTGCCCAACTGAAGCTCAGGAAGCTCCACATTTGAAGAGGTGAGGATGGGACAGAGGCTCAGGGCTAGCTTCATCTCCTGCCCTTTATTCTTCCTTTGGCCCTTCTCTGGGCTCTCCGAGTCTGAGATAAAGAGGAGCCTCCTCCCCCCGTGTCTTCTAGGCCCTTCTCTGGGGTGTGTGACAGCCTCCCAGATGGGTGCAGTCAGAAGCTGAACCACCTTAGGGAGCAGTGGGGACAGGTCCCTTGTCCAAGGAAGCCAAGCAGTGGTAGTTCTCAAAGAGGCTGAGAGGGAAGACCCTGCTCCCTCTTGGAGGTAAGAGCCATTGACTTCTTTGGGCATCTGGGTTTCTTGGGAGAGAAATGGGATCCCTGCTGCATAGCCTGGCTGGGAGCTTCCCCCATCCCTGGGACAGAGACATCTCCATCAATGTGCCACCCTTGTTTTTTTCCAAGCAAGAGGCTCCCCAGAGAACTCCTCCTCAAACCTCTTCTCCTGGCAGGGTTTCTGGGAGGAGGCTCCCGTCCCTCAGTCTCCAACTCCATCATGCAGTCTCTTTCACCTAACATCTCCGCCCTCCAGCTCCACTTCCCGCAGCAGGAAAAACGGACCTTCAGCTCCTAGAGAACAGACTCTGACCTCCTTCTGATCAGCAATGGGGTTTCCCCATCCCCTCAGCAAACCTGTCAGCCGGGCTGGACCGGATTTGAAGGAGGAGGTATCTAACAGGGTGGCCTGGCCTATGGCTGCCTTGCCTGGGGCTAGGCCAAATTGATGATCAAGTGAGCCCCACCTGAGAGGAAACAAGGGAAAACAGCATCAAAAGTCCAGAAGCAGAGTGAGCTGTTCAGTAGACGGCCTTGGGCCAAACCCTGGAGTCCAGGGTAGGACTGGCTTCTCTCACCGTCCCTAAGGAAGGGGACATAGAAGACCAGAGAAACCCAAGAAGGGCAACCCGAACCGAAATCAGACTGAAGCAGAACTCCCCATGAGGGTGGAAGGCCTTGTTTCTGTTCAAGACATTTTGGGACTTTGTTTGCAAGGAGCACAACCCAGGAAGGAGTGGAGTAAAGGACAGTCACCTGGTTGGAGGGCTGAGTTCCCAGCCAAGAAACTGCAAGAGTGAGTATCAGCGCGGTTGCTCGCCCAGGGAGAAAGCGGTGACACGAGGCCTGGCCAGCATCTAGCGGTGAGTGAACTCTGGTACACACCCAAAGTGGCCGTGTCTAGAGCCCTGTGTAGGCTCTTCTGTGGGAAGTTCCCACGGGTCAGTGGGGCCCGAATCTCTCCTGCTCCTTTGGTCTCTTTGGGCTTCACAGGATATGTCTGGTGAACTGCCCTTGGACCCTGGGCCCAGCACCGCTCAGAAATTATTCGCTACCTTCAGAGAGACAGGGCACAGCTCAGCCTGTTGGGTAGGCTGGAGAATCACACTTCACTCGAACACACAACACTGAGGTGGTTTGGGAAGCATAGTAACAAAGAAGAGATTTAAGTGATACTAAGCAAGAGAAAGAGACACATTTCAAAGAGAGAAACAAAACACAACACACTTTGTAGTGACTAAAACTGAATCTTAACAAGTCACAATCTTTGCCTTAGCAGTTTCCAGACTAACATCTCAGCTTTCCTAACAGACCTTCTTTGATGTCCCTGTAGGGTAGAAAACTTCTCTGTCGAATCCGCTGATTTGATTGCTTCGTCTTCTGGTTTCAGACCCTCTGTTCTCCTTCTGGGCTGCCTGGACCCTGATTGTAACATCTCTCTGGCCCAGCCTCTTACACAGATGTGTGCTGCAGCCAGCCCAGTGCAGGGAGCAGTGGGGACACATGATCTCCTCCTGTCAGACCAAGCAACAGGGGTCCCATTGAGGCTTAGATGGAAGATCCCAGGCATCTCCTGCAGGTAAGAACTGTCCACTCTTCTGGGCACTTGGGGCTGTTGCAACAAAGAGGGGGCTCCTGTTCCATAGCCTATTTGTCCTCATGACTGTGTTTCTTTCTTCTCAGAGGATGCGCCCGGGACCCTGGAGACTGTTTTGTGCAGGAGGTTTGAGCGGGGAGAGATCACTCACTGTCCTGACCCCTGGGTCATTAACCCGGGTCTGCAGGGTTCCTGGGAGCAGCCACCCTCCAGCACGCCACCTGGAAGCCTACGAAAAACTGCTTACCTAGGACTGACGAAGTCCAGACCCAGTTTGAGGCTCCTATTGGCAGAGTCCAAGAGCAGCTAATTGGCCCCCAGGACCTCCTTAAACCAGCAGCAGGAACAAGAAGCTGTCTGAACAGCCGAGCTCCTCCCCGGCTCTGGACCGTGTGTTGGCTGTTCCTGCTCCCACTCCCCAGGCTTGATTTCCTGGCATCCTGACTCGGGGTGACTCATCTGACTTGAGGTGCTGAACACAATTTGGTCTTTTGCTTCTGCTCTTCCAGTGTCCTGACCCAGCTGACTCTCGACTCCTGTCTTGTGAGTGTGAACTCTGCCTCTGACCACTAGGTCTGGCTGCCCATGACCCGGCCATGACACTGACTTTTCTACAATTCCTCCAGTGCCCTTTTCTGCTCTCCAGCTCTGCTCTCCCAGCAAGACACACCGATGCCTTGGCTCCCAGAGTCCTGCTTGCCTGCTAGTCAAGGGCTCATGGGGAGTGTTTGTCTTGCCCCCTCCCCCACCACAGCTGCTTGTCCTCCGGGACTCTCCCTAGCGCAGAGGAGAATCCGTCCTGGCAGCAATTCAGGAAGTCACAGAGGGATGGTCTGCTCAGCTCTCTCTGCAATGCCACTGCCCGAGAGCATTACGAGTGGGTGCCCAGTGACTGCGCCGGCAGCTCCTTGAGACACTCCTGGGGGCAGGGTAGTCGTGTTTCACGATGACCGCGGGAAGCCATGCGAAGAGTGCGGCATTGAGAAGACTCTCCTGCTGTCCCAAAGGGTTTCTGTTCTCCTGCACGGTCAGACCATGGGGCCAGGTTGCAGAATGGGGAAGAGCTGGTTGGTGATGAGTCGGAGGATTCACCATACAGGTGGTAGCAGCTGCAGATCCTGGAGTCCCTGTGGTCGGGTTACCATGCATCCGGAGTTTCCCGGACATGTCCGGCGTTTTGGGTTTTAAATTGCCCTCAGGGAGGAATTGGTAAAACTCTCCAAAGGACCGGGATTTCCCTCCCAATGCAGCACTCTGGGGGCTGGGGGGGAGCTGCGCGCTCTGCGGGGGAGCACGGCACTGTGTCTGGCTCCGCACCCCAGACACACTGCTCTGAGCAGCAGGGTACGGGGTCCGGGGGGGCTGGAGAAGGGGCATGGGGTCCCAAGGGACAGTCAGGAGACAGGGAGCAGGAGGGGTTGGATGGATGAGGGGTTCTGGGGGGAGCCTGTCAGGGGGTGGGCATATAAAGAGGGGTCGGGGGAGTCAAGGGACAGGGAGCGGGAGGGGTTGGACGGGGCGGAGGTTCGGGGGGGAGTCAGGGGCAGGGAGCAGGGGGGATTAGATGGGTTGGGGGTTCTGCGGGGGCAGTCAGGGGACAGGGAGTGGTTGGATGGGGGTGGGAGAGCCAGGGGTCTGTCAGGGGGCGGGGGTGCGGATAGGGGGCGGGGCAGTCAGGGGAGAGGTAGGGGGTGGAGTTCAAGGGGGGCAGTTAGGGTGGAGGGGTCTAAGGAGGGGGCAGTTGGAGACAGGGAGAAGGAAGACTTAGATAGAGGGCAGGGTCCTGGGAGGGGGTGATCAGGGGACAAGGAGCAGGGGGGGTTGGATGGGATGGCGGTTCTGTGGGGGGCAGTCAGGGGGCAGGAAGTGGGAGGGAGTAGATAGGTGGCAGGGCTACCACTCCTCCCCCACCCTCGGAGTGTCCTCTTTTTTGAAAGTTCAAATATGGTAACCCTAACCTATGGGCCAAGCCTCCACTCCTGAGAGTTCAGGCGAACCTCCCCCTGTTCTCAGGGAGCCTTTGGCTTTCGCGGCTGGGCCTGCCTGCCGAGACAGAGGACTCAGTGCTTCCATCAGGCTGCTCACTTGCAAATGCAGCCACCCAAAGAGGTAAAGAATGGAAGCGAAAGAGCAAAGCTGGACCCTCCACTGAGCTCCTGCAATCAAGTGAGCACAGCCTGGGAGAGACGAGAGAAAGCTTCAAGGTGGCTGGTGGCTGCATGGAGCCAGGGGAGGAGAAATAAATAGTTCATGATGAATCCTACGGGCTTTGTCTTGTGTGGTGAAGGGTTTAAAATGGGTCTAGTTACTATCACATTCAACTTTACAATCGCTGTGTCTGATTGAAGGGCAGGTCTAGAAAGGTCAGAGGTCGCTCGAGGAGCTTCCAGTCTCAGATTCTGTCCCTATTGCCTGCTTTGACCAGCTGATCTCAACCCAACACCGCCCTCAGGTGGTCGCAGTGGTGAGCTTTTCCCTCTTTTTCTGGATTCGCCGCTGGCATGGGGACAGGATACATGTGGCCAAGGAAACGGGGAGGCATGGGGGTCACTTGCAGAGGCATGCAGAGAACTTGCAGAGTTGCCTGTTCATGCAGTTCCTATGGGGGAAGCACGGTAGGGTACCATGCACTCCAGGGCACCATTTCCAATTTTGGTGGTGGCGGGGAGGATAATTTCACCATGATTCCAGGGGCTACTTAGGCACCTGAAAACTCTAGTGTTTTGACAGATAACTTAGCAATGAGCTGACAGGAACACTTGCCAGACTGCTTTCTGGGGAAGACAGCTAGAAGAATGGATCCAGGGAAAGGTTCTGTAGCTCTGAGCTGTTTGGACACTTTCAGGGAACATTCCCGATGCAAGACAGAGATCCCCAAAGTTATCCTGGGTAACCCTGAGAGACTTATGGAAAACTAGCAGATCCCACATCTCTGCTGTCACTTTGCACGGACAAACTCGGACTGTCCGAACCTGTTCATGTATTTTACCTGCTTTAACCTCTCAAGAACTTTCACATATAAAAGAAAGAAAATTAAATAAATGACATAGGTACACCGATACAGGGCCGTAGTGTAAAGCCGATCTCAGAGTTGTCCCATTGAAATGGAATTATTCACAGCAGTAATTAAAGTTAAATATGCACCTAAGCGTTTCCAGGCCCAAGATTAAGGCCACAGCTTATGAGAGGTTTGATCATTAAAATTTGATCATTGAAAACATTTCCAAATAAGTTGGAAGAATATGGGGGGGGGAGTGGTTTCTTCTTCAATTTTCATGACCCTCGCCACCCTCCCTATTTTTGACCAGTTCTAATTGTGAATAAATGTCTGTCTGTACATGAATGATAAATATGTCTGCTACTGAAACATTTACAAACAATGGCTCTCATCAGGAGCACTGAGGTCACATTACGCAGAGAAACACCCAGGCCGGCAGGGTTCACATTCTCCAAGACATAAACCGCCCCAGGACGGGAATGTCACACACAACACAGCTTGACTGGCCCGTGTTGGTTAGGTGCATGTTTTGCTGTTGCTGGCAAATTGTGCTTTTCTGAGGGTGGGGGGGAGTTATATTTGAAAGGAGTTCTTCATCCTCTCCCACTCTCATCCAGGGGTGCCGGAACAGGGGAGACCAGGGCCCACCACTTTTTACTGGCCATAAGTGTGAGCGACTGGATGATGGGGGAGAGAAGGGAGTGGGGAGGGCAGTGTTTTGGGGGCAAGGGGCGGCATGAAGTGGGAGCTCAGGGAGAAAGGCGGTGTGAGGGGGGCCTCAGGGAAAAGGGCAGTTTGAGGGGGCAGGACCTCGAGGAGAAGGGGTGGCACAGGGGGTGGGCCACAGTTTTTGTGCCAGAAGCCCCCCCACACACTTTTAGGAAGCTTTTGCCCATCCTGCCCTCATCCCAAATTAATTTGTTGCAGTAAGAAAACTTTGAGCAACAAGGGGACTTAGAGACCCACCATATAACCGCCAAAATCCTCACCCGCCCCTCGAGCTGGGCAAACACAATTTTTTGGTCACTGGCAATTCCAAAATAGAGGTGGAAAAAAAACGGTTTCAGGTTGAACAAAACTAACAGTTTTCCAAAGTTTTGATGAACAAAAAAGCTTTAAAAAAAAAAAGACTCAGGAACATTTCAAGGGTTATAACTTTTTGAATTTTTAAAATAAAAGTGAAGGACATTTTTAAATAAAAAATAGTTTCAAACTGAAAAATCAAAATGGTTTGTTTGGAAAGTGTCTAAATGAAATGCTTCGACTTTTTAAGAACTGGGGGGAGGGTCTGGACGTGAACAATTCAGCAGACTGGATACGAATTCGCAAACAGGTCTCCTTCCCCATTCTCCAGGGCTGGGTCTCGATTCCTGTTTCTGGTTCCCTGGGCCTGGTCCCCATCCCTGTCACACACTGCGGGGAACTCAGATTACTGTGAATCCTGCGGACTTCCAGGCTACTGGGAGGGATGAGTCAGCAGCTTCCTGAAGACGAGTTGCGAGTAGGCAAACACTTTCCCTCTACCTTTCCAAAACCCACATAGGTATAGTAAGACTAGCACCCCCACCACTGCCACCGCTCCACGCACCATGAGACGATTCCAGGACGCTGGCTCTGAAACAAAAGAGAGAGAAAGGCCCCATGACTAAGGGACTCTGTTAAATCATCCCACTGCTGCCATGAGGATCCCAGAAGATGAAGACGTTCCTGGGGTACAGTAAGAGCTGAGTTGGGTCGAGTGCACATGGGCAGCACTCAGAGCAGCGGGAATGAGATCTCCAGGCTCATTATCCCCATCGGCCAACCTGACGGAGGGAGAAAGGTGAGCCCGGCAAAGCAGCCCCTGTTCCAGAGTCTGGGAACTGGGATTTTTAAGATGCTCCAAGATGGGGTCCCTCAGGTTCTTAAGGTTAGAGGGGACGGTTAGGATCATCTCCTCCAGCGTCTCCTGAAGCGTGGGGAAGGGCTAGCCATGGTGGGAAGGGAGGGGTTTGAAGATGTATAGAGGAAAATGGGGGGTGGGGTCACTAACACATTGCTGATGGGTGAGGGGCACGATTGGTTTCTTTGCCTTGAGGAGGGGGCTCAGCTTTTAAAAGTTTTGGGAAGAATAATTTAGTCTGAGCCCTGGCATAACCCAGGCCAGAGAACGTCGCCTACTGATTCCTGCACCCAGTCCAGTGATTTATGGCACTGACTTGGCATTGAGAAGGATTTTATCATAGGCTTACATCCAGCTGCAGAAGAGAAAGGGCATTAGAAGCTGAAAGACCCCAGAAGTGGCTCTGGTTTTCTACTCAAAATAACCACCCGGGGCTGATTTTCCCCAGCCCAGCGCCTTGCAGTCATGCACCCAGTGCCTAGTGAATTTGGTGTGCAGGCAGGCTCCCAAATCCAGACAGTGGCACGTCACATCCGCTTTGCCCTGGTGTCAGGGACTGCCCTGAGCGCCCACCCTGCAAACACTTACGCACCTGAGCCCTCCCACTGCGATCCAAGGCTACTCCTACAGATGGAGTTAAACATGTGGTTAAAGCGTTTGCAGAGGTTCCAGAGAGCTGAGGCTCCATGTACAAGGAACTATACTTCAGTTATTCCAATCTTGGGTTTATGAGATGCTCCTGCCCGTCCCCTCCCTTCACAGCTGAGTCTCCCACCCAGTGGAATTCTCCAAGGAACTTCCCACTCCGAGACCCTACACACTGTGTCCAGCGCTAGCTGTCCCTCTGGCCCAATCCCATGCTTCAGGACATAGTCTGAACGCCACCGAGGTCAGTAATTAATTCCCCACCTGCATTTACAGCATGGTAAAACTAGCCATGTATGTTACAGTGGGTTCTTGCTTTTCCTGGAAGCATCAGATATTGTCCCCTGGGCTGGACCAGACAGGACAGCAGCCTGAAATGCCCTGCGGCATTGACTTGAACTCAGACTGACCCTGTGGAAAACGGGCTCAGCCACCTGGACAATTAGGTAATCTTGGCGAGCTGTGAGATTTCAAACAAGTAGTATTTGAGTTTGGCTTGGCAATCCTGGGTCAGGGACTGACGTGAGGGGTTGGGAGACAATAAAGGGAAAGGGTCTGAGAAAGGGCGTCCCTCACAATAAATCATTCAACCAGTCACTGTTGAAGTGAGATGCTTTACAGATGCTCACAGACAGGCTCTCCCACCAGCTAAGAATTTGGACACTCTGGCTCCCTGCTGGGACCAGCTTTGCTATTCACTTGCAAACAGGGTGGATAAAAATCAATGATTTAAAAAAAAAAATCAAAAAAATTGGATTTTTTTGATAAAATGGTTTTTGCCCCTCAAAAAGCTATCTAAAGATAGTTTTAATTAAGATACATTCTAGCTCAAAGATCTCTCATCATGGAATAGGGATGATAAATTCTAATTCTATAGTATGAGACAATATATTCATGTAATGTTTAAGAAAAGTTTTGTAAATGAGTTCCAATACTTCATGGATTAAGGACCCAATCTTATGGGGTTCCACAGGCTTCTGTATAGATTGTGTAGGTTAATCTTTCTATCTACCCAATGGGATTCAGTGCTCAGTCTAGAAGATACCATCAGAGATGCTTGGTTTTGCAGTTCTCAAACTGTGGATTTGTGTCTCCAGAGGTAACATGCTTGTTAACAGCAAAAATGTTTTCAAATAAATAAATAAATACATATGGAGAGGTGATATACAGCCTGACAAGAAAATCCTCCAAATATTAACGATTAACCTGTTGAATTGGAGATATTTATGAAGTCATTGGGAGGGGAACTATCTGCTTCAATAACCTTGGGTAAATGAAATAACCAAACAATCATTCATTTTCTGAGATAGCTGTAAAACTCATCTGAAAAGTTTTCAGAATAAATCACCCTTTAAAAATGTATAGTTCCCTAATTGTAGGGAATCCTCTAATTAATGCATCGTTAGGCTCTTTAGCTCTTCCCCCTGTGGAGGTAGAGGCCATGGGTACCCCGGGAACATCAGTGGTCTTGTGCCTGAAGGTACCTCTCCCCTTGACAACCCTCCACTCCCCACCCATTGCACTTCATGCCATTCTGCTGCAGGGCAGCACAACGGGAAGCGTGCAATGCAATCATTCTCATGTCCTTCCGTCCATTCTTGGTCCTGTAAGGACACTGAAGTGCCAGGCCTTCAGCAGCTGCAGTTAGAGCGAGAAGGTCTCACACTCTTGTGCATCAGGCCACGTTTATAGAGCCCTGTGCGGGTACAACATTTGTTTCTGCACACGATCCACGGCTACGAAGCAGATCTCTGCAGATTTTCAGGGCGCTGCCCATTTATACCTGGATTTAGGAGCCGAACTCTGGGCATTATTTTGCAAAACCTGCTCAAGACTTTTAGAGATTTTTCGAAGCAAACCATGGCGTTTTTTAAACCCCCGACATTCCATGACTGAGCAAAACATCTCCAGGAACATCAACAATGCTGGCTCGAAGAGAGGTAGGACTCTTCTTAAACAAAATGATTTTAAACGAACAACTTGCTACCAAAAAGTTTGAGATATTTGCTGTGGCAGAACAAAGGGGGTTTTGATCTAAAATAATGTGACCCCAAGCTTCTTACAATTTGTTCTACAGGCATGGGGCTTGTGCATTTTCTGCTGGGGCTTGTCCGGACAAAGAGCCAGAGCTCAGCCCTAACAATCAACCGGGAGAGCGGAGTCAGAGGTGAGGAAGGCCTGGGAAGATCCTGAGACAGGGAATGAAGGGGTGTCACATCCACCTGCTCCTTCCTGTAGGTAGATCACAGAAAGATCTAGAGGTGAGTGCTGGGGTTTCCCTGCCATGAGTGGGCAGCGTGCAATTAACAAGGGCTTCTTCTCATATCACACACCCACCCCCCATCACGCCATGCACATCTCTCACGCCGGCACCAGCTCTGATTTCATCTCATGCATTTACACAGCACATCTCTGCAAGCAGATTATAACCCCCAGTGTCCATAACTCCAGTTAACTCTACAGTGAGGACATGCTCCTCCCAGCCCCAAGACCTTAAAACCCAAGGTCGACTCCCCCTGCTCGAGAAGACACACGCTTCAACCCTGCCTCACCCCACACCCCCAGTTCCCTAACCTGGGCCTTGCCAGGGGATTCTCTGCTTGTGATCAAGTGGGGCTGGCTGGATGCAAGGCGCTGGCCAATCCTCTCTGTCTCCAGCGGCTAAACTGCATTCAAAGAAAGTTTACAAAATAATCCCTCTCCCCCTCCTCTGTATGTTCTTTCCATGCGCTCTTCCCTCCACCCCGATTCTCTGCGTCTCTAAGTTTCACCTGCTCAGCCAGCAGCTGGGGATTTGCAAATAAATAAATAAAAATAAAAAAACTGGACAAAAAAACCCCCAAATATTTTCTGTAAAATCGACATGGGCAGGACCACCAGTGCTGGACCTAGCGGGGCTGCCGCCCCCCCCCCCCCCCCCCGCACCCCCCGGCTTGAAGCGGTTTCCATCCTATCCAGGGTTTACAGTTTGGCTCAGTGGCTCTCTGCCCCCTCACTGTACAAATTGTTCCAGCGCCCCTGGGCGGGACAGGACCTGAAGAAAGGGGCATGCGGAGGTGTTGGGAACACATGGGCCCTGCAGCTGCCCCCCCGCCATGCACCCCCCCCGCCCCAGCTCTACCTTCTCTAACCCCCAGACAACACACCTCCCCCTCCCCTTTTCTGCTTAGGACTCCAGCCCCACTGAACAGTCCAGAAGGGAGATGGAATCTCTTACCTGAAGTGCCCTCCAAAAACCCAGAGGGGCGGGCTGGAAGGAAGAGCCCCAGAAACACCCCGACCCACGGCATGTCAGAGGCGCAAAAGGAACGGGCGAGATCGGCGGCAACTTCACCAAAAGCTAAGGCCAGCCCACCATCACCTGACTCTACGAAAGCGCAGTAAGCTGGTGGTGTAAACGGTGCATGGGCAGTTCCAGCAGACGATCAACAGAGCCGGTTAGAGATTCATTTAACAACTCTGGAATGGCTTTGCAATGGGAGGAGAGTTTTCCGAGCCATGCTTTGCTTCCTGAGGCGGTCAAGATTTGAGCTTTACTAGAGGATTGTACAGGATTCAGGCACTCTCTAGTTCCTCCTTTGTCAGCCCCTTGCCCTAACACCCTGCCTGCCCTGGGTGCTCAGCTGAGCTCTCCCTAGCTGCACGGTGCAAAACCAGAACTATCCCATTACTCTCCCCTGCTGTGTCTCTCTCCCTCTCTCCCCTCAGGCCAGGCTGCTGCTGCCCCAGGGGAGCTCACTGGGGTCGGGGGTGTCTGTGTGCTGGGTCCCCGGGGCTGTTGCAGACGCTTCCTCCTGCTGGGGCTGGAGGCCCTGTTCAAGCTCCCCTTGGAGAGAAGCGCGCTGTGTTCACAGGAGCAGGACCAGCCCCGCAAACCGACCGCCCGGCTGTCCCAGAGGTTCCTGAGCCCAGCGCTCACCCCCAGCCCAGCCGCATCCAGCAGCTTCTCCCTGCGCCAAGGCACCGCAGCCCGTGGGGCATCTTCAGGGCAGCGGAGCTCCAGGTACTGCCGCTTCTCTGCCCAGGAAAGGGATGGGGAGAGGCTGATGCTGACCCTGTGGGGCTGAGCTGAGCAGCAGCAGGTGCACCCAGCCCCTGTGGGGATCCCCGATGGCTCCCTGGCTCCAGCTGCTGTTTGGGAGGCAGGGAAGGGGCCCTACAGCCAGGCAGGCTGCACAGCTGCACGCCCCATAGGTGCTGGGGCTGGGGCTGGTAGGGAGGTATGAGGAGGTGGGGATTTCACAGCAACTTTAACTAATACACTGAAATGTTTCCATCAACATTTTGTGCTAGGGAAAATTGGGTGTTCGATTCAAGACAATTTTTTGTGGAAAGTGTCATTTTAACAGGAAAAAATCAATTTTTTGTTGGAAAATTCAAAAACCAAAAATGGTTTGGATGATGTGGAGGTTTTTGTTTTGTTTTTTCCCCAATTTTGGACTAACTGTTTTCCGGTGCTGGTAGAAGGTTTTGGCGGGGTTGGCCATTCTTGGCAGAAGTTTTTCATGATCTTGCTCTCCTGGATGGGGAGAAAAGCTTGAAAAGGTGACACCCCCCCCCCTCCCCCCGCAAAAATATCCAACACCAGGAGCTGGAGAACAGAACCCAAACTTGTTGGCTTAAAACCAACAAGACTTTAAAAACAATTGTTTTTCAGGGGGGCTCTGACTTGTGATTTTTTTTTTTTGGTCACTTGCAATTGGCCACGTGGGATAGAACCAGCTTGGGCAGGATCCAGATGTTAGCCCATCTAGAGAGGCCTGGCAGTGGCTCATACACAGCGGCTGTGGGAGTTAGGGACAGGAGAGTGATTTTCTGAAATTACACCTAGCAAGGGAAGGAGCCGGGGAAATGCAGTATACCCTGGGGAATCAGGGACACTCAGGGGGAGGCCACAAAAATGACGCTGCTCAGGAGTTTTGCTCTGACACGCTCAGCCCTCGTGGAACAGAGCCCCCGGCCTTCCCCTCCACGGGCACTGACTTATTTTTCCCCGTAGATGCTCCACCCCTGTTCGGCCCTTAGCCCCTACTCTTGTTCCACCTCTTTCCCAGGGCACCAACTCCTCACCGTGCTCTTCACCCTTGTATCTCTCCAAAGCCAGCCAGCCAGAGCGGGGTGGCACCTCCTCCCACCCCACAAGGACCCCTTGCTGCAACTGTCATGAGTAAGTATCAGGGAGTGAACCCCTCTGCTAGGGCTCCCCCAGGCCGGGATCTCGGTGTCTGAGGGCGGGGGGGATTTGCTGGGGGGTGTCTCTGTTTTGCGCTCTCCCAGCTCCGCTCTTCTTTCTCTGTTAATCCTCCTGGGTTGGAAGCCACCTTCCAGCTCTCCGCTGACCTGCCTGTGCCCCTCTCCTCTCTCTGCCAGGCCTCTGCCTTCACTGGGAGCTCTCGCTGGGGTGGGGCTGCTGCGGACTCTGCTCTGAGCTCTGCCTGCGTATGGGGGAGCTGCACTGGAGCCCCTGGAGGGGTCAGGGACCGCAGGGAGAGCCAGCATCTCGCAGGGGTTCCTATTTCACACCGATCTCTGCACCATTGCTGCACCCAGGGCCCACTGCGCTGGGAGAACCATTGAGGGCCTGACTCTGGGGGGTGGCTTTGCCAGGACATGCGTCCTCCAAGAATCGGCCCAGAGATGTCTGGAAACTAGGCCACGGTCTGAGATTGACTTGCTTATTCTGATACCTGTTGCTCCCAGGCTTCCCCCAGGTGCTCTTGGCCAGCGGATGCAGCTCTTTGTCCCCATCTAGTGGCCACATCCCAGCTTTTCGCTCCCTCTTGCTTTTCTGTCAGTGAGCTCAGCAGTAGGCAAGGCGCTGTAGAAGACACTGTGAGGGGAGGAGAATTAAATTCATGGAGGTGTTGCCGGCACCCAGTGCCAGAGGCGAACAACAGCAGGGGGGGTTTGTTACCCGGTATGCGTCACTTAATAATCACAAGGGGGTGGAGAAGCAGAAAAGTTTATTTGCAGCTGCAAACAAGGTACAGGGGGAATAGAATTTTAAATTTTGCACATTAGAGCAGGTCATTACACACACTTTTATATTCCTTAATGCGACTGCACTCCACATTAGGTAATTAAAACTTTGCACAAATATTTTGCTTTTTTTATATGGGTTACAACAATGTTTATTTTTTGCAACTTTTAACAAGCATTTTTAGCAACTTAAACAACAAGCACATCTTGTTTGGCCTTGTAGCTGTTTTTTTATTATTTTTAACTTGGCGCCAGCAAACTTTACACTATGAGGCATTATATGCGGCTGCAACATTGTTTTAAGAGCAAAAGAGCTTACTCAAACCAGCCAGGCCTGAATTTTATTAAGGGGGGTTGAGAAGAAGCTCTTAGGGCTTTAGCAGGGAGACTTTTTTGGCCTTTTATTTTTTTAATTTAACTAGTGGCCATGCCCTGGGGTTTTTAACATTTTTTTTTTGAGAATATTTATTTTTATTGCTTGAGGTTTTTTATTTTTATTTACTTACTAGCGGGCTATGCATAAAATTAAGATTTTTAAAACTATGCAAAATAAGCATTTTTACCAGGACTATATATAACATAGTAAATATAACATGATTCATACAGGAAAAAAAACTTAAATAATAGGCTAAAGAACTTATTTAGCTACGGGGAAAGGCTTCAACTAGAAAATAGACAGCTTAGCTAATTTTCTCTGGTTTGCTGATGAATGCTCTTTGCTAGCTGCTTTAGGCGTTGGAAATCAGCTTTTACGGATGTCTCTGCATCTGCTATATTAAAGCAACACATGCTTGCAAACTCCTGGCATAGGTGACCATGGCGTAGAAGTAAATAGTCTACAGCCAGCCTGTTCTGTAGCACACCCTGACGTACTTCCCCGAACTCATGTGAGAGTTGGGCCAGGACGGCTGAGGTTAAATTAATGGCCTTTGCCACTGTGCAGGCAAGGTGCTCTACTGCGTGATAATTATGCACCACAAGCCCAGGGATACTAACTAAAGAAAAGGCCAGAGCTGCTGCCTTAGTCTCTGAGAATAAGGTTCTCTGAGAACGACGTTGCGTTCACTGCACTCTGGGCCAGTGCCAGCCAGTTATTTACGGGTACAAGGCTTGAAACAGCAGTACCGGTTAGGCACATGGCTAAGAGGGGGAATAAAATATACTTTTTTATTTATTTTTTTGCTTTTTTGGTGGGCTGCTGTTTAAATAGTAATTTTAGTCTAAGATCTTCACTGGAGGGGGCTGAATGCACGGTCTACCTTTTAGCAGGGGGGGTGGGGGGGGTTGACACTTCTTTCAGCTGGGTATAATGAATCTAATTCTTGTGTCCCTCGGCCTTTGCTGCCGTGTGGGAGACCAGCAGGACGGTATAGGGTCCCTTCCACTTTTTCTGGAGGGGCTCGTCTTTCTAGGTACGTACGAGCACTGAATCACCAGGCTGCAGGGAGTGGATGGGTGAGTCCAAGGGTAGAGGCTGGGAATCCTTAGTATACCTGTGAAGAGACAAAAGAACAGCAGACAGGGAACACATATACTGAGAGAGAAACTTGTTTTTTAATTTTTACTTTTTTTTTGACATAAGCGGTGTACTATTTATAGGCCGTGTTTTTTTAAACATAATTTTAAAGGGACTGAGTTTTAATTTACCCTTCGGGAGAGCACGGCTGCGGAGCAGAACTAGGGGCAGGGCATCAGGCCACCGTAGGGAGGCCTCCTGGCATACTTTCGAGAGATGTCGCTTAAGGGTCTGATTGATCCACTTCACTACCCCACTGGCTTGCGGTCTCCAGGGTGTATGGAGTTTTCAGGGAATCTGTAAGGTGTCTGAGATGCTTTGGACGATTTTTGACGTGCTTTGCCTCTTTATCTGCCCTGGCATGCTTTGCCTCTTTATCTGCCCTGGCATTATCCCTGGTCACATCTTGATCCTCCCTCTGATGGGCCTTATAGTGTCCCACTGCCACTTCCAAAGGGAGTTGCTCTGCCTCTAGAAACCGGAGGATTTGGGGCCCGTACTTGACTGGGGAGCCTTGGGCTGTCAGCATTCCCCTCTGCTTCCACAGGCCAGCAGGAGCATGCAGCACCCCAAAAGCATATTTGGAATCAGTGAAAATATTGACCTGGGGTTTTTTTGGACAGTTCGAGTGCACGGGTCAGGGCCACTAGCTCAGCCAACTGGGCAGAGGTCCCAGCGGGCAAACTTTCAGCTTCCACGGTGTCACTGAGGGTTACAATAGCATAACCCGCCGTTTTTTGCTCATTTATTACTATGCTGCTACTATCAGTGTACCACTCATAATCTGCATTTGGGAGGGGCACATCCTTCAAGTCCAAGCGGCTAGAATATTGGGCGGCGGCTAGAATATTGGGCATCTATGATTTTTAAACAGTCATGTTTCTGTTTCTCAGTTTTTGGTAAGAGGGTGGCAGGGTTAAGGGATGGACAAGGCTGCAGCGTGACCTCAGGGTTCTCTAAGAGCTTTGCTTGGTATCTTGCCATACGCGCTTGTGTGAGCCAGAGGCCGCCCTTAACATCCAGTAAAGCGCGTACCATGTGTGGTGTAAAAACCTGTATTGTTCCCCCTAGTGTCAGTTTCTCTGCTTCTGCCAGGGTCAGGGCGGTGGCTGCCACTGCCCGCAGGCACGCTGGCCAGCCCTTGGCTACTTGGTCCAGTTATTTCGAAAAATATGCCACCGGACGTTTTCATGCTCCTAGCAGCTGTGTGAGTACTTCCAGGGCCACCTCCTTTCGTTTATGTACATACAACTGAAATGGCTTGGAGAGATCTGGCAGACCTAGAGCCGGGGCTTCCATTTGCTTGTTTTTTAGGATTTTAAATGCCCTGTCAGCCTCTGGTGTCCAATGAAAGGGGACATGGTCTGCTCCTTTTACACAGTCGTACAGGGGTCTAGCCTATAGTTCAAACTCTGGGATTTATATTCTACAGAAGCCTGCCATCCCCAGAAATGCTCTGAGCCGCTTGCGATTACTCGGGATAGGAACTTGGCATATGGCTTTTATTTTTTTATTTGAAAGCTGGCGATCCCCCTGCTGTAAGTAGAACCCAACGTACTGTACCTGCGGGAGAGCAATCTGAGCCTTACTTCGTGCTACCCGATATCCTTGAAGTCCCACAAAATTCAGGAGACTCACGGTGGCTTTAAGGCCGGGAGTTAAGCCTACAGTGGCAATTAACAGATCATCTATGTATTGCAAAAGGAGGGCTTCTTTATTATCCCACTCCTCTAGGTCCCTGGCCAGAGCCTGGCCAAAGAGGGTGGGGGAATTTTTAAACCCCTGGGCTAACACTGTCCAGCAAAGTTGCTTTTTAACTCTGTTCCGGTCCTCCCATTCGAAGGAGAAAATCTCCTGTGCTGAGGTGTCAACTGGGATGGCAAAAAAAGCATCTTTTAAATCAAGAACTGGAAAATGGGTATACTGTTCCCCTATAGAAGCCAATAGGGTATAGGGGTTAGGGACAAGAGGGTGCAGAGTCTTAACCCGTTCATTAACTGCCCTTAGGTCTTGTAGCAGCCGGTACGTGCCATCAGGTTTCTGTATGGGTAAAATGGGAGTGTTCCAGGCTGACTGACATTCCCGGAGAATACCGTACGTTAGAAATCGATCTATGGTTTCCTGTAACCCCTTTTTGGCTTCCTTCTTGATTGGCTATTGCTTTACCCGCACCGGGCCTTTCCCGGGTATGAGCTGGACATGAATGGGGGTTTGGTGAGTAGCTTTTCCTGGGATCCCTGATGCCCACACAAGGGGATACACTTGGACTTCCCACTGGTCCCATTTTGGGGCTTGCATAGCCGAGGGTTCAACTGCAAGGGTCATAATCTATGCATTTTCAGGGGGTAAGGTAAGGGTTATTTCATCTGGAGTAAAATGCAGGGTGGCACCTAGGCGACACAGCAGGTCCCATCCCAGCAACGGTGTTGGGCATTCAGGGAGCTATACCAGCTTATGGGATATGGTTTTGTTTCCCAAAGCACATTCTGCTGGGGCATACACTAGGCACTTGGTATCTTTGCCTGTGGCTCCTGTCACAGTGAGGGAGTCTGCTACTGGCAAGTGAAGCGGTTGATTTACAGCAGTTCGCGCCGCTCCAGAGTCCACTAAAAAATCTATTTCTTCATTTCCCACCCGCATTTTTACTCGGGGTTCTGGGGGTTGGATGATCTGTTTTCCCTGACACCCTTATTTTTGTTTTTTTATTGCCATCATAGAGGTACTTCTCCTTTTCTTTTTGTTTGGGCACTTATTTTTTTAGTGTCCCTCTTGCCGACACAGGGCACACTGATTGCGCCCCAGTCGTCTTTTTCGCAAGCCTGGACGTCCGTGTCCACGGCTCCCTTTTTTTTGTTTACTTTCCTTCGTGCCTTCCTGCACTGCCGCTACCATTAATTTTACTTGCTTTTTTTTTTTACTTTTTTTCAACTATGCACTTGATTTGCTGCTTCCAAAATCTGTGCCATGGTCATACTTATCAAATCCTCCTTTTTCTGTAGCTTTCTCTTAATGTCGGGGGCTGCCCTGCTTGTAAATACTCCTTTAATAATTGCCTCAGTTTGTGGATTATTAGGATCTGCATTGGTATATTGTTGGATCGTGTTTCGAATGCGCTGCAAAAAAGCTGCAGAGCTTTCCTTTGGATCCTGCACTACCTTCTATGGTTTAGTTTAATTATTCTGTCTGACAGCTGCGTGATGGAGTCTATACAGTAGCAGCTCCTTATAGGAGGTGAGATGGGTCATAGCCTGATTGTCATTTGGGTCCCATCTTGGATTTTTTATAGGAACTTGATTATCTGGGATCGGGACATTGTTACCGTTTTGGTCATATCGCCTTTTCGCTTTTTTCCTTGCTTTAGCTATGACCTGTTCTTGTTTAACCTCAGTCAATAATGTTTGCAGAAGGACATTACAATCATCCCAGCCTGGCTTGTAGCTGCTAAGACATCCCTCAAAAACCGATACCAACTTGCTTGGGTTGATAGAAAATTCTCCAGCCTGTGCTTTGAAAGCGGCCAGGTCCATAGGATTAAAAGGTGCATGAGTATAGAACTGCATGGTAAGAGCTTGTCCTTTCTATTGCATTAGGGGCGATTTTAGTCTTGGTAAATAACGGGTATAATCCAGCAGATGGAGCCTGAACCTCACTATGAGCTTCACTAGGAATCTTACTTTGAGCCTTGCTCTGTGTGGGTGTAGGGGCCGAAGGAGCCTCGCTCTATGTGGGTGTAGGGGCCGAAGGAGACACCGGATCTGCCATTACATTTGGGGTGGAGATCCGGGGACTGACATTAATTGCTACAGGGCCAATCGGGGTTAAATTACAGCATTGTAAAATATCAGTACGAGACTATAAGGTTATAAACAAGTAAGCATACGAATGCTTATTCTACTTCGCCGTTCGCTGACAGAACAGGAGTAACTGGAGGATTGTATTATGATTTAGTGATCCTCCGGGAGGCCACTGTTCTTGGTCCTCTAATTGGTACTGAGGCCAGTCAACCGTACAAAATCGCTTCAATTTACCCTTAGCCACTGGATCTGATCCAAATATCTTCCAATTTACTAAAATACACTCTAGGGGCGTGCATCGTACCGTACCTCCAGGGTACCTGTCCCATACCTACAGGGTAACTGTGGGCGTCCCCAGGTTCCAACAGAGCATATAATCCGGATTTCAAAAGGTTCCCACTTTATCCAAGGGACCGGTTCCCCAACATCGCCCGCAGCTGCTCCTCCCCTATATCCAAGGAACCGGTTCCTCACCGTCTCCCACAGCTGCTTCTCCACCATGTGAGTGCGTTGCACCGTCGTGCCCTCCGGGGTCAATCAAACTGCGTCTCCTCTGAGGCCCCCAATGAACTCACCGGTGTGTGCTGGGCGTCAGTTGTCGCTGCAATCCTCGACCTCCAGAAGGGATCTGGGCAAGGCTAAATTGCATCCTCGTCACCCCACGTTGGGACTCCAAAAGCTTGGACTCCAAAAGCTGTTGGGCTAGCAGGGAGCTGCTGGTCGGGATTGAGGGGCATGAGATTTTGTCTACAGTGAAATGGTTGTCCAGTTTGGTTCCTAGTTTGATGTTTTTGCCTTCATCCCTCCACCTGCATGAGCAGCACAAACCTCTGTGCACTTGGCCTCTAACCCAGCCGCGGGGCTCTGTGCTTGTAGATTTCAACCATGCTTCGTACTTTGCTGTGAATATCACATTGCAGCTGCCAATGGGAGATGCTGCCAGGGATTTCTATGGAGCAGCAGATAGCCCAAAAGCTAGGGCTCCGACGGAGCCCCAGGACGACCCTGACAGCAGCGCCATGGAGGAGATGGAGGTGGAGGAGATGGGAGAATGGGAGGGCAAGGAGATGGATGTGGATTAGAACATCTCGGATTTGAGAAGTGCTGGGTGTGCATATGGCACCATACGATGCACCCACACGAGAGGGGCTTCCTCACCTCTCACTGTTTAGAGAGCTAGGCATCTCAGGGGTTCTCTTATATATATTTTATTATTCCTTTCTTCTTTGCACTTACACACTTTGAGCAGATTTAGGAATGAATGAATGTTCCGTTTCCAGTGGTGTCTTCATGTCAACAGCTCTGGGATTCGGACACGATACGGGAACAGTAGGGTAACGTGCATCAAATCTCTTCAATCCAGACAGCGTGATCAGCATGGGCAGCAGGTATCATGGGGCTGTGGGCACTGAGGTTGCAGTGCCCCGGGGCTGAGGTCTCGCCCCCTGACCTCTGCCATCCAGTGCTGGGGCTGTGGGCTGTGGTGATGGTGCTTTGGGCTCCTGCGGGGGAGAGGTAGGTAGAAGGGGAGGGAGAGGGGCAGAAGGGGAGTGGCGGGACCTCAGGCACAAGGGGAAGGGCCAGAGGCTAGGCTTCCTGGGTGGCCAACTCACTGGCAGCCCGTGCTGATCGGAGAGTAGACAAATGATCGTCAGGCTTTGTGCTGACCAGGTCTAAGTCAGAGCAGCCTTGGGGCTGCTCTAATGTACATTCCGCTCCACATAGGCCCAGGTAAGCTGAGAATAGCTGTACTACAATGCCTTCTGGCCATGGGAAGCAGGGCAGTTGAGGCCTTTCCACCAGCCAGGGAAGCCTCTATCTGCAGGTATCCTCTGAGGGTATTGACCCTGTGACATTGCACTTCATAAGCTTTATAAAAATGTTTAAGTGTGAATATGATGTAACTGGAATATGCTTTAAGCAAAAGGTCTCTATAAGTTTTGTAATGAGACCTTACAAATCTACTGAGTGTGTTCATCCTATTTGGATGAATGTGTCATTCTTGTATCTGAAATTTGGAAAATGAGATATCACTCTGAGGTCCTACTGTAGTTATGCAAAGTGTGGGCCATTTATGGTGGCTTAGAATCTTGATGGCTCCCATTAGCTAGGACAACTGACTGTAGATGGCTCTGTTCACCTGCAAGCCTTCACTGCATACGTGCGGGCCAGTCCTGAAAGAATGGAGGGGGGCTCACAGGACATGTGAACATGTCACATGATACTTGAATCCATCTTTAACCTGGTGCTTTTCCATTTAGAAGGAGGGGTGGAAACCCAGAGAGAACGTGAGAGGATTCCCGCCTTGTGCCAAAGATATCAAAGGGGGTGGAACAGAACAAAGGGGGCTGCCAGTCATAAGAAATCCCCGAGTTACCACCTGAGCTGGAACAAGGCTGTACCAGGGGAAAGGATTGGGCCCAGACTGGAGGGAGTCCAGTCTGGGAAAGAAGCTTATTGGAACATCTCTCAGGGTGAGATTTATCTGTATTCCGTTTCTTAATGTATTAGGCTTAGACTTGTGTGTTTTGTTTTATTTTTCTTGGTAACTTATTTGTTCTGTCTGTTATTACTTGAAACCATTTAAATCCTACTTTTTATATTTAATGAAATCACTTTTGTTTATTAATTAACCCAGAGTAAGTGATTAATACCTGGGGGAGCAAACAGCTGGGCATCTCTCCCTATCAGTGTTATAGAGGGTGGACAATTTGAGTTTACCCTGTATAAACTTTATACAGAGTAAAACGGATTTATTTGGGGTTTGGATCCCATTGGGAGCTGGGTGCTGGAGACAGGTGACCTGCTGAGCAGTTTTGGGTTCAAGTCTGCAGCGTTGGGGGTGTGGCCCAGACCTGGGTCTGTGTTTGCAGCTGGCAAGCATGTCTGGCTCAACAAGGCAGGGTTCTGGAGTCCCAAGCTGGAAGGGAAAATGGGCTCAGAGGCAAATTCAGCACGTCAGGTGACAGGGCATTGCAGGTGTTCTCCTCACCCTGGTCGAATGCCTTGTGCGGGTTGTACCTGGGGGGTGCAGGGGTGGAATGAGCCAGGGACGGCTGCCCGTTTGAGTGATTCATAGCAGGCAAACGAGGCACCTTTGGGGGAGCCTTGTCCAGGCCTGCCATGGGTCAGCTCTCTCAAACCACCACCCCTGGCAGCACAAGCCTGACCTTCCAGCCCCCTGCAGGCCTCGCTCTCTGTGTACCGGTTAGCGATAGACACTCCCAAAGCCTCTGAGCGTCCCTCGGGAGTGCTCAGCCCATTCCCCGGAGCACACGCAGAACGGTGACTCTAATCCCACAGACGCGGTCCACAGCAGCTTGTAAGATTCAGTTCAGGCCAACCACTCTATTGAGAACCCAGCACTTAGATATACAGAAAACAGGAATGAGTTTATTATCAAAGAACAGAGATGCAAGCGAGAGTGAATAAATACTGGTAACACCCATTGTTTCATGTTCTGTGTGTATATAAATCTCCCCATTGTATTTTCCACTGAATGCATCCGATGAAGTGAGCTGTAGCTCACGAAAGCTTATGCTCAAATAAATTGGTTAGTCTCTAAGGTGCCACAAGTCCTCCTTTTCTTTTTGCAAATACTGGAAAGTAATGGTTACATAGAAAACAAAATCCTCACACTTTCTAGAGCCGGGGTTCTCACAAATTTTTGGCAGCCTCAGAATGAGGCTCTGACAATACTTAACTAACTGTAGGAAAAACAAATAAATAAATTACATGTGCATATTTACATAGGGATTTTTTGCAGATTCAATAATAAATATAAGGTACAGTTGTGTCTTATCTTTACTGGACCTAAACACAGAACAAACCAGTGCTTTGCACAGTCTTGTCTTTTTTGTTGTTCTTTTGCTTTTTTGGTCAAAGGTGGACGGCTGTACAACAATTCTGAACTAAATTTAAAAATGCTTTACATAATAGAAAGGATAATGACTAATAATGAAAGAATGTATCTGCCAATATGTCCAAAGTTTCTTTCACAGACAAAAAAACCCAGTCAACGTAGCCCAGTAATAATAATGATAACAGTAACAACAAAGTCTGAGCCGTTGCTGTTGTCTTTTCAGCTTGGTTTTTGCATCATTTAACAGCTTGCGCCTCTGAAGCTCACCGTAGTAATTTGGTTCAACTTCCCTTGCACAAGTGCTGTAGGGACGTTGCACGACATACATTTCAATTTGATGAATTTCTCTCTCACACTGCAACTTGTTCAGTAATGGAATCAGATGGCTTCGGAAACACAGGAAACTGCCTTTCCCCCTGGTGCTGAAGTGTTTCTTTTTCTTTCTATGTTTTGCTTTTCTTAGCAGAAGGTCCCAGAGGAGCCACCTGCTGTCACATTCAAGGTCATTTTCTGGCACTAGATTATCTGAAATACTTTCTGATACCCAGTCACATTTTAACTTTTTCACCTCCCTCCCCACCCCCATGAACAATCGCAACCTGCCCAAACACCACACAGTGAGATGGCCCATAGCCACTTACAGAGCTACAATAACATGAGATGTAAACACAGTGGTTAGAGGTCTATAAAATCATGAGTGGTGCAGAGAAAGTGACTAAGGAAAAGCTATTTACTTGTTCCCATAACACAAGAATTAGGGGCCACCAAATGAAATTAATGGGCACCAGGTTTAAAACAAATAAAAGGAAGTTCTTCCTCACACAGCGCACAGTCAACCTGTGGAACTCCTTGCCTGAGGAGGTTGTGAAGGCTAGGACTATAACAGGGTTTAAAAGAGAACTGGATAAATTCATGGAAGTTAAGTCCATGAATGGCTATTAGCTAGGATGGGTAAGGAATGGTGTCCCTAGCCTCTGTTTGTCGGAGGGTGGAGATGGATGGCAGGAGACAGATCACTTGATCATTGCCTGTTAGGTTCACTCCCTCTGGGGCACCTGGCGTTGGCCGCTGTCGGCAGACAGGATACTGGGCTGGATGGACCTTTGCTCTGACCCAGTATGGCCGTTCTTATGTTCTTAGCCAAAGAATACACTTTGTGACTTGAAAGAAAACCACACCTATGTAGCTTAGCTCTGCCGGCATGGTACTATTTAAAAGGGAGCGCGCATGAGGATTTATGGCATTTAGAAGACACCTTTAATACTTAACATCTGAGCGATTGTTGGGGCACTTTGGAGGCTCTTCTGGCTGCAAAACAATCAGCTGCTGGCTGCATTTGAGAAATGCTGTTCTGGAGTCTAAACGAACAAGGCCTTCCCTTAGCCACATGCTGGGGAAATGAGGTAAGACTCCTTCTCATGAGATCACTCCCTCTCAGCTGCAGAGAAACGCTTGACAACGTGACCCTGAGTTTAAAAGGTTCAAAAGCAGAAGGCACATACGGAGTTTAAACGAGACACACTTATTGCTTGAGGGCCCCACTGCCTGATTTTGAGATCTTGGCTCGTTCAAGTAGGTGTGAGTTGTATAAGTGTCACTTCTAGGAGTCTCATTTTGAGCCCCTTTCGAGTGCAGTCTCTTTTCCCATCTGTCAAGGTTCCTTCCCCACTTTGAACTCCAGGGTACAAATGTGGGGACCTGCATGAAAACCTCCTAAGCTTACTTTACCAGCTTAGGTTAAAACTTCCCCAAGGTACAAACTATTTGACCCTTGGACTTCCACTGCCACCACCAAACGTTTAACCGGGTTTCTGGGAAAGTGTTGTTTGGAAACGTCTTTCCCCCCAAAATCCTCCCCAAAACCTTGCACCCCACTTCCTGGGGAAGGTTTGGTAAAAATCCTTACCAATTTGCATAGGGGACCACAGACCCAAGCCCTTGGATCTTAGAACAATGACAAAAGCATTCAGTTCTTGAAAAGAAACATTTTAATAGAAGAAACAGTAAAAAGAAAAGGATCACCTCTGTAAGATCAGGACGGTAAATACCTTACAGGGTAATTAGATTCAAAACATAGAGAATCCCTCTAGGCAAAACCTTAGGTTACAAAAAGACACACAGACAGGAATATTCATTCTATTCAGCACAACTTATTTTATCAGCCATTTACAGAAATCATAATCTAACGCATATCTAGCTAGATTACTTACTAAGTTCTAAGACTCCATTCCTGTTCTGACCCTGGCAAAAGCCTCACCCAGACAGACACAGACCCCTTTGATGTTCTCCCTCTTTCCAGCTTTTGAAAGTATCTTGTCTCCTCATTGGTCATTTTGGTCAGGTGCCAGCGAGGTTATCCTAGCTTCTTAACCCTTTGCAGGTGAAAGGATTTTTCCTCTGGCCAGGAGGGATTTTAAAGGTGTGTACCCTTCCCTTTATATTTATGACACCATCACATACACCTCAGGTTTGCTACAGATCCACCGTCTTCCCATGTAGCACCGTGAGCGGCTGACCCCTTTCTCGTTGTTCAGATACGCGCAGTCACCTCCTCCTCTTAAGTGAAACCTGCAACACAGAAGCCAGGGAGCTGCAGTCAGGCAGAGGCCAGGCATTTCACACCAGTCCCAGCCAGGGGAGCCGTTCTCCACAGTGCAGGCCTGAGTGCGGAGCAGCTACTCTCCCAGCCCCTCAGGAGCAGAGCTCAGGACAGCGGGGGCTTTGCAGAACCGCTGACTGTTCCTGACCCTCTATGCTGAGCAGCCCACAGGGGTGCTGGAGAATGGACAGTCCCCAGCAGGACAGAGAGAATTTGTTAGACTGATTGTCAAAAGGGACCGGCCCTCTAACAAGAGGGGCAGACCATCACCAGAACCAGACGACTGAGCCGGAAAAGCGGGGGGACAGGAGGGATCTCGCCTCCTTGAAACACATGGAGCAGAACCAAGATGACACTGAAAGAAGAAATTGCATTCAGGGGTTTCCTTTTCCGTTGATCTATAACTCTTGAGCTTTCCATTGGGGATGGGGGAAAAAGAGAGTGTTGAAGAAGTTCCTTTGTGAAAGCATGTGTTCCTTGTTTGTAACCCTCACGTGACTCTCCCAGAGTTCATCTGGTGTGGAGGGTGGAGCTCTAGGGACAACATGCCTCTCGGGAGATTTGGGAGGGTTCAGCACTGGTTTTGGATCCTACAGCAGCTGATCTGCAGGGTCCCACATCCTAAGGAGCATACCAGACAGGGAGTGTGTACCCCAGGAGAGTGCCACAGAGGCCCGAACTCAGGACAGTGTCTGGTAGCTCTTCAGACCCAGTGAGGCTGGAAGCAGGTGGGATCCAAAGGTTGGGTCCAATACAGCAGAATGGGGACTGTCCATTGGGGAGCCCTGACCCAGCGCCAAAAGAGCCTGATTTTTCAAAGTACTGAAGTAACCCAGACCAGAGAAGTGGGGGGGTCTCCATCCCCCTCTAATGGCTGGCCTGCAAAAGAGCTTTATCAATGGCGGGGGGGTTCAGTTAAAGAAGTGGATTCTTTCGCTCCTATGGCAGAGGCTCATGCTTCTACTGCTGAAGTCCCAGGGTTCAAGCTGCGCTGGTTTTGTGATCACACTTGGAGCCCACTGAAACCCATCGCGGGGTGTTGGGCAGCCATCACTACTGTACCCCGTTCCCGTGGGAGCCCCAGGCATCCAGCACCTGTGAACCGCAGGCTCCTTTAACATCGGTGCCTTGTTGCGGATTCAGAGGCCTCACCAGCCAAGTCACTCAAACCTGCCGGCTGCAATCCCCAGCGGGACCTGCACCTGCCATGCAGTGCTCGGCATGCTGCCCTCTCTAGCAGCCACTGATAACCTGAGCTCCCTGCTGCCTCCTTTCCCCGGGGGGGGTCAGACACCCCAGGGACCTTGCTGAAGAGGGCTGGGGGAGAACAGCGAGTGTCCCAGCTGAAATCCCAGCGCGCTGCGAGGGCATCTCTGGCTGTGGCGGGCTCTGTCTCCGGCCCAGCACCGTGCTGCGGTGAGGAGCCGAGAGTTCAGGGACACGCCGGCTCCCATCGGTCTCCGATACACGCAGGACGCGAACGGACCAGGGTCGTGTCTGGTTGTTTCACGAGCACTGAGTGGTGGATCTACCTGAGCTCAAACAGCTCAGACACCAGAATCCCAAGCCCAGGGGATTAGTCCAGAGGGGCGAGAGAGACTCACAGGTGGTTGAATTTGGTGCCGTTGGTCCATTTCCAGGACTGACCCTGTTCCCTCTGGAGGCCGATCCAGTGGTCCTGGACACCCTTATGGCGCAGCAGGAACGCCTTCAAGAAAGCCGAGGGACAGCAGGTATCAGCCCCAGCTCCGGTGCTTCCCCACCCCCACCCCTCCAGGGCTCTGTGCCGCAGAGAATCCCAGTCTCATATTCATAGAGTATCAGGGTTGGAAGGGACCTCAGGAGATCTTCTAGTCCCACCCCCATCCCCAATTAAATCATCCAACAGATTTTTGCCCTATATCCCTAAATGGCCCCCTCAAGAATTGAACTCACAACCCTGGGTTTAGCAGGCCAATGCTCAAACCACTGAGCTATCCCTCCCCCCATATTGAAGAGTACTCAGTTTATTTTGGGGGGGGGGCTGTTCCCCTGCCTTTTGCAAAGTACAAGATCACCCAGGCAGTATTAACCCTCCCCCTGCACAGAGCAGCCCCACCCCTGTGCTCCCAGTCACCCACACCCCAAGTCCCCCTGGGCTGGGGGCAGCTGCTGGGTCTGAGCTCTCTGCAGAGACCTCTCTTCTCACAGATCAGCCCCCGCTCACCACAGCAAGGCAGGAGGAGGGAGCGAGTCAAGCTGAAGTGGGAGCGGTCAATGTGAGAGGATCCCCTCCTCCCCCCCTCCTCAGCTGGCTGCTCCTTTCCCATCCCCACAACAGGAGCACTGGCTGGGTTCTCAGTCCCACTCCCGCAGCCAGCAGGCCAGGAGCTGCCTGAGCCAGCCCTGCCCTAGACAGAAACTGTCTCCCTATTTGGGGAGGGGGGCAGCTGAGAATGGGCAATCCCTGTGATCACACACAGACAGTAGGGCCCTGGGCCCAGCCAGGGCTGGCGTTCAGCAGCTGGAAGTTCATTCACTCTGGCCTCCCAGCATGGGAGGGCTCAGAGCTGCTCCTCACCCCATGGGGCAGAGCCCAGGTCCTACTGCAGCAGCCACCACTGTGCCAAGATCAGTGTATGGCAATTCGAGAGTCTCTCACCATTTCCTGCTCACTCCAGCCAGGGAGGCACCCGGTGCACAGCAGCGGCTCCTGCTGTTGGTCCAGCTCCCTTCCGTCTCTGAGAAATAGTAGCATTTCCCTCGGTATCCCATCCAGCCGTCTGGGCACGAGGGGCCAGCAGGGGGGCACAGATCAGCTGATGAAAGCTGAGATGTCAGCACTGAGAATGAGACAGTCACATGGAGGGTAAGAGTTACACCTAGAATTGGGCATTTGACTGGTACAAAAATTGGTCAACTGACCAGTCAAAACTGTCAAAGAGTGGTCAGATATTTTAAAATACCAATTTATCAGAATTGGTTACCTCCCGCCAGGAACAAAAAAGAGCAAGACGTCATTCTCTCCAGTAGGTTTAGCTTTCGATCGATACGGATCTACCTAATTTTTTTTTAAAAAATGTACTTCACTGAGTTATTTTAGCTCAGAAAAAAAAGGCAAAACAATGAAACCAGGTTCCAGAAAACACAAGTGAGAACTTGGGAACTTTCACGCAGGGACATGAAAGCCACAAGGGGGCGCCAGAAACCACAGCAACCGGAAGTGACCTGTTGCACTGTGGGCCAGGAATGATGGAACTTAATTCACCTCCTACATGCAGACTTTTCTCTCCCCAAACACAGCAGCAAGAAAGGCACTTTCTGGAAGCCCTCACGGCAGTGTAACCCTTTCAGAGCCATGAAAGAGCAGCAGTGGGGTCACCCATAAGTGACACCAAAGAGGATTTGAAAGGCCTGTCTAGTTGAGAGGAGTCGGACTCAAACCCCTCCAGATGTTTTCGAGCACGTCACTTTTGTTTGCACCACAGTAATTCGGTAGCTGGTTTTCAAGCCTTCTCATGTGGCTGGCGCTCAGCGAGGAACAGACACTCTAAGTCTGGAAGAGTTAGGAAACGTGGCAGCGGTGATCAGAAAACGAGCATGTGTTCGCCTCACGCACAAGGCATGTCTGACCCTGTAGATTTAACTGTCCAGTGCACGGTAGCCCACACCCCTGCCCTACTGAACTGAGCAGAGAAGTCAGTGACTAACAGTTGATGGCACAGGCTGTCTCCACCATCCATCTCCAGGTCAGATGCCACATGTTCTGCAGAGCTCCCTGCACCTGCAGATGTGTAACCAAACCTAAGCTCACAGATTCCCACCTTACACAGTGAGAGCCAATGCTGCCCATTGCAATAGCCTGCCATTACAGCAGGGAGCTGGGATTCAGGGTCCATCTGTATCAGAGCAGGCTGCACCAGTATAATCACAGTGACGCAGTGACATCAGGGCAAACACCTCCTGGAGATGCGCTGGAGCAGTGCGGCTCGCTCTGGTAACTTCCTGCAGCGAACTGCACCAAGGCAAGCTCCTTTGTGCACCAGTGCAGTGCGTCTGCTTTAGTGGTTTGCACCAATTCAACTGCACGGATGTCATGACATCGGCACAGAGGATTCCTAATGCAGACAGACCTGGATTCAATCCCCTCTGCCAGCTGCTAAACCCTCCTGGGGCCCAGTGATCAGATCCCAGGGCAGTAGAGAAATCCCATCCCCAACAGTCTCCAGCACGCCCTGCCCCCGACGACGGGGGATACAGCAGGGTTCATGTTCACGGCAAACAGACGCCCTCTGCGCGAGCACACGCTGTCTGGGCAGCCCGGGGGTGTGAATGGTGCTAAGGGACCCTTCATGGCCAAGCTCAGCGATTGGGGGGTTTCCACACTGCGCTGGTGGAGGGGTCTAGACTGACTTCTACGGCTCATTTCAGTAACACTGCAGCACCTGCCGCCTGGCCACAGGCGTGATCTGAATATCCAGGAAGGCCAGGCTGGTAACCTCAGAGCAACACAGGGAAGGCAAAGGGCTCAGGGATGCGCTGCACCCTGTCCCATTGGACATCCTGGACAGGGACTGTTTCATGGTGCATGGCAAAGGCGACTTGGGTCCAAAGTGCTCAGAGATGGGCTGAGGGGCTAATGTCAGTCAGATCGTCCCAACACAGAGAGTGCCCAGGTGCAGGGGTCTGGGAGGGAGCAGGAGGAGGGTCGGGGAGGAACATCCCCCAGGAATCCTCTGTCCCAGGGGCAGAAGCCAGACAGGCCGGGAGGAGAGAGTGAGCGTGGTAGGTCACGGGGGAATGGGATGCACGGAGACCGTAGATGGAGGGGAAGGGAGCGGGGCAGAAGCTGGGAACTCACCTGCCAGAGCAATGATGGCAGCGATGAAAGGAGACGATACAACTATCAGGGCAACCACAACTCTACAGGTTGGACTTTTCTGGCAGTTACAAGGAGGGTCTGAAACAGAAAGACCCGTCAGGCAGGGCTGGGAGGACACGTCTCACTGACAGCACCGGGGCTGGAGCTGCCCTGGAACATGCACCGTTCTGTCCATTGCTCCTTCCGTCAGACACTCTGGGAGGGGAGCCCAGAGGGTCAGGCAGACCCCCCGACCAAGGGCAGATGGAGGGTCCATGGCTCCCTAGAGCTACCCTGGGGCTGTTACCAAGATCCGGCTCTGGCTGGGTAGCAGGGCCTCAGAGGAGCAGCCGGGCCATGGTAAGATGCAGCTGTGGGGAACTACAGACCCTCCCCCTGCTCTGGGCAGGGAGCCTGGGGGGAGGGATACGGACCTGGGGCTGCTCTCAGCCCCCCACCCCAGGCAAGTGGAGGGTCATCCACGGCTCCCTGCAACTGCCTGGACTCCAGCTGCCAGCCAGAGGTGGGGTGGGGGGACCTCAGGGGGAAGAGGAGGGGGAGGGGCGGGGCCAGTGACAAAAAGTGGGAGGGCCACGCCCCCTTCCAGCACCCCAGGCAGTCTCAGTTTCTCTCTCCAGCCTGCCCCCAGGCAGAGATGCCCCATTACCTGGGTTCCCTCCAGTCTCCAGGTGTCCATTGCCATTAACACACAACTCCTACAGCGGCTCTTCGCTCTCAGCAACCCAGCTGCTGGCCCCATTGTCCCTCTCAGTGACACTCAGGCCACAGACGCTGCTGCAGGTGCTGGGCTGGGGTCGGTTCCTCTCAGTCTGAGTGGGTCCAATTTGGCAGCAGCAAAGCCGAGGCAGAGGTCCTGGCCCTGGCTCCCCGTCCCTGCTCCAGACTCTCCAGCCGATCTGAACCCGAGACAGACCAAGCAGGACAGGTCAGCGGTGGGGGAGGCCATTTGTGGTTTTTTGTTCCCTGCCCAGCAGCCCAACCCCCTGCCAGAGGCGGTGCCATGATGATTAAAACCCCTTAACTCCTATCAGCCCCTCCACCCCCAGGGCCTCAGAGACCTGATCTACTACAGGCCCCTCCCACCCGTGACAGGAACCCAGCTGGGGGGTGGGGGAGAAGACCCTCCTCACACACACAATCCTCCGAGAAGTAAGTGTGGGTCGGATATCAGAAGGGGAGGGGCTGGGGCTCAAAGCAGCCTTGTCCCTGGCCCAGCCCCCTCCTTGAAGGGCGGGACTTGAACCAGTGTCCAGCACTCCTCTGCCCAGCCCCTCCTTTCCCTTCCAGGGGGGGCTCTCCCGAACCCCCCCCTGCTCTTCGGCCCGGGGCCTGCCCCCCGAATCACCACCCTTTGGCCCAGAGTCCCAGCCCTTCGGCCAAGGACAGGCCCCCGCCACTGCGCTGCCCTCCCCATGCGGTCCCCAGGCACCGCCCAAGCCCCGCCCAAGCCCCGCCCCCCTTCAGAGCCCCGCCTCCCATGCGGTCCACAACCCCAAGCCCGAGCCCCGCCACCCATTCGGGCTCCGGTCCCTCCCCCTCCCCATTTGGTCCCTGAGCCCGAGCCCTGCCCCCCATTCGGGCCCGAGCCCCGCCCCCCATTCAGGCCTGAGCCCCGGCCCCTTCCCCTCCCCATTCGGGCCCGTGGTCCCCCCTCGCCCCAGTCCAGCAGTGGCTGGAACCGGCCCGCAAACCCCACCGCGCAGCGAGCGAGCCAGCCACCGTCGAGCAGCCAGCAGCACCCACCCACCCACCCGCAGCCCGGGCAGGGACCCCTGGGACCCGGAGTCTCACCCGTGGGAAGAGCGCCCGGCGCCGCAGCCCGGGGAGGAGCTGAGGTCCCAGCAGCCAGGCGGGCTCGCAGCGGATCCCGCCGGGTGAGTTCGCAGCCGCAGAGCGACCGAAGAGCGACCGGCTTCCCTGTGACCCCCGCGCCAGCTTCATTCCCACGTGGGTCTGAACAGCGGAAACGTCCGTGCCCGGGGGTCACCGCAACAGCGGCCAATCCCCGCCCTCAGCCCCGCCTCCATTTAACCCCTCCACTCCCGGCCGCTCCGCTCCCCACAAACCTTCCCCCTCTCTCCCGGGCTGGCCGGGTGCCCGAGCGGCGTCCCTCCCGGCCCCGGGCAAAGCTCCGATCGGGGCTCAGTCCTCGCCCTCCCTGGCCTGCCCTCCCTGCCCGCCCTCCTCCTGAAACCTTGTCCTCCCTCTGCCCTCCCCTGCTTTCCCCACCCCCGACCCCTCTGATCGCTGCTTCCCCCTCCTGCCAGCTCCCCGGGGCCCTTCCATAGGCTCTGTCCTTGGTCCCCTGGGGCTGACCAAATAGTATATAAACACATGGGGCGGGGAGGGTCCTGACTGGTTTGTTTCGGTGTAACAGTGTGTGACAAGGAGGGGGGAGGTCTTGAGAAAAAAAAACAAACAAACCAGTAAATGTGACATGGTTTATGTCCAGCCTCCCTCTTCTGTTCTCTTCTCCCTCTGCCCCTCGTCTCTGGGTTGTCTCCTCTGTAAACACAAATTCAACTCCCCTCTCCATGCTGACAACTCACCCATTTGCCTCTCTGCACCAGCCCCATCTCCTGCTGGCCAAATGAACACCTCCGCCTGTCTCTGGGACATCTCCTTGTGCCTACCTAGCTGTCAGCTCAAGCCCAACATGGCTAAAGCAGAGCTCTCTGTCTCTCCCCTTCTGTCCAAGCCCTCTCTATTACCTCCTTTCTCCATCGCTGTGGACAACGCCAGCATCCTGCCTGTCACTCAGGCCCATAACCTGTCATCTTCCACTCACACCTCTCTCTAGGTCAGGGGTGGGCAAACTTTTTGGCCCAAGGGCCACATCGGGGTTGCAAAACGGCATGGAGGGCCGGGTAGGGAAGGCTGTGACTCCCCAAGTAGCCTGGCCCCCACCCCCTATCCACCTCCTCCCACTTCCCGCCCCCTGACTGACCCCCATCCCTAACCGCCCCCTCTGGAACCCCATCCCCTAACCAACCCCTGTCCCTGAGTGCCCCAACCCCTGTCCACACCCCTGCTCCCTGACAGCCCCCACCCCCCGGGATTCCCACACCTATCCAACCCCCCCTGTTCCCCATCCCCTGACCGCCCCCCCCAGAACCTCCACCCCATCCAACTGCCCCCTGTCCCCTGACTGCCCCTTATCCAACCCACCCCCCACCCGCTTACCACGCTGCTCAGAGCAGCAGGAGCTCGCAGCCACGCTGCCCGGTAGGAGCAGCAGGCCAGAGCACCAGCGGCACAGTGAGGTGAGGCCGCAGGGGCGAGGGGACAGCGGGGAGGGACCTGGGGCTAGCCTCCCCTGCTGGGAGCTCAGGGGCCAGGCAGGACAGTCCCGCAGGCTGGATGTGGCCCGCGGGCCGTACTTTGCCCACCTCTGCTCTAGGTCCTCACATCCAGGGCTGTGCTTAAGTCTTGTGGTGTTTTCCTGCATAACATCTCTAAGATACAGCCTTTCCTCTCCATCCATACAGCTAAAATTCCCATCCAGGCTTTGATCACATCACATCTCAGTTACCGCCACATGCTTCTCTTTTCCCTCTTCCCCAGCTCATATCCATTCAGAATATTGCTGCAAGCTGAAAAAGGTCATTCTCTGAGCCCACTGCTTTCACCATGTCACCCCTCTTTGCATCCCTCCACTGGCTCCCCCTTCTCTATTGCATCAAACAGAAGCTGCTTGTCTTCTCTTTCAAGGCCCTTCACGTACTGTCCTCTCCCAACCGGACATCTCTCATTCACTGTACCAAGGTGTTGACTCCCACCTCCAATCGGTCCATGCTACCAGCAACACCCACTTGTAAATTTTCAGACAACCACCTTTGTGCTTTCTGCCACATGCCCTTCATGCTCGAAAGGAGAGCCCCTTAAACATTTGCAAACCTACCTCATTATCCATCTCCAATTCCCAAATCAAAGCTCTTCTTTGCCCTGGTGTCTACCAAAAATTCAACAGCCTGTCTCCTGGGGCGCTCAGACTACTGCCTATCATACCGACCAATACAGTCTCATTATTTCCTTGCACTCCCCTGTCTGTCTGTCTCCATCTGTCTCTTGTCTTATACTAAGATTGTCAACTCTTTGGGGCAGGGACTGTCTTTTGTACTATTTTGTACAGCACCTAGCACAATCGGGTCCTGATCCATGACTGGGGCTCCTATGTGCTATAGTAATACAAATAACACAGGCTAGAGAATGTCACTATTATGGCTTCAGTGCCCTCCCCCCCACCACCACCAAAAAGCAGCAAAACAAAACAAAAAAAATCAACCTCCCAGCTCAAAACGTATGTGTTTACACTCAGCTGGCGAACTCAATGTAAAGTACTAGTAGAGGTGAGGGAGAAGTGTCTTTTACCTTGATGTAGCTAGTCCAGGAATGCTATACGCTCAGCCTGGTGTTTACCTGGACAAGTGACACAGAGGTTAAAGCCACCTGTGCCTTGTCTCCACTCGGATTTTACATCAAGTTAGCTATCTCTGTGTAAATACACTTTTGCAGTGAAGACAATGCCTGGGAGACTCCTACCTCAAGCCCTGAACTTCTGGTTGAGCTAGAAATTATTTGCAACATTTAAGAGCCCACTGATTGAAAGAGGTTAAACACACACAACATTTCTCCATTTTATCTTTGTGCAACTGACAGCACTCTGTGTAGTCAGTTTCACTGCTTCCCCCAGAGAAGCATTCATCAAATCTTTGGAAGCTGTGCACTGCTTCAGGACAATACAATCAGTCATGTCTCTCTCCCCCCACACCCTCCACAAGTGTATTCATCAAGACCTAATCATCTTTATTTATACCTCTTCTGTACCCCTCTAACTAGTGCTTCATACACATCCCCAGGGGAAGGAGAGGGCAAATGAGTGCACCCCACGCTCAGAGAGACACTGACCCGGGAGCGATTTCTAGTCACGGTTGAAAATCTTTTCTAAAGGAAGGATTGTCTGTAGAAAAGTGACTATTTTTGGAATGCAAGGGTTTTCAGGAAAGATTGTCAAGACTATAGGACTTTCCTGTTTTCACAATATTGTTCTGACACTTTTAAAATCAATCTTTTGTTCACTATATACTCTCTTTCATGCCTCCACCCCCTTTGAACCAAAACCTGAGTTTGTTCTAAGTGGAAAAAATGCAACTAAATTTTTTTGCGAAAAATGTTGATATACATTTAAACATTTGATGAGTCCCACCCCAGAGATGGCTGCGTTTCAGCACTGGATAAACTATCACTGTGCATTGTTACCATATGGCTGTCAACCAGCTGCTGCACCCAACCCCAGAGGCAGTTATATTTCAGTACTTGGCAAGCAATTGTTGTACCAATAAAATAAAAACCAGCAGGATCTTATAAAAGGGACAAGGCAAAATGCCACATGTATTTTAAATATAATTAAAAGAAATATAAAACTCACACTGTTGTATTGTTACTTATTCCTTACTTAAATAAATAAATATATATATATATATATATATATATATTCATTCATTCATACCAGTTCTGCATAGGGGTTATGGTTACCAGCCTAGAAGTTGCTCGTGACAGAGTAGTGGCCAGGTAACCTGTACACGAGAGTGGAGCCGAGTCCGTGTCAGATGCGCATCTGATGCTCCTGAAGGGTAGTGGCAGAACTGGAGACTCAAAGTTCTCAGTCCTTAGTGTCCATTTTTGTAGGAATTTCTTCCTATGCCAGTCCGTGGAATTTGCTTTGTCATATTGTTAGACATGACTGCTCCAGGACGGCTGTCAGGTGCTCATCAGCTTTCTTCATCCTTTGAATTGGTCGGGTGGATCCTAATTTGCCCTCCGGTGGGGTTCTCTGGTTGTCTCCACCTGGCGTCTTCTTCGGCCAATTGATGTTAAATCCTAAACTGGCACTTCCCTGATTATTCAAAACCCACCATTCATTCACATACATTCCTTACTTTAATAAAAACACATTTCTCATTTCACCGACTATTGTTATTTTATTTGAGACTCCCTGTCTCTTAACATTCCTTCGGTATTAACTTTCTTTTATCATACGAAGGTGTTATTTATTTGAGACTACCCGTTTTTTAACATTCCTGATCCAAACTATAGAGGGTGGGAGTCTCTATGTGGCATTTCTATGAGCGCCGCTCCAAATCGCGGCTCTTCGCCCTGTTACAAAAAATCATGTCAATCTCCATCACAAAGTATCCCTTTGCAAAGTAGAGCCAATTGAACATAACCATTTAAGAAAGTCACGTTAATTGATTGGTTTACATTTATAAGCGTCAATCTCAATTACAATCAATGGAAAGCCTCAATACAGAGAAAGCAGAATCAATTGAGCGGTTTAGTTTTACAAGCGTCAGTCTTAATAACAAGTGAGAGAAAGTATCACTTCAGAGAAAGCAGAGCCAATTGAGCAGCTTGCAAGGTACGGTTTGCAAGCTTTAATACAGAATTGTAAATCAATATTGCAGATTTACAATTATGTCAAATGGAAGAATTATAAATGTTATAAATGCAGATTTACAAATACTACAAATCAATATTGCAGGTTTACAATTTATTATGAACAGAATCACAAATATTAAGAATATGCCTACACAATCCCTGGGCAACCTTGCTGCATGGCTATTGTCAGCTGCCCCAACCCAGAGGTGGCTCCATTTCATGCACTGGGGCTGTGATATGCCATAGGGATTAGGCAAGCTGAAGACTCAGAAGTAGACCTAAAAAACCTGTATCTATGGAAACTGAGGCAGTAACACACCTATCCTCCTTTCAGGTATTTTGTTCATCCCTTTCCTGGTGCCACATGTGAAACTGGATCATACCAGCTTCAGGGTAGAGACCATGCAGTTCTAACTAAGTGTCTCTACAGCACCTAGCACAGCTCTTCAGGGCAGAGACAGTCTCTTACTACATACAGATACAGCACCGAGCACAATGGGATTCTGTTCTGCTGGGAGCCATAAATCACTGAACATTAAATCCCACCAAATGAGGGTAAATCCAGCCTCATCATGGTATCCACTCATTATACTCCACACCTGAACATACTCATTATATGAACAACATGACCCCATATCTCAATGTCTGTACTTTGACCCATTAAACTTTTACCCCCAATCGGGGAGATTGCAGATTATGTATTCCTTACGCCATCTGTTCCTAAACCAAATTTTGCACCCCTTGGTAATCTGTACCTTATTCCCTGATAACCAGAAACTTCTATGCTTCAACTCTGTACCATTTTCTTTTTTCTTCAACATCATCTTAATAAAATTATTAAATCTGCAAATAATAGTACATCATTCATGTGTCCTGGGAGGCCCTTTAGCCCACCTTTGGGGGCTGTAAAAACAACAATAGGGCTACTCCCAAAGAACCTCTGATCTCCACCCAAGCCCATGTCCCTCTTTGCAGAGCAGGGGGTTGGGAGTCAGTGTCACAAGCCACTGCTACGTAGGAAGATCACAGCTTCCCTCGTCCAGGGACTTCATGGCTGCAGCACTCCTTGCAGCTCAGGTCCCTGCTCCATCTCCCCCTCTCTGTGCATTCGCTGAGGGGGGAGCCCGAACTCCCCCCTTCACACACATCATGTCTTCCCCCATTGCTAGGGCAAGGAAAAACCCGCGAAAAAAGCCAGCCGCAAGGGGACTGCAATACACACAGGGGCGTGGCCATATACTCTATTAGCATCCTGATCCTGGATTGGACAAGGCCCCAAGAGCCTTAACTACATCCGCTGTTGAAATGAATGAAACTTGACCGGCGTGGCGGGACATTTGTAATGACACTGATCAGATTAGCACAAAGCGCGCCAAATCCCTTCAAGGGGACAGAGCCCTTTGGTTCAGCCCTCCTACGTGTGCAGCAGGGAACAGACAGCATGGGCCATTGCAGTGTCTAACAACCTGCCACGGCAGTAAAGGACCCAGGGGGTCAAGCACGTGATTTAGAGCCGTGATAGGAGCCTCGCGGCTCATGGCCACTTCTTGCTTGCTGGTTGCCAGGAGCCAAAGAGGACCAGAGCATGCAGATCATACGCAGCAGTCAGGCAATGACCAAAACCTGCTGGATTATGCAGGGCCCATGGCTGGTTGCCAGCAGGGCTGGGAAAAAGACCCAGGATGGGCTAACAGCCGCGTTGCAGCCACTTGACCTAGGGGGCAGTGTGCGGGGAATGGGGGAGCGAGAGAGGCTGCTGGGGCTTGCAGGCTGAGGCCCTGAGGCGAGGGCAAAGAGGATGCTGGGGCCATGAGAAAATGGCCAGACAATACGCTGCAGTAGCCACTAAGGGAAGTGGCTGACCAGCGGCCTGCAGGTCCCCCGGAAGGGGGGAGCACAGAGTGTGACACAGGCACGAGGCTCTGTGGTCGAAGAGGAGACCCGGCCCGTCACATGTGCAGACTTTTGTTTCTCCTGGTGGGTGCTCCACCCTGAGGCCCAGCCCTCGCTCCGCCTCTTCCTGCCCCCTTCCCCCGAGGTCCCGCCCCGCATGGCCGCCACTCACTCCTCTCCATCCCCTCCCCCAAGGCCCCTCCCCCGCCTGCCACTTGCTCCTCTCCGCCCCTCCCCCGAGCGCCTCCTGCTAGCCGATCCAGCCCCGGGGCTGCTGGAACAACTGGTTGGTGGCCAGCCAGGGAGCCCTGGAGCCACGGCTCACATATCCCACCTGGGCGTCTCTGGCTAGCAGCAAACACCTCCCTGATTCCAGGCAGATGTGGGGAGCTGGTTTAGGTTACATGGTGCATGGAGGGGGGCCATGCTGAAGGGTGCAATCTGACCCCCCAACCCCTCTCAGTGGTTCACCTCTCAGAGGTGCACTTTGATTCCAGGGGCCGTGACTGTGGGTTTCATTCCCACCTCTGGGTTTTCTTTGTCGCAGTCGCTGGGAGCTGCTCCCACCTTCCCTCCCTGATTCTTTCAGGTTTTCCTTCTTCTCCCTCCTCTCTTCTCTCTCTTTCCTTCTCCAGTTCCTGCTTCCACCCTAGTTCTTTCTCTCCCCCGTCCCCTTCCTGCGTTTCTCCTGTTCCCCCTTTTCTCAATCCTCCCTCCTTCCTTTCCTCACCTCAATTTCAATCTCTCCCCTCCCGCCCCGCGTGTTCTCCCCACCCCCTCTCCTGAGTCTGCTCTGCATGCAGCCCGTTCTCTGGGGGTGGGGATAGGAGGCTTTCAAGGGGAGCCCTGCTCTCTGTGATGAACAATGTGCTGTCCTTTGGTTTCCAGTGGACATTTGTGTTACGGTTGTTACAGCCAGAAACCTTCCCTAATACTCTGTTTACATGGCTATCAACGCCACGCCACCCTCCCCTCCTCCTCCTCTTGTGCCCCCTGGCCCTCAGGTGGGCGGGACCCCAGATCCCACCCAGAAATGGCGGTTACAGGGTTTGAGTTTTCTCACACTGTTTTCAAAGATCAGTCTGACTCCATTTCATGAATTGTTCATTTCCCTCCCTCCGGGTAGGGAAGGCTGTGACTCCCCAGATAGCCTGGCCCCCACCCCCTATCCGCCCCCTCCCACTTCCTGCCCCCTGACTGACCCCCATCCCTAACCGCCCCCTCTGGGACCCCATCCCGTATCCAACCCCTGTCCCCTGAGTGCCCTGACCCCTATCCACACCCCTGCTCCCTGACAGCCCCCCCGGGAAACCCACACCTATCCAACCTCCCTGTTCCTTATCTCCTGACCGCCCCCCAGAACCTCCACCCCATCCAACTGCCCCCGTCCCCTGACTGCCCCTTATCTAACACCCCCCAACCCCTTACCATGCTGCTCAGAGCAGCAGGAGCTCGCAGCCCCGCCACCTCACTGCCCGGTAGGAGCAGCGGGCCAGAGCGCCGATGGCGCAGTGAAGTGAGGCTGCAGGGGCGAGGGGACAGCAGGGGAGGGACCGCGGGCTAGCCTCCCCTGCCGGGAGCTCAGGGGCCGGGCAGGACAGTCCCACAGGCCAGATGTGGCCCGCAGGCCATAGTTTGCCCATCTCTGCTCTAGGTCCTCACATCCAGGGCTGTGCCTAAGTCTTGTGGAGTTTTCCTGTGTGGATGGAGAGGACACAGCCTTTCCTCTCCATCCACACAGCTAAAATTCCCATCGAGGCTCTGATCACATCACATCTCAGTTACCGCCACATGCTTCTCTTCTCCCTCTTGCCAGCTCAGATCCATTCAGAATATTGCAGCAAGCTGCAAAGATCATTCTCCTAGCCCATTGCTTTCACCATGTCACCCCTCTTTGCATCCCTCCACTGGCTCCCCCTTCTCTATTGCATCAAACAGAAGCTGCTTGTCTTCTCTTTCAAGGCCCTTCAGGTACTGTACTCTCCCAACTGGACATCTTTCATTCACCGTACCAAGGTGTTGACTCCCACCTCCAATCGGTCCATGCTGCCAGCAACACCCACTTGTTAAATTTTCAGACAACCACCTTCATGCTTTCTGCCGCATGCCCTACATGCTCGGGAGGAGAGCCCCTTAAACATTCGCAAACCTACCTCATTATCCACCTCCAATTCCCAAATCAAAGCTCTTCTTTGCCCTGGTGTCTACCAAAAATTCAACAGCCTGTCTCCTGGGGTGCTGAGACCACTGCCTATCATACAGACCGATACACTCTCATTATTTCCTTGCACTCCCCTGTCTGTCTTTCTCCATCTGTCTCTTGTCTTATACTTAGATTGTCAACTCTTTGGGGCAGGGACTGTCTTTTGTACTATTTTGTACAGCACCTAGCACAATCGGGTCCTGATCCATGACTGGGGCTCCTATGTGCTACAGTAATACAAATAACACAGGCTAGAGAATGTCACTCTTATGGCTTCAGTGCCCTCCCCACCCACCACCAAAAAGCAGCAAAACAAAACAAAAAAAAAATCAACCTCCCAGCTCAAAACGTATGTGTTTACACTCAGCTGGCGAACTCAATGTAAAGTACTAGTAGAGGTGAGGGAGAGGTGTCTTTTACCTCGATGTAGCTAGTTCAGGAATGCTATATGCTCAGCCTGGTATTTACCTGGACAAGTGACACAGAGGTTAAAGCCACCTGTGCCTTGTCTGAGGCACTTATCCTGAAGCACTTACATGAGAGGAAAGTGATCAGGAACAGTCAGCATGGATTTACCAAGGGAAGGTCATGCCTGACTAATCTAATTGCCTTCTATTATGAGATTACTGGTTCTGTGGATGAAGGGAAAGCAGTGGATGTATTGTTTCTTGACTTTAGCAAAGCTTTTGACACGGTTTCCCACAGTATTCTTGTCAGCAAGTTAAAGAAGTATGGGCTGGATGAATGCACTCTAAGGTGGGTAGAAAGTTGGCTAGATTGTCGGGCTCAACGGGTAGTGATCAATGGCTCCATGTCTAGTTGGCAGCCGGTGTCAAGTGGAGTACCCCAGGGGTCGGTCCTGGGGCCGGTTTTGTTCAATATCTTCATAAATGATCTGGAGGATGGTGTGGATTGCACTCTCAGCAAATTTGCGGATGATACTAAACTGGGAGGAGTGGTAGATACCCTGGAGGGCAGGGATAGGATACAGAGGGACCTAGACAAATTGGAGGATTGGGCCAAAAGAAATCTGATGAGGTTCAATAAGGATAAGTGCAGGGTCCTGCACTTAGGACGGAAGAACTCAATGCACAGCTACAGACTAGGGACCGAATGGCTAGGCAGCAGTTCTGCGGAAAAGGACCTAGGGGTGACAGTGGACGAGAAGCTGCATATGAGCCAGCAGTGTGCCCTTGTTGCCAAGAAGGCCAATGGCATTTTGGGATGTATAAGTAGGGGCATAGCGAGCAGATCGAGGGACGTGATCGTCCCCCTCTATTCGACATTGGTGAGGCCTCATCTGGAGTACTGTGTCCAGTTTTGGGCCCACACTACAAGAAGGATGTGGATAAATTGGAGAGAGTCCAGTGAAGGGCAACAAAAATGATTCGGGGTCTGGAACACATGAGTTATGAGGAGAGGCTGAGGGAACTGGGATTGTTTAGTCTGCAGAAGAGGAGAATGAGGGGGGATTTGATACTACCTGCTTTCAACTACCTGAGAGGTGGTTCCAGAGAGGATGGTTCTAGACTATTCTCAGTGGTAGAAGAGGACAGGACAAGGAGTAATGGTCTCAAGTTGCAGTGGGGGAGGTTTAGGTTGGATATTAGGAAAAACTTTTTCACTCGGAGGGTGGTGAAACACTGGAATGCGTTACCTAGGGAGGTGGTAGAATCTCCTTCCTTAGAAGTTTTTAAGGTCAGGCTTGACAAAGCCCTGGCTGGGATGATTTAATTGGGGATTGGTCCTGCTTTGAGCAGGGGGTTGGACTAGATGACCACCTGAGGTCCCTTCCAACCCTGATATTCTATGTTTCTATTCTATTCTCCACGCGGATTTTACATCAAGTTAGCTATCTCCGTGTAAACACACTTTTGCAGTGAAGACAATGCCTGGGAGACTCCTACCTCAAGCCCCTAACTTCTGGTTGAGCTAGAAATTATTTGCAACATTTAAGAGCCCATTGTTTGAAAGAGGTTAAACACACACAACATTTCTCCATTTTATCTTTGTGCAAACGACAGCACTCTGTGTAGTCAGGTTTCAGAGTAGCAGCCGTGTTCGTCTGTATTCACAAAAAGAAAAGGAGGACTTGTGGCACCTTAGAGACTAACCAATTTATTTGAGCATAAGCTTTTGTGAGCTACAGCTCACTTCATCAGATGCATAAAGTGGAAAATACAGTGAGGATGTTTTTATACACACAGACCATGAAAAGATGGGTGTTTATCACTTCAAAAGATTTTCTCTCCCCCCACCCCACTCTCCTGCTGGTAATAGCTTATCTAAAGTGATCACTCTCCTTACAATGTGTATGATAATCAACGTGGGCCATTTCCAGCACAAATCCAGGGTTTAACAAGAATGTCTGAGGAACAGTGGGGGGGAGGGGGAAGGAATAATGACTCAACCCTCCCAGGCCTAAGTTATTTGCTTCAGGTTGGGGGGCTGTCTGTACGCAAGGACTGGCCTGTCTCCAAAGATCTGTGAGAGTGATGGGGCGTCCTTCAGGATAGGTTGTAGATCCTTGATGATGCATTGGAGAGGTTTTAGTTGGGGGCTGAAGGTGATGGCTAGTGGTGTTCTGTTATTTTCTTTGTTGGGCCTGTCCTGTAGTAGGTAACTTCTGGGTACTCTTCTGGCTCTGTCAATCTGTTTCTTCACTTCAGCAGGTGTGTATTGTAGTTGTAAGAATGCTTGACTGAGATCTTGTAGATATTTGTCTCTGCCTGAGGGGTTGGAGGAAATGCGGTTGTATGGTAGAGTTTGGCTGTAGACAATGGATCGTGTGGTGTGTCCTGGTTGGAAACTGGAGGCATGTAGGTAAGTATAGCGGTCAATAGGTTTCCAGTTTAGGGTGGTGTTTATGTGACCATCGCTTATTAGCACCGTAGTGTCCGGGAAGTGGATCTCTTGTGTGGACTGGTCCAGGCTGAGGATGATGGTGGGACGCAAATTGTTGAAATCATGGTGGAATTCCTCAAGGGCTTCTTTTCCATGGGTCCAGATGATGAAGGTGTCATCAATGTAGCCCAAGTAGAGTAGGGGCATTAGGGGACGAGAGCTGAGGAAGCGTTATTCTAAGTCAGCCATAAAAATGCGGGCATACTGTGGGGCCATGCGGGTACCCATAGCAATCCGGCGGACTTGAAGGTATACATTGTCTCCAAATGTGAAAGAGTTATGGGTGAGGACAAAGTCACAAAGTTCAGCCACCAGGTTTGCCGTGACATTATCGGGGATAGTGTTCTTGACGGCTTGTATTCCATCTTTGTGTGGAATGTTGGTGTAGAGGGCTTCTACATCCATAGTGGCCAGGATGGTGTTTTCAGGAAGATCACCGATGGATTGTAGTTTCCTCAGGAAGTCAGTGGTGTCTGGAAGATAGCTGGGAGTGCTGGTAGCATAGGGCCTGAGGAGAGAGTCTACATAGCCAGACAATCCCGCTGTCAGGGTGCCAATGCCTGAGATGATGGGGCGTCCAGGATTTCCAGGTTTATGGATCTTGGGTAGCAGATAGAATATCCCAGGTCGGGGTTCTAGGGGTGTGTCTGTGCGGATTTGTTCTTGTGCTTTTTCAGGGAGTTTCTTGAGCAGATGGTGTAGTTTCTTTTGGTAACCCGCAGTGGGATCAGAGGGTAATGGCTTGTAGAAAGTGGTGTTGGAGACCTGCCTAGCAGCCTCTTGTTTATATTCTGACCTATTCATGATGACGACAGCACCTCCTTTGTCAGCCTTTTTGATTATGATGTCTGAGCTGTTTCTGAGGCTGTGGATGGCGTTGTGTTCTGCACGGCTGAGGTTATGGGGCAAGTAATGTTGCTTTCCACAATTTCAGCCCGTGCACGTCGGCGGAAGCACTCTCTGTAGAAGTCCAGTCTGTTGTTTCGACCTTCAGGAGGACTTCACCCAGAATCCTTCTTTTTGTCGTCTTGGTAGGAAGCTCTCTGTGGGTTAGTATGTTGTTCAGAGGTGTGAGAAATATTCCTTGAGTCGGAGACGTCGAAAATAGGACTCTAGGTCACCACAGAACGGTATCATATTCGTGGGGGTGGAGGGGCAGAAGGAGAGGCCCGGAGATAGGACAGATTCTTCTGCTGGGCTAAGAGTATAGTTGGAGACATTAACAATATTGCTGGGTGGGTTAAGGGAACCCCTGTTGTGGCCCTTTGTGGCATGTAGTAGTTTAGATAGTTTAGTGTCCTTTTTCTTTTGTAGAGAAACAAAGTGTGTGTTGTAAATGGCTTGCCTAGTTTTTGTAAAGCTCTCCAACACCACTTTCTACAAACCATTACCCTCTGATCCCACTGAGGGTTACCAAAAGTTAGTGCCTGTCTCACCTCCCGCAACCTGCAAGGTCTTGTGCCAGCAAAGGGAAGGTGCATTCTGCAGATCTGGAGCTGCATTCGCATGTCCTGAGGGCTGTCCTGCACCATTTTCACCACGGGCAGGTAGGTCATCAACCTCCATCTCTGTCCCAGCTGCAGGATGGCCTCTGGTGCCTGCTTCCTCAGGCACCTGGAGATGCTGAAATAGGGGTGGGGTTGGCAGAGCAGGAGAACACCCCATGAGGTTAAGAAATGGCAGTGAGAGCCTTTTCCCTCCCTGGGAGATTACGGTGTCCCTCTGTGGGGACTCCCTTCCTGGCAGGTGCTGTGCTTTCGTTCCTGGACACTGCCAGGAGGCCCAGCTCCCAACCTTAGCAGCTTGGCTGTTCCATCCCCTGCTGTGTACCAAAACTGACTTGAAAGGACTATCCAAGCCCCTACCAGGCCTGCTCCCATTGCGGGTCTCTCTCCTGGCTGAGCACAGGCTGTTCTTATATCGCCCAACAGGCCTGGATCCTAGTTACATGCTGCTCCTTCCCATGTGACCCCTGCACTTATTCCCTTCACCTGGGGATAGGTTCAGTTGAGCTACTACCCCTTTCATGGCCATCTCCCCCTGGGACAGCCTGAAACTGGAAACCTGTGCTCGAACAGGAACTGTTTGCTAGGAAAGGTGCTGAAGACACACTGGAAAAGGAAATCCTTTGGACTGGATTGAAATTATTCCAAAGGAAAGTGGATGAGAGAAAATGTCCAGCGTTATCCTCCTAGTGAAAGAAAAAAATGAAGGTTTTTAAGCATTAGAGCCAGCTGGTCAGAAACAATCTTTCTTCTCCAGTGACGTGAAGTTAAAGGACACGGAGAGGAAGAAAACCTCCACTCGGGTTGTTACTGGAGCTGAAGCAGAGAGGCCAGGACAAACACGGCTAGGGGCCAGGACTGACTATCAGCAGATTGGCCATTTTCTATTCCTGACTTTTTGACCATGAGCGAATCTCTTTGCTTCTGTGTGCCTCAGTTTCCACGACTATAAAATAAAGCTACTCAAGGTTATGTTTTTTTGTCTTCTGTTTTTCAAGGTGGGACACTTAGATACATTTGGGGCCTGTCTATGCTACCGGTCTAGAGTGTCTTTGTAAGCTGATGACCCCCACATGTTGTTGAGAAGCTATGGATGACACAAGCTCCTACATTTGTTCTGTGCTTAGCCCCTAGGGCACAGCTGGGCTGGGCGGCCTTTTCTCACTGTGCTGTGTGGAGCAGGTTATGGGCACGAGGGATATGAAGAGGCTCTCAAGGACTAATTCTTGAAAATAAATATCAATGAACTGCAACCCAAATAAAAAATCTTTGCTGCTAACGTTGGTGGGTGATAAAATAGTAGCAGAATGGTAATTAATGATGAGGAGAGTGCAGTGACACAGAGCAATCGGATCCCTTGATAAAGAGGAGCCATTCAAAGAAAACAAGTTGGAAAAGAACCAAAGGAAGGGTCCTATAGCGAGCAACAAAGCATACAGGCCACACCTACAGAGTGGGGAAGTGTATCCAGGAAAGCACTGACTGTGAAGAGGATTTCGGGGCCATGCTAGGCAAGCCATTCAACATGAGCACCCAGGGTGATGCTGTGGTGAACAGGGCTAAAGCCATCATTAGATGTATGAAAAGAGCAGTGAGGAGCACAGGGAGGTGACACACCATGAGGAAGAAAAGGAGTACTTGTGGCACCTTAGAGACTAACCAATTTATTTGAGCATAAGCTTTTGTGAGCTACAGCTCACTTCATCGGATGCATACTGTGGAAAGTGTAGAAGATCTTTTTATATACACACAAAGCATGAAAAAATTTGGATTTGTGCTGGAAATGGCCCACCTTGATTATCATACACATTGTAAGGAGAGTGGTCACTTTAGATAAGCTATTCCCAGCAGGAGAGTGGGGTGGGAGGAGGTATTTTTTCATGCTTTGTATGTATATAAAAAGATCTTCTACACTTTCCACAGTATGCATCCGATGAAGTGAGCTGTAGCTCACAAAAGCTTATGCTCAAATAAATTGGTTAGTCTCTAAGGTGCCACAAGTACTCCTTTTCTTTTTGCGAATACAGACTAACACGGCTGTTACTCTGAAACCATGAGGAAGACTGATCATGGAATCCTGCATGCAGTTTTGGCATCCACCTTTGAAAAAAGATTTGGAAATATTGGAGATGGGGCAGCAAAAAGCAATGAAACATTTTGAGGGCTGGAGAAAAATGCCTGTGAATAAGCTATTGAAAGAGCTCAGCCTGTTTAGATGATAAAAAAGATCGGGAGGTGACATCATTGAAGTGTTGAAGTGACTTCATGGAGAGAAAATATTGGGTACGAAAGGGCTCATTAATCTAGCAGAGAAAAGAATAACAAGACCCAGTGGCTGGAAACTCAAAAGAGACCAATTCATATGAGAAAGAGGGCACACATATTCAACCGTGAGGATGAATCACCAAAGGAACAAACTAGAAAGGGAAGTGGTGGGAATTCCCCACCTCTTGATATCTTCTAATGAAGACTAGATGCCTTTCTGGAACGTGTGTAGTCAAAAACTAGCTCCTATGCTCTACAGAAAGCATGTGATATGCAGGGGGTCAGATGACATGCTCTAATTGTCTCTTCTGTCCATAAAGTCTCCTAATTTATGAAAAACTGAGCGTAGCTCGGGGAGAAGCCTCTGATGTTTTACTTTGTTCGGCTTGAGCCCACAATGAACGCTCATTGCGTGGGGTGATCCAGGGGAAGCGGCTGAAACATCCAATGTAGCTGGACAGGGGCAGGACATCAGCACTGCAAGGGAGGGGTGGGTGTGGCAGTGACATCACAAGGGCCTTTGGCAGGACCTCAGCCTATTGGACAAAGGTAGCGGGGAGGCAATGATCTCACAGAGAGATCTTGACATCAGCCAGGCAGGACAGGGGTGCAGGACAGGGGCAAGCTCGGAGATCCCTGTGGCTTTGCTTCAGCACGTCTCCTTCTCGAGGTCTCTCCTGGAGGACTGAGAGAGCATTCACTTTCACATTTGTGAGCGCAAGGAGGACCCTCTTCGGAGTTTTCTCCTTTTCTTGTAGTGGTTTTGCTCAAAAACAGACGTTCCTGTATAGAAGGTAAGAGCCTCGGAGAGGTTTGGAACCTGACCAGTCTGATCAATCAGGTGCCAGCTGATTTTTAGGAAAGGAAAACACTAGATTGTGGGGGCAGCATTTTAATTCAGACCTAGGACTTTGTCCCTTAGAATTACTGGGGACACTGGGGTTTCTCCTTTTTGTTTTCCCTTTTCCTGTCTCTCCCTCCTTTCTCGTCCTCTCTTGCATCTTTGTCCTTTTCCCCTGCTTTCCTTTCACCACCAGGACCTGTCTGTGCATGTGGAGTTGGGGATGGGGGGTTGCTCCCAAAGACGTGTGGCTGGAATGGTGCTCTAAGAGTGACTCCCTCCGGTGGTGACCCGGGACATCTGGTGAGGACTCTCAGCTTTCTGCTTCTCAGAGTCTCAATGCTGATTGGGGGAGCTTGGGGCTATTGTGAGGGAGGAGACTCAGGTCGTCGTTACTCTCTTTTAAGACCAAGGAAATAGGCCATAACCAAACATGTATTTGATTGCTCTTGCCGCTTTTCTCCATTCATTGTCTTGGAGTAATTCACGATTCTCTCTCTAATGGGCTAGTTCTTCTAAAATACTTATGAAATAATTAGGTTTTAATCAAGCCAAATGCAACCCCATAGCTTCAGTAACAAAGGAGTCAGGTGGCACCCTACAGAATGGGGGACAATCCGCTGGAAAGCAGGGACCCTGAAAAGGATTTCGGGGCCATAGAGGACGAGCTGCTCAGCACGGTCTGTCAATGTGAAACTGTGTTAAAAAAGGTTAAAGCCATTCTTGGCTGGATAGAGTAGTGAGAATGGAAAGGGAAGTGAAAGAGCATTGGTGAGACTGATGCTGGAATGTTGAATCCAGTTCTTGTGTCCACATTTTGAAGATGATGTTAAAACAATTGGAGAGGGTACAGAAAAGATTCGTAATTGAGTGATGGGGATGATGCCTTCTAATGAGACATTGAAAAAGCTCAATCTGTTTAGTATACACAAAAGACAAATGAGAGGTGAGTTGCTTGACTTCATGGAGAGAAAATGTTGAGTATAAAAGGGCTCTTTTATGTAGCAGAGAAAGGCATGACAAGACCCCATGGATGGAAGCAGAAATCAGAAAAAGTATAATGACAATAAGACCCGGATTTGTAAGAGGGTGATTCGTCATTGGCACAAACTGCCAAGAGAAATGATGGATTCTCCATCTCTTGATCTCTTCGAATAAAGACTAGATGCCTTTCTGGAAAACATTTGAGTAAAAGAAAAGCCCAGCTCTTCTGATATACAGGAGGCCTTAGGATACGCAGGGGATGAGATTAAATGCTCTAACGGTTGCTTCTGGCCATAAAGTCAACTAACTTGTGAAAACCTAATTGCGGCCTGGGGAAGAAGCTCTGTGTTATACTGTGTAGTGGGTGTCATCCCCACAAGGAAGAGTGATTGAGTGGGGTGATCCAGGGGAAGCGGCTGAAACATCCAATGTGGCTGGACAGGGGCAGGACATCAGCACTGCAAGGGAGGGGTGGGTGTGGCAGTGACATCACAAGGGCCTTTGGCAGGACCTCAGCCTATTGGACAAAGGTGGCAGGGAGGCGATGATCTCACAGAGAGATCTTGACATCAGCCAGGCAGGACAGGGGTGCAGGACAGGGGCAAGCTCGGAGATCCCTGTGGCTTTGCTTCAGCACGTCTCCTTCTCGAGGTCTCTCCTGGAGGACTGAGAGAGCATTCACTTTCACATTCGTGAGAGCAAGGAGGACCCTCTTCGGAGTTTTCTCCTTTTCTTGTGGTGGTTTTGATCGAAAACAGACATCCCTGTATAGAAGGTAAGGTAAGAGCCTCGGAGAGGTTTGGAACCTCTTCAGTCTGATCCATCAGGTTCCGGTTGATTTTTAGGAAAGGAAAACATTAGATTGTGGGGGAAGTATTTTATTTCCGACCTAGGACTTTGTCCCTTAGAATCACTAGGGACGTTGGTTTTTCTCCTTTTTGTTTTCCCTTTTCCTCTGTCCCTCCTACCTTTCTCTTCTTGCTTCCTTTGTCATTTTCCTCTGCTCTCCTCCCACCACCAGGAGCTCTGTGTGTGGAGCGGGGGCCGGGGAGGTTGTGGGAGGCCCTCACAGAGAGGTGAGACTGGAATAGGGCTCCGAGAATGATCGCCTCGGTGGTGACCAGGGCCATTCTTTGGGCTATTTGATGAGAACCCTTAGCCTCCCACCCCTCAAAGTCTCAACCTTGATTGGCTGAGGAGGGAGCTATTGACAGGGAGGAAACTCTGGTCTTTGTTGTTCTCTTTTATGACCAAGCAAATAAGTCACAACCAGTTATATGTCTGACCAATGTGGATGCTGCTCTCCATTCATTGTCTCGGAGCAGTTCAATATCCTCTCGAACAATCCAATTCTTCTCAAATACTTGCTGCATAATTACTATGAACAATTGCTGGTCTGTAGCTCATTTGAGAGCAATTCTGCTACTGACTGGCTGCATCAGCTAAGACAAGTCCCTGCTCCTTTCTCAGCCTTTGTTTCTCCTTCTGTCAAGTAGGAATAACAATGCTCTCCCACCTACCTCGCCATGGGTGGATGCTGGGGATCCACTGAAGAGTGTCACTTGGAGCAGTACAGACTAGGAGGTGTCTGATCACACTGAGCCATATCAGATTATGACCTAATATTCTCTTTTATTTGTATTTTATTCTTTTGAAATTATGAAGAGCAGCAACTACTTAGCTCAGACTGAAGCCTCTCATCTAATTTTCTAGATCATAGTTGGTTTCAGAGTAGCAGCCGTGTTAGTCTGTATTTGCAAAAAAGAACAGGAGGACTTGTGGCACCTTAGAGACTAACCAATTTATTTGAGCATATGCTTTCGTGAGCTACAGCTGTCGTGAGCTACAGATGCATCCGATGAAGTGAGCTGGAGCTCACGAAAGCTTATGCTCAAATAAATTCGTTAGTCTCTAAGGTGCCACAAGTACTCCTTTTTCTTTTTGCTAGATTATAGTGTCTCCCCTTTGTGTTCGACGAGACAGTTGAATGCACTGTGACAAACAGGAGATGCTCTTGTTTTGCAAACAAATATTTTTGCAAAGAATTTTCATCCTACTTCTTATGATTTCAAGAAACAAAGTGGTTTCATCTGAATGGATTTTCAGACAGAAAACGGTTTCCATGAAAATGTTCACACCTTATTTCCTGGGCTTTATCCCTGCCTCCGGGGGGGTTGTTGTCTGTTAGTTAGAACAGGAGTCAGGATTGTTGTCTTCTCTTTCTGGCTCCGTCACGCTTTGCTGTGTGACACCTTGGGTAGGTCCAGTGGGCATAGGGTCAATTCTCTAACTCCAGGCAGCAGGGAGCCTGGGTGAGATAAGGGATCTTAAGGCCGTCTGCGAAGGAGAAAGGGATGTTTCCAGGTGTTGAATGTCAAGAATTCTAAACTTTGCTGAAATGACTAGTCTCGAGAAACAAGAACTAGTTGGGGCCAAACTTTAACCATTGTTTTTTTTAAAGCCCATTCAGGGATGTGAGTCCCAGAGAGCCATGGAGAGGGGGAGCAACTTGCCCAAAGTCCCACAGATCAAGAGGCAGCAATGGAAGCAGGAGTGACCCTCCCTCTCAAAGGCAGGGGGACCAGCCATTAGGGCCTGGTTGCAATTGCCAGCTGTGGAGGGAGTGTGCGGCAGTGGTTAGTGAAGGGGTCCATCCATGGCTCTGACACTCAGTGTGACCCTGTGCTCCTAGCTGAGGCCCGTTTGCCATCAGTCGGGTTGGGGTCCCATGGCTACAGCTCAGTGGGTTTGGGAGGCTCCAGGAAGGTGTGTAAAGTGCTGGGATGTCAGGATCCTGGAGGCGCTGTCACCTCCGCCCTAGGGCAGTGTTCTGCACCCCCCTGCTGCTGGCTGAGTTTCTCCGTCCCTTGGCAATAAGACAGACTCTTGTTTTCACAGCTAGTCGATCGCCCTAGTGTCATCACCCTGCCTGCTGGCTGGGCAGGGTAACTCCTGAGGTCACCACCCTCTCCAGCCTGCCTTGGGCTTGGAGAGTGAGGAGGAGGGCGTGGGACGTCTGCTGACCCTGAACATCCACCATCCATCATCCCATCACTGAGAGCAAGTGAGTGGCATTCGGGTTCCTCGGTGGCTTCCCCTGTCTGTCTAGGTAGAGGCAGAAATGGGGAGAGACTATCTCCAAAGGGGGATTTCCTTTGCAAACAGCCCCCAAGAGCCCCTCATTCTTAGGCCAGGCAGGGGCTTCTCCAGAGCCGTCTCCAGTGTGTTTGGAAAGGTTCCAGCAATGGGGCTCCCAGCCCTTCCCTTGTGGGACACCGTTCCCCAGGCTGAGAGTCTCGGAGCTGGGCCAGACCCTGTGAGCTGCTGAGTCTGGTAATCAAGGGGGGATGAGGAGGGCCCTGGTCTTCCTGTGCCTAGGCTCTTTGTGACTTTGACGTGGGGAATGGTTTCCCAGGAGAAGTCCGGACTCCTGGCTTCTGTTCCTTCTCTAGCCTGGGTGGAAGAGTGGCCTGGGACGACAGGAGGGGACTGCTTGTCCAGAGGAACCGATGGTCTTAGGGACTGACCCCATTGCTGGAAAAGGATGAGACTTCCTGGATATTGCAGAAGCAGGGATTAAGAGGGGGAACGTTGGGAGAATATCATGCAATGAACTCCTGCCCGTGTGTGTAGATGGCACTCCCTGCACTCCTGTGGGGGCAGAAGGGGCTGCTGTGGTTGGAGCAGGGAGGAGGAGGGACGGAAAAGGCCCAGGAGTGAAAGGCTGCCTTGAGCCCAGTCTCACCCCTGCTCCCCGCTCGGTTCCAGGATGGCCAGGCTCCTGCGGATGTTGCGGAGGAAGGCTCTGCAGGTGGCCCCAGAGCCTGAGGGAAGCAGCTGCCACCTTCCCAAGGGGCAGAGCAAGCCCTGCGTCCCCGCTGGCGGGGAAGCAGGTCCCGTCCAGGCCAGACGGCGGAAGTGCCCGGCCTTCTGGAAAAGGAACCCAGCTCCCAGCGCAGGCGCCGAGCTGGGAGAGGCCCCGACCAGGCTGCGGTTTCGCAGACAGGACCCAGCCCAGGAGGGGCGCCGGGCAGGGTGGCTCTGGGGCTTGTTGTGTAGGCAGCAGCGGCCCCAGGAGCCCAGCCCTCCTTCCCATCAGGAGGCATCGCCCTGCCTGGTCTCTGAGGCCCTTCCAGCCCCCGCCGGCCAGGAGGTGGAAGGTCCCTGTCCCAGCACGGGCAGCTCAGCATGGGACAGTGGCAGCACCTGGGCCTCTGGCAGCAGCCAGGCTGATGGAGGCCACTGCTTTGTTCCAGGTGAGGAGCCAGGCTGGGCTGAGGGAGGGGTGAGGACAGGGATGTGAACACCCTGGTCCCAGACGCTCTCCCAGGGATACGGGGCGGGGGAGGTCCCCATCCCAGGTGTCTGGCCTGAGCCACGGGAACCCCACGGACAGCAGCAGCGGTCACACAGCTGCCCCTTCCGCACGGGGACCTGGGGGTGGGGGCGTGAAGAGCTGCTGCCACGTAGGTCCTTGCTGCTCCGGGGCTGGGGGAACAGGCACCTGCCCTGGAGTCCTGGCCAGTGGAGGGGGGCTCTGCTCTGGGCTTCTGAAGCTGTTGGGGGCTGAAGGCATCCCTGAGAGGGAGGTTTGGGGCCCGATCTGCCCTGGGTGCCTGAGGTGGGAAGGGGGGTCTTGAATCCTGCTCTGCCCACCACGCCCCTGTGCTTCCCTCCCTGGTGCAGGGACCCCCCGGGATTCGGAGCAGGAGGAAGGGGTGCACATGGCCAAAGATGAAGCTGCTCTCAAGGTCATCCGAGAGCAGCTCCAGTGCAGAGATAAGGTACAAATGTTCCCCACCTGGGCTTGAACCAAGATTGCCCTGTCCCTTCCCAGCATCCCCACCCCCTGCCGAGGGTCTTGTCCCTCATGATCCACCACCCCTAATGGGGCCCTTTTACATCCATGATGTGGGACCCCCAAGATGGGGGTGTTTGTCCCACAACAGCCGAGGTCATTTCCCCCCACAGGCACTGTCCCACTTCCTGATCCTGCTTGTGTAGGAGTGGTGGGGGATTTGGACAATAGGCGGGTCCCCACAATCCCCCATTGAGGCCTGAGCCCTGGAGCTGGTTTGGGTGGGGTAGGAAGGTCCCTAGCTAACAGGTTCTCTCTTGCTATACCCCACTCCCGGTGGGTACAGGATGAGGGGCAGCAGCTCCTGTTCCTTCAGGCCATCTACCCCGCATGTCTGGCTGCACGGGAGAGAGGGGAGGACACGCTGGAGCCGCGCTGCTGCAAGGCGGCTGTGGTGAAGAGGATTGTGGTGAGTGAGACACGCCATATGGCAGCTGGAGGGAGGAGAGAGACATGGGTTTGGCAGGGGTATGGCCGGGCTCATGGGTAGGGATTGGGTGGTGTTGGAGGGGGCAGCAGAGGACAAGGATTCCTCGGGCTGAAGACTTGGGAGAAGAGAAGGGAGAAATTGTGAGATTGGTCAGTAGTGGGCAGGGGGCGAATTGTGGGGCTGGAGGACAGCTGAGAGTGGGGGCCAAGGAATCACATGGTCCCAGCTCGGTCATCGGGATGGGGCTGAATGGGGGCATTTTTGACAGGGAGGAGGAGAGAAGGAGATTGGGAGTGAGCTTTGCAGGAATCCGGGAAGGGGGACAAGTTTGATGGGCAGGAAGGAATGGGAGGAGCGGGAGGTGGTGGGGGATCCTGCTGGCCATGTGGGGCACTGGCTGTGTCATCTCGTCATTGGGAGGTGTCAGTCGGGCCTGAATCTCATACGCTCCTTTGTCTCCTTCGCATCTCACAGGAACTCATCGAGGAGCTTCCCGATGACTCGTCACCCAGCACCGTCCTCGCCCACTCCCTGGCTGCAGTGGGCAACCTCTGGTACCGAGACAGCCCCACCCCCCGACCCCGCCGGCTCCCCTCACCCCAGTGCTGCTCAGGCCCAAGGCTGGGAGTCACCGTCACTGTCCCTCCCAGGTCACCTCCCAAGAGTGGCGCCTCTGGCAGAGATGGTGGCGTGGGAAGGGTCACTCTCTCCTTGTGGGGCTCTTCTTTTCACTCCCATAACATGACAGAGGCCTTGGGGAGGAGCTCACTCTGGGGATCAGATACAGGAGGGGCAGCAGGCTCCAGGGAACAGCAGCTATTCCTGTCCTGCCACTGTCTGTCTGGGACGCCTTGGCCTTGTCATTCCCTAGCTAAGTGCCTCAGTTTCCATTCTCGCCAGCCTGTGCCTCTATCCCTGTGGCTTGGTGTCTGTGTTGGCGACAGTCCCACCCCCGTACTGCACAGTCTAATAGCAGCTCCTCTCTCTTGCCAGCACCATAAAACCTGCCCTGGAGTCAGCCCTAGAGACCCACCTCTTGCGAGCTGCCCTTCACTCCGTCTTCACCCTGGGCACGGAGAAGGACACCACCGGCATCCAGGTACCTCCTCCTCCTCCATCCTCCTCCTCTTCCAGAGTAGTCCTTGGTCCCTGCTCTCTTGATTCACTGGAGCTCCAGCTTTAGGGGTGGGGTAGTGGAGATGGAACAAGCTGTGTTTTGCCCAGAAGCCCAGCTTCCATCCATAGCAACTTGGCTGTTTCCTACTCTTCTGCCTACAAGGCCCTCTGCAGAGACCTGCTAAGCTCATGGATTAAAGGTCCAGGGGTCATCAATTCTTGCGAATTGCCTGCAGTGCGATGTGAAGGAGAGAAGCCGGGAGATGTGTTTGGGAGTCTCCCCAGTGCTTCCCAGAGACCCCTCTTCCCATCCTGTGGCAGGTGTAGGCCCAGGTTCCCTAAGTCTGACCCATGCTTTGCAGACTCTGCACAAAGTCATCCCAGAGGTCCTGGATGCCATGCTGGGGAACCTGCTGGCAGAGTCCCCAGACACAGACAGGCTCCACTTCATCTTGGAGGTGAGCCCCATTTCACCGTAACTCTTTGGGGGACTGGAAAGGAGAGACTGGAAGATCCATTTTCTACTCTGTCCTCCTAGCTGGGTCCCCAGTGGGCCGTCCTTGGTTGGTGGGTCAGTGCAATGTAGTGTCAGGTCCTTCCTTCTTGACGAACAGAGGAAGGAGCTGGGACTCCAAGCCAGAGCTCTGCCTGGTTCTGCTGAGCACTAAGCACAGGGCTCCTGGCTGTCTTGGGGAGTGAGAGTCGGAAAAACCACCCTTCCCCCTCCCCTCCAACACACAGAGCCCATGAGATTAGGGAGATAGTTCTCAGAGAAGAGGCACATGCTCCTTCCTAGAGAAACAGGAGGGCCCCAGGGAATCAGCCCTTCCCTCTGATCTGCTCTGAAATTCCTGGGGGGATTGTGCTCTCAGTCACTCCGTACATCCCCCCAAGGATTTGCATAGCAGGGAAGGGCCGAGGGTTCAGTCTTCTTTCTGGTGAACTGTTCAGGAATCAGGAATTCTGGGAGGATGGGACCAGCCCCGACCCCGAACATTGTCCCAATCTAGAGAGACGCAGAGAAGTTGTGACCTGAAGGGTACAAGCTGCATCCTGGGGGAAAGAATCCCCTTCTAAAGCTCTGCCATCAAGGACTCAGATATTCCCCCCTGCGCAGAATGTCCCAGGCCCCTGGGGCTGGCGGTTTGGGGGGCTCATTTGCAAAGCAGGAGCAGCTGGCCACTGAGTCTGACCTGCCTCCTTTCCCCACAGCATGTCAACCTCTGGGTCGTGTCCAGGGTGTCGCAGGAGCGAGCCAGGGCCATCAGGAGCAGCACAGCCCTGCTGAGATACACAGTCACTCTCCCTGAGTTTGACGTAAGTGAGCTCCGAGCCCAGCTTGCTGGCTCCAGGCGGAGGCGGGCTGGCTCCAGCGGGCTGCAGGATCTGCTGCTGCTGCCGGGGCTGTGGCTTAGGAGGGTTCTTCATGGGGAGGCAGAGTCAGAGCAGGACTGAGCTAGGCTTGAGTCAAGTTCTTCTTGTCCTGGTTCAGTGTTGTCCCTGGGCCTTTAAGGGGACCATGCTCCAGCCCCTGCTTGGCATCCCGGGCTCCCTTGGCAGCAGAGCAAATGAAGGCTCGATCTCAAGCTCCTCTCCCCCAGCATCTCCTGTAGAGGGGCTAAGGGGAAGGAGCCCTCTGGCCCAGGGCGGACAGGGAGCTGAGAGGAAAATGCTGATGGAGTCCCCTCTGCTCTCCCTTCCATTAGATCTCAGCCGAGTTCCCTCGGATGGGGCATCATGTGGCCCAGCTGGCTCTATTTGTCAGCGATACAGACAAGGACATCAGCCGGCAGGCCAGGGAGGGGACTTACCGGCTCTACCAACTGCTGCTCCAACAGAGGGGTAAGGAACCCAGCTGGGACACGGAACCCAATAGGGGACTGAGAGTGACCACAGGTTGATAATGGGACCCCAGACCATTTCTCTCAGACTGATCCCAGCTGGAGGAAAAGTCTCTCTCTGCCTCTGTTCTTCTCCACTCCACTGTGCAGCCACCAATGGGATTGGAAGGACACAGAAACTGCAACCAGAATGAGGAGAAAAGTCTCTCTCTCTCTCTCTCTTCCAGGCCTGACCATACATGAGGTGGAAGATCTCTGGTGCTACGACTGGCACCAGGACAGCAGGCTGTTGGGCTACAAAAATACAGCCAGAGTGGGGGAGGTAAGGGCACTGTGCCAGGGCATGACACAGCTCAGGGAGTGTAGCTGGCTGGGCTCCCTGCAGTGGATGCCTCCTGGAGACAGGAAAAGAGCCCGCTCCTTATTTCCAGTTCAGAGTTCCTCATCCAGCAACCAGTGGGACACGCTGGTGCTAAAGGTCCCACACTGGGACTGGGCCATGAGTCTCCTTGTTCTTGTTAGGCTGCAGGTTGGATTCCCCTTGAAGAAACCAAGGAGTTGCAGAGGCCATAGCCAGCAACTAGAGAAATCACTAAGCTCGGGGAAGAGACCTTTGGTCTGTCAGCTCCAACCCCCTCCCCCCGTAACAACACACGCACACTCCTCTAGCCGCTGAGGTGCAGGAGATCTCTCTGCTGGAAGCAAGACAGGGTCCCCTGTCATCTCTGTGCCCTGCACAGCAGATTGGGCCTGCTCACACACATTAGAGATCCATTTCCAGCCCATCCTGGCCCCTGCCATAAATTGCCTTCCCGAAAGAGCCACTGGAGGCTTTGGTCCCTCAGCATCTGCGACCTTTTAATAAAGGGGCTTCCCTGAGCCCTGGGAGCCTGAAAGCCTCCTGGGGAATGAAGTGCCTTGGCCACAGCAGCTCTCTTCCCCGCCCTTTGGGGCATGAGACGCCATTGTACCGCCAGGACTTGGAGGCTGGCTCTGGGCAATCTGCTCGAGCCTCATGTCCTCTTGGTTTTAGGTCTTTGGGAAATTCTTCTCCGTCGGGCAGAGAAGATCCTTCGTGCAGACAGCTTTGCTGGCCATCCACGACCCCCTGCTGCGTGTCAGCCAGGCTGGGCTGGTGCTCGTCTACTCCCTCCTGGGGGAAGCCCAGCAACTGATGGGGGACACGGTAAGCAGCTGCAATCGACTCAGAAGCTTGGGGTGGGGCCCAGGGCCTCCTTCCCATCCTCTCGCCATGCACTGGCCTGGTAGCAAGGAGCCTAGTGGGGACTTCTGGACTTCATGGACTTCTGTTCTTAGGATGTGGTGCTCTGCTATCACTCCTGCGAAGGACAGGAGAGTCCCCTAAGTGCCCTCTGGGAACCTTTCCTGCCCCACAGAGCTGCACCCATTTCCCCATGGTCTAGTGTCCATGTCACCCCAGCCACCATCGAGAGTTGCTCCCATCCCTGGCAGCCTGGGAGGCCAAGGACTGACTGGTGATGGTGACTGACTGAGGCACATGGGCGTGGGAAGCTGGTCTTGCTGCTGGTAGGGCTGGACCCGCTCTCGAGAGATTGGGAGGATTCAGTTGGCAGGGGCTGCTGACCTGCCCCGTTCAACAGGGCTGCCATCCTATGGTTTCAGCTTTTGTCACTGGGGTGTGTTGGGGAAAGTCTCAAGCTCTCCCCATCCCACTTCACTGCTGCCAGAATCCCTCCCGCCCCCCGCCACCCTTCTAGAGCCCCCTCCCTGCCCTACCTGGGTGGGGATGGAGGTAGGGGTGGAAGAGAGGGTTCTCCGAACTTGAGCGGTGTCCCCAGGTGGGTTGGAGGTGGAACAGCTGTCACGGGCACTGATGGGGAGGTGGCAGGAGCTCACCCGACAAGGAGGGGGGTTGGCACTGGAGGTCACTAGAGAGGACAGCAAGCCTCCATCCTGGGGGTCAGGAGGGTGAATCTACCACTCAGACATGAGCAGCTGCTGGGTGGAAATGATGGTGCTGGTTCCAGGTGCCCTTCATCCTCCCTGATTCCTGGGGAGTGTCTCAGTCTCTGCCATGTTCTCGTTCCCCTGCAGCACGAGGATGTCACAGCCAAGGTCATGTGCCAGCTTCACATGATTCGGCACTTGCACCAGATGCCCGAGGCGCTGCAAGGGCTGTGGCTCATCTGACGCTCTTCAAGGTTCCCCTCCCTGTTCAGCAAGTCCCGCTCCCTGCTGCAGGTACTGCTCTGTCTCACTGTAAATGCCAGGCTAGTGGAAGCGGAAACGGAGGCCCTGGCATTCACAGAAACTCTCTCCCCTCTCTGTGGAGCTGTGTCCTTCCCTTAGCCCCCCCAAATTCCTTCATCTGGGGCAGGAGCTCTTTCCCTCACACCCATATCCCTCCCCTCTTTCCTTGATCTCACCCCCATCCCATTCCCCGTGCTCCCAGGCAGAGATCTTCCTGCCCCATATGGCGCAGAAGGACCTTTGGGTCAGGGCTACAGACTGCGTGCCCAACTGAAGCTCAGGAAGCTCCACATTTGAAGAGGTGAGGATGAGACAGAGGCTCAGGGCTAGCTTCATCTCCTGCCCTTTATTCTTCCTTTGGCCCTTCTTTGGGCTCTCCGAGTCTGAGATAAAGAGGAGCCTCCTCCCCCCGTGTCTTCTAGGCCCTGGGGTGTGTGACAGCCTCCCAGATGGGTGCAGTCAGAAGCTGAACCACCTTAGGGAGCAGTGGGGACAGGTCCCTTGTCCGAGGAAGCCAAGCAGTGGTAGTTCTCAAAGAGGCTGAGAGGGAAGACCCTGCTCCCTCTTGGAGGTAAGAGCCATTGACTTCTTTGGGCATCTGGGTTTCTTGGGGGAGAAATGGGATCCCTGCTGCATAGCCTGGCTGGGAGCTTCCCCCATCCCTGGGACAGAGACATCTCCATCAATGTGCCACCCTTGTTTTTTTCCAAGCAAGAGGCTCCCCAGAGAACTCCTCCTCAAACCTCTTCTCCTGGCAGGGTTTCTGGGGGGAGGCTCCCGTCCCTCAGTCTCCAACTCCATCATGCAGTCTCTTTCACCTAACATCTCCGCCCTCCAGCTCCATTTCCCGCAGCAGGACAAACGGACCTTCAGCTCCTAGAGAACAGACTCTGACCTCCTTCTGATCAGCAATGGGGTTTCCCCATCCCCTCAGCAAACCTGTCAGCCGGGCTGGACCGGATTTGAAGGAGGAGGTGTCTAACAGGGTGGCCTGGCCTATGGCTGCCTTGCCTGGGGCTAGGCCAAATTGATGATCAAGTGAGCCCCACCTGAGAGGAAACAAGGGAAAACAGCATCAAAAGTCCAGAAGCAGAGTGAGCTGTTCAGTAGACGGCCTTGGGCCAAACCCTGGAGTCCAGGGTAGGACTGGCTTCTCTCACCGTCCCTAAGGAAGGGGACATAGAAGACCAGAGAAACCCAAGAAGGGCAACCCGAACCGAAATCAGGCTGAGGCAGAACTCCCCATGAGGGTGGAAGGCCTTGTTTCTGTTCAAGACATTTTGGGACTTTGTTTGCAAGGAGCACAACCCAGGAAGGAGTGGAGTAAAGGACAGTCACCTGGTTGGAGGGCTGAGTTCCCAGCCAAGAAACTGCAAGAGTGAGTATCAGCGCGGTTGCTCGCCCAGGGAGAAAGCGGTGACACGAGGCCTGGCCAGCATCTAGCGGTGAGTGAACTCTGGTACACACCCAAAGTGGCCGTGTCTAGAGCCCTGTGTAGGCTCTTCTGTGGGAAGTTCCCATGGGTCAGTGGGACCAGAATCTCTCCTGCTCCTTTGGTCTCTTTGGGCAACACAGGATATGTCTGGTGAACTGCCCTTGGACCCTGGGCCCAGCACCGCTCAGAAATTATTCGCTACCTTCAGAGAGACAGGGCACAGCTCAGCC